>NC_134690.1:75118252-75483252 GCF_050947455.1 Rhinoderma darwinii
AGACCCAACCTATCACCTTCCCATATGACAAAAATGTCATCAATAAATCTCCACCAGCAGCGGATGTGACCCATATGGGGGGAGGTGTAGACATACTCCTCCTCAAAGGTGGACATGAAGATGTTCGCGTACGTTGGGGCCACATTGGACCCCATCGCCGTCCCCCTTAGCTGTAAATAGAACTGGTCACCAAAGAGAAAATAATTCTTCCTTAGTACCAGCTCCAACAGCTGGAGGATGAAGCGTCTACACCCTGGGTCACATCCGGTGCTGGCGAGACATTTCTCTATTGCCCTTAAACCTCTATTGTGTTCAATGCTAGTATATAGAGATACAATATCAAATGATACAAGTAATACAGGACCACTGGCCTCAATCAGTTGTAATTTATGTAAAAAATCTGTTGTATCTTTAATGTAAGACGAGGCCTTCAAAACATGTTCTCTCAGGATTTTGTCAAGGAAGATTGCAATATTATTAAAAATTGAACCCCTCCCCGACACAATTGGTCTGCCTGGGGGGGCATGGAGATTTTTGTGAATCTTAGGTAGTGTATATAATATCGGAGTAATTGGTTCCTCCACCTTCAGAAACTTCCCCAATTGTTGGTCAATAATACCCTGTTCCACTGCAACATCAATAATACCTTTGATCTCTTTCAATAGCTCTAACTTGGGGTCTCTAGGTAATAATTGATATATCTCACTATCTGCCAATTGACTATAAATCTCTGACTCATATTTACTACTGTCCAAAATGACCGTGGCTCCACCTTTATCGGCCTGCTTTATGGTAATCTCCTTATTATTCATAAGTTCCTTTAAAGCCTTCCTTTCCTTATTTGTAAGATTCAAATTACTCCTCTTTCTATTGTAATAACAATGATTGTTATATTATTGATGATGATGTATTAAAGATGTATTACACATTGTAGTTTTGCACGTTTTTGAAGATTATATAACTATTTGATGTATGTCATTAAGACTAATGTATGCTTCACCTGGGAGACCAGATTCACGATGTTCACTGGTTGGAATGGGCCATGTGATCATTTGTATTCACCCATTTATAACGATGTTTTTAGACATAATGTTAGGCTTGACAAAGACCCTTCACTCACTATGGGTCGAAACGTTGCTTGTCGTTTGTGGATGTCTTGACAATAAAACCACTTTGATGATTTGAAGACGTGTGCTGTTGTCCTACTACTTCTTTGGATATACATCGTGCTGGAGTGGGTTTGCCTGGCTTGACAGCGTGCACCGCACCATACTCGGGACTAGTGCTGCTTCAAAAATCTCCTTTTTTCTGATATCCTGTGGATATGTCATAAATGTCCCTCATGGGAAAACCCCTTTAAACCTCTTTTCATATGTACAGCGCCCTGGTACTAATGGCGCTTTAAAATAAATAATAATAATAATTCTTACCATGGAATCGTTGGCATCCCAAAACAGGCAAGATAATTACATAAAGGGTCTGTATATTTGACATTTTGACCATAAAATTGGGTTACATACGGATGTCTGATGTGATCTTGGTGAGAAGCAGATATCTTAATTGGTATGCTTTGGCTGAGCTGATCTATTCATAATCTATTTGGGTAATAGGTTTACCTCAGACACAGACGGTATTACCAACACTAATATAAATGATATACTCAAAGTCTATGTACAGTGAAGGAAATAAGTATTTGATCCCTTGCTGATTTTGTAAATTTGCCCACTGTCAAAGTCATGAACAGTCTAGAATTTTTAGGCTAGGTTACCAGTGAGAGATAGATTATATAAAAAAGAAAACTGAAAATCACTTAGTCAAAATTATATATATTTATTTGCATTGTGCACAGAGAAATAAGTATTTGATCCCCTACCAACCATTAAGAGTTCAGCCTCCTCCAGACCAGTTACACGCTCCAAATCAACTTGGTGCCTGCATTAAAGACAGCTGTCTTAAATGGTCATCTGTATAAAAGACTCCTGTCCACAGACTCAATTAATCAGTCTGACTCTAACCTCTACAACATGGGCAAGACCAAAGAGCTTTCTAAGGATGTCAGGGACAAGATCATAGACCTGCACAAGGCTGGAATGGGCTACAAAACCATAAGTAAGACGCTGGGTGAGAAGGAGACAACTGTTGGTGCAATAGTAAGAAAATGGAAGACATACAAAATGACTGTCAATCGACATCGATCTGGGGCTCCATGCAAAATCTCACCTCGTGGGGTATCCTTGATCCTGAGGAAGGTGAGAGCTCAGCCGAAAACTACACGGGGGGAACTTGTTAATGATCTCAAGGCAGCTGGGACCACAGTCACCAAGAAAACCATTGGTAACACATTACGCCGTAATGGATTAAAACCCTGCAGTGCCCGCAAGATCCCCCTGCTCAAGAAGGCACATGTACAGGCCCATCTGAAGTTTGCAAATGAACATCTGGATGATTCTGAGAGTCATTGGGAGAAGGTGCTGTGGTCAGATGAGACTAAAATTGAGCTCTTTGGCATTAACTCAACTCGCCGTGCTTGGAGGAAGAGAAATGCTGCCTATGACCCAAAGAACACCGTCCCCACTGTCAAGCATGGAGGTGGAAACATTATGTTTTGGGGGTGTTTCTCTGCTAAGGGCACGGGACTACTTCACCGCATCAATGGGAGAATGGATGGAGCCATGTACCGTCAAATCCTGAGTGACAACCGCCTTCCCTCCACCAGGACATTAAAAATGGCTCGTGGTTGGGTCTTCCAGCACGACAATGACCCGAAACATAGAGCCAAGGCAACAGAGGAGTGGCTCAAAAAGAAGCACATTAAGGTCATGGAGTGGCCTAGCCAGTCTCCAGACCTTAATCCCATCGAAAACTTATCGAGGGAGCTGAAGATCCGAGTTGCCAAGCGACAGCCTCGAAATCTTAATGATTGACAGATGATCTGCAAAGAGGAGTGGGTCAAAATTCCATCTAACATGTGTGCAAACCTCATCATCAACTACAAAAAACGTCTGACTGCTGTGCTTGCCAACAGGGGTTTTGTCACCAAGTATTAAGTCTTGTTTGCCAAAGGGATCAAATACTTATTTCTCTGTGCACAATGCAAATAAATATATATAATTTTGAAAATGTGATTTTCAGTTTTTTTTTAAAATATAATCTATCTCTCACTGGTAAAATTAACCTAGCCTAAAAATTCTAGATTATTCATGTCTTTGACAGTGGGCAAACTTACAAAATCAGCAAGGGATCAAATACTTATTTCCTTCACTGTATACCTTTAAAAATGTTTATTCATTTCTTTATTTAGAGTAATAAAAATGTCTCTGTGATTGCTGCAACTTTCAAAATACTTTTTATTAAAAATTATTTTTACTTTTTGAGATACAGCTGCTTTGTATTCTGAAACCTGTATTTGTCATGTCCATGGGACTGACGGGCTCAGTGAAAGCGGGTCCTGCGTGACTCTGACACGCAAGATCCACCTGTAATCTATTGCATCTAAGTTATGAACTTAGATATGATCGATAGCAGCGCGATCATGCGTGCCTGTTGATACTGAACCCGTCAGTCCCGTGGACCTGACAAATACAGGTTTCAGCACTAGATACAGCTGCTCTGTATACAGGATACAAAGCAGCTGTATCTCAGAAAGTAAAAATACTTTTAATAAAAAGTATTTTGAAAGTTGCACCAATCAAACTAATATACATTATTATTATTAAAAAATAAACATTTTTAAAAGTGTACATATCCTTCAAACATTTGAAGTTCCAAATCTTAAATACATATCTTTCGTGGATTAGGAGGATTCATTTTGTAAGGATGTAGTTCTTGCCCAAAATTTGGCACTTCTTTAGAATGATCTTTTTATATACATCACAAGTGTATATTTAAAAAATGCACAACATTTTACCAAAATGTCTTTGTGCGAATAAAAAAGGTAAAATCCGCGCCTAATAGTGCGTTTTTTTTTAATACGTATTTTAAGTTTGGTTTTTACATTTTGCTGCAGAAATAGGTGCGGATTTTGATGTATTTTTTTTAAAAACTATTCAGATACAATTTGCATGTGGAAACGCAAGATAAATTGACATGCTGCAGATTTTAAAATACACACGGCAAGTCAATTTATGTGCCGAAAAAATCTGCAACGTGTAGATGATATTTCTTGAAATCTCATTTACTTTGCTGTTACTGTATTACGCTGTGGATTTTCCGCACGAAAATACACGCAGGAAATCTGCACGTAATACGCATCTTGTGTATTTAGCCTAAAAAAGGGAATAGAAGTATCCAATACATATTTACTATTTAGCTGCCTCTTTATCTACTATGAAAAAATAATGGTACTCAGATTCAGATGCTCAGAGGGAAACAAATTCAATGTTTCTTTATTTCCTATTATGATCTTAAAGAGGCTCTGTCACCACATTAAAAGGGCCCTATCTTCTACATAATGTGATCGGCGCTGTAATGTAGATCACAGCAGTGCTTTTTATTTAGAAAAACGATAAATTTTGACGGAGTTATTACCTATTTTAGATTCATGCTAATTACTTTCTTAATGCCCAACTGGGCGTGTTTTTAATTTTTGACCAAGTGGGCGTTGTGGAGAGAAGTGTATGACGCTGACCAATCAGTATCATACACTTCTCTCCATTCATACATTCAGCACATAGTGATCTTGCTAGATCATGATGTGCAGTCACATACTCATACATTAACATTACTGAAGTGTCTTGAGAGTTACTAGACATCGCTTCCAGCCAGGACGCGATGTCTATTCACAATCCCGACACTTCGGTAATGTTTCTGTGAGACCTACAGCACAGCAAGCGTAATCTCGGGAGATCACGCTGTAAACTGTCATTTACAACGTGATCTCATGAGATTACACTTGCTGTGCTGTAAGTCCCACACAAACGTTACCGAAGTGTCGGGATTGTGAATAAACATCGCGTCCTGGCTGGAAGCGATGTATATTAACTCTCAAGACACTTCAGCAACATTAATGTGTGAGTATGTGACTGCACATCATGATCTAGCAAGATCACTATGTGCTGAATACATGTATGGTGAGAAGTGTATGACGCTGATTGGTCAGCATCATACACTTCTCTCCACAACGCCCACTTGGTCAAAAAGTAAAAACACGCCCAGTTGGGCATTAAGAAAGTCATTAGCATAAATCTAAAATAGGTCATAATTCCGTCAAAATTTATTGTCTTTCTAAATAAAAAAAACATCTACATTACAGCGCCGATCACATTATGTACAAGGTCGGCCACTTAGAATGTGGTGACAGAGCCTTTTTAAGTCAGCCCTTGTAGGTGTGAAATCACAGCAAAACATATAGTGGGGAATTTATCAACCTTTCTATGCCAGTTTTTTTTGTGTAGAAACATTGCAAAAGGCCTTTTTGGCCCATCTCTGGCACTTTTGTGAACGGGAGTGTGGCTTTGTAAAAGGGGCATGGCCACAGTGGCCCGACACAGGCATAAATTATAGTGGAAATCTTTGCCAACTCCAAGCTGGTGTAGATTTCACTCTGTGGGGCATAGCAGGGTAGACACTGTATCTTGCAAGGTGGGCCTCATACCTTGCCCCCTTGATAAGCGGGCTGCCCCCCCCCTACCATCCCCCCAGCGGACAATTAAATTGTTAAAAAAATGAACTAAAAAAATGTTAATGCTCACTTCATCTCTTTTCCTTTCCCCTCCGGGTCCCCTCAGCATTACCCGGCTCATACAACATACTGACGCCGGGCAGCGTCAGGACCTTGTATATCACAAATGACATTGAGTGCTGTGTCGCATATAAGCCATTTAAAAAAAGTATATATTTTTGAAAAAAATATATATTAAAAATCGATAAAGGAAAGCGCTACACAAAGGAGTAATAATAATGGGTGGATTTATTTTGCAAAGAAGGGCAACGCGTTTCAACGCAGAACCTGATGAAGATGCAGGTATCCATTTTTAATATATATTTTTTTCAAAAATATATACTTTTTTAAATGGCTTTTCTCGCGGCACAATACAATTGATGCTGGCTTCTGGATATTGAAAGCTGCAACCTATTTTACTACTGCCTACATCCCTAAGTTGTACCTGCCAGTACAAACTTCTTTAGGTGAGTGCTATAACTTACCACCACTACTAATTAACTTACCTATCAGGTTTATCTTGCACCATGTGGCGCTGTGCACGTTTTTTTCTTCCCAGACACTGCGTCGCATATAAGGCCCTGACGATGCTTGCCTTCAGGACCGTGTATGAGCCATGCTGGAATGCTGAAGGGACCCGGAGGGGAGAAGAGGAGCGGTGAGGTTAGCATGTGTCTTTTTCTATTTTATGGCCGATGCTGGGGGAGAATGGATGGTGCATGGCTGCAGTCGTTACGCTGCAATTGGGGTGCACGGCCGGCCGAAAGCTGCAGAACATTTATAAAAAGGGGTTCATCTCTTTATAAATACATTGCATCTTACTCCAACTTTTCTTTCTAATAAGACTGGTGTATTAAAGACCCCTTCTTAATAAATTCCCCTCAAAGGCCTCATATGGGCCAAAGTTGTTATGATTATAAAAATGCTAAGGGCTCCTCTGATACTCTTCTGATAACTTACTTTTCCAAATGGAGTCCAACCCTTAATTTATCGTTTTGGTTTAAGTTGGATATGCTATATAAGCAGGATCTCTTTGACAAGGCAAGCCTCTCTCATTTCTTTGTTTGCAGTACAAATATGGTATCCCTAAGAAACAATTTTACAAGTACTTGCAATTTTATACTATCTAAACATCAGCATGTATTCTCTGGCTCTAACTCCTCATCCTAATTTCAGAGATTTGGCTTATACATCGAACAAACTTAAAAGGGCTATCCTCGGCCTGGAAGCTGACACTAAGTAGTAGCCTGACAGCAGAGCAATGAGCACTAGTAGAAGAGGAAAAACTAATCACACATATTGTACAGGCTATAAAAAAAAAATACTAGGGGGAGAGGGGTAGATGAGAGAAACAGTTGTACTGCTGGTTGTGCAGCTGTTGATAGATCTCTGAGCTAATTAATCAGCTATGTTTAAAGAGGTATTCTATGGAAAAAACATTGATCACCTATCCGCTGAATAGGTGATACATTTTGAAACGGTGGGAGTTTGAATGCTGGGAGCCCACCAATCACTAGAATGGGAGTCCCCTGCCTAGCCCCGATTGCAACTGCAGTGAGGGTTAGTGTGTATGCTCCATGTTAAAGGGGTATTCTGGTTACAAAAAGTTACCCCCTATCCGTAGGGTTAGGGGTAACTTGTTGATCGGTGGGTGTCCGACAGCTTAGACCCCCACCTTTTACGAGAACGGGGAACCCAAAGTTGGAAAAAATCCCAAGTTTGAACCGAGCGGCAGGTCTCTCATCCGCACTGCCGCTCCGTTCATTCTCTATGGCAGTGCCGGAAAAAGCCGAGTGCAGCGTTCGGCTATCTCTGGCGCCCCCATAGAGAATAAATGGAATGGCAGTGCGCATGTGCAACCTGCCGCTCTGTTCAAACTTTGGGGTCCCCGTTCTCGTTAATAGTTGGGGTCCGAGCTATCGGACACCGACCGATCAGCAAGTGACCGCTTACCCTACGGATAGGGGGTAACTTGTAAATGGAATACCCCTTTAAGAATGTATGCTGTGACTCCATAAAACACTATGGAACTTAGGGGAATAGCCAAGCACTCTCATTCAGCTGTTTCCATAATGATGTTGTATGGAGTTTCCCCATGGAATTGTATGGAGTCCGCCCTCAAATTCGTCCGACTAGCTTATGTCTATTGGAACCTCCTGACTGTCCCCTGATAGCAGAATTTGGGGGAAAGAGGGATCAGGAATGTTGAATTTTAAAATGACCGATGAATGGGATAATTGCTTCCCTATTAATTACCCACAACTCTAATAAGAAACAGACACTTGTATTGGAATAAAATGGCCAAGGCAATTTATTAACTGTAAACCATTGTACCTAAGTCCAAAAAACATATAACGTAAACTTTAGTTGCATAAATTAGCATATAGCCAAAACTTGCCCGGAAGGGGATCGTCATCATGCCCCACCCAGTTTACTAACTGAGTGAGAATGTGCTCAGACTCCCCCCATGTTCAGGCTGACTAAGCTCCCCGCCTTTCAAACAACATACACTTTATATTATCAACCCACAAGACAATAACAATTCAATACCGTAAGGCAATCAGACAGTCCCTCAGGCCACATAAATAATCAAGATATACCTTCCTAAAATCTTTCTTACTTTTTATTTTTTTATATCATTACATGTATTATCATATAATTCTCTCCTTTTTATTGTTGTTGGTGTTGTTTTTTTTGTACACAAACTCACAGTTTATTCCAGATCCTTATGTAACAACAAAAAAACCCTTAACCTCCCCTCAAGGGCAGGCGGCGGGCAAACCTCTCCTTCTTCCTGCTCGTTTGGTGCTTCTGCCAAACTCCTCCCCCTTGATGTCATACGTTGCGTCAACCCTCCTGATCAAGCCGCTCCTCCCCTGACGTGCCGCTTTTCCCTGAGCTCTCATGACCAATCACCGGGATAACTTGCTCCCCTATTAATTACCCAAAACCATAATAAAACACACTTGTGTTGGAATAAAATGGTCAAGGCTATTTATTTACTGTAAACCATTATACATAAGTACAAAAAACATTAGCCAGCCATATAACGTAAACTTTATTTGTATAAATTAGCATATAGCCAAAACTAACCCGGAAGGGGATCGTCATCATGCCCCACCCAGTTTACTAACTGACTGAGAATGCGCTCAGACTCCCCCCATGTTCAGCCTACAACACCCCCAGGCTGACTACCCCCCACCACCAAGAGTCAGCCATATAAGGCCTCATGCCGGCTGCGCTCCCCCACCAATCGTCAAGGCCCAACGTTGAAAATGTCCAACCCAATTTCCATCAGATGAACCCCATTTGAGTGGAACAATTCGGTCGCCCCGCCTTCCAGCAGGCGGTGGTGTGTCACCACACCCCCAAGGAGCCGAGCAGACATCGCCATCTTCTTATTTACTTTGACCTGGGACCGGCACAAAGTCGCAGGGTCCCTGGCATGTAGCCACACGATTCGTCGCACCATCTCCAACCACACCAAATGGACACCAGGCAAGAAACTGAGCAGACGAACCACGTCCCTCTTCATGGCTTTAATAAGGTCCCTCTGTGACCACTTCCCAAGGTCATTGTCTCAGACATGCAACACCAGTATCTTCGGAGGACCGATCAACCTGGACAACCGCATCACTTGTCTCACCACATTATCCCAACAAAGTCCTCTGTATCCAAACCACCGCAAATCCAATTGTTCCACCAGAAAGCCAAGCCGTTCACCGTACCGCGCACTACAACGTCCCAATAAATGTAAGAGTGTCCTACGATTCAAGCCACTACTGGAGATGAGCCTGTTGATAAAAGTAGAGTCACCACCAAACACCACCAAATGAGCAACACAAAACACAACAGGACCACACTGCCACACCACCCCAATTCCAAATTCAAATCTCAGGCATCCACACTCTCCGCAGGCATTTATATGCCCTAGATTTCCATCTCCCGATGCGTTTAACACCCACCACACCCATACCAAGCCAGGATGCTTCAGTTACCGCACCTACTCTGAACGAATGGAAACCAAACTTACCAGCTACAAACCCTAAACGAACAATACTCAAAGCAAAGTACCGACAGGATTTGAAAATGGGCAGAGAGCTGTCCTCGTGAATGAATACCGGGCCCAACCTACTTGACCCCCTGACATACAAAAATTATGAAAATGTAAAAATCTGACAAATCGACACTTCAGCAATGGAAGACAAAACCACAGCCACCACCCAACCATAATTGGTCTGTTTTGGAGCCCCGTAGCCAGATTCTCACCGACCCATTATCCCAGGCTACATCCTCATACAGGATAAACCCAGGCCGAGCTTTACTTTCACTCACCAATTCCCCCACCCGAAAAGCCCCAAAAAAGGCAGATTCAAATGCCACCGCAAACCGGGACCCCTCATACCATGACAAGCAGACTTCATTCAACCCACCAATCCATCTCCGCAGGAGCTCCACAGTAATCGTCCGTCTGAAATCCACCGTCCTCTTTTGGTGTTTCAACCCTTTCACGGCCTGCTGTATCCGAAAGAACTTTGTCAAATCTGGCCTTCCCGACATTTTGAAATAGAAAGCCACTGCCGCCAGCTTCTTTTCCACAGCTGACAATGATAAACCCAAGTCCACCAACTGGACCACAAAGGCCTCAAGCACTTCGACCAAAGACGTTGGCCAGACCGAAGCAACTTTCCATTCCTCCTCCATCACAGCAAACTCCAACCATGACTTATTATAGGACTTTCAGGTTGACGGGGCCAAAGATCTCCGCACCAAGTCTCCTATCACAGTATGACAATGGACCGCAGATGCTGCAGGCAGGCGTCTCCCATTATTCTAGCCTCCGAGGCTTCTTTCCGGAAACGCGCTCACTGAAAATGCAAAAGAGCATCAGCGGCAATATTCGAAACCCCGGGAACATGTCTCGTCCGGAACAGTAAGTTCAGGCAAAGAATTTGCAGCGCCAGCACCCTCAACAATCAAACCACTGGGTCCGATCCAGATGACATTTTATTATTAACCGCAGGTAACATGTCCATATTATCCAACAGAAATACCCACCTCCTATCCCTGAACTCCCCTTCCCATACATGCACCGCTACCAGAATGGGAAATAACTCCAAGAAAGTAAAGTTCCGCAAAAGAGTAGAGTCTTCCCAAAAAGACGGCCACCGGGCTGAACACCATCTCGAACCGAGCAACGCATCGAAACCCACACTACCCGATGCAACCATTTGAAGACCCAACGCCACCGACTCCACCAACCCTGACTGGAAAACCAAAACACCATTGAAAGATACTAAAAAGGAATCGACTGAAGCTCCTGCAGCTTCACCTTCCTGAGCTCACTAAGCTGTAAAATCCGAGACCTGAAATCATCTAACTTATCCCTTGGTAATCGACAAACCCCACCCACTGAGTCCAATTACAAACCCAGAAAAGTCAAACAAGAAACAGGGCCCACTGTTTTGTCCTCCGCCATCGTAATTCCAAAATCCTCAGCCACCTTCGTCAAAGTGTAAAAAATGTGACAACAAACTAAAGAACCAGCCGGGCCTACGCATATAAAAATCATCCAAGTAGAATTGAATGAGGCTTCCAAAACCTGACGACTCCCTGACCACCCACTCTACAAAGCTACTGAATGCCTCACAGTAAGAGCAGGAAAAAGATCCCATGGGTCGGCAAAGATCCACAAAATATCCCCCTTCAAAAAAGGTAATGACTATCAGGATGAATCGGGAGAAGCCGAATTGCTGACTCAACAACTGCTTTCACCAAAAATGCCCCAGGCCCCGCCTCCCGTACAAAGTCCACCACACGATTGAACTAAGCATATGACATGGAGCAAAGCTCCTTATCTATGTCATCATTAACAGAGGACCCTTTAGGGAAGGAAAGATGATGTATCATCCTAAATTTCCCAGACTCCTTCTTTGCAATCATCCCCCAAGGGCGATACCCTTAGGTCAGCCAAAGGTGGACTTGAAAACAGCCCGCCATCCTACCCAGCACAACCTCCGCACATAGCTTGGATCTAACTGCCTCAGGAAATTGAACCGCCAATTTTAGGTTACCCGATACCCCGATCCCGCACATCCCCCATCACCTGGAATCAGAAAACCCTCCACAACACTGTCCCTCAACAATTCAGCATGCGCCCTATTACCGTACCGCCCTAGAAACGGCAGCATTCCCCTTTCCCAGCCTCCCCATTGCGTTTACCAGGTACGCTTGAATCAACACGAGTACGGGTGAGCAACCCTGCAGCCTGGGCATTCGTGGCGGAATTTGCAACAAACCCTTGCATTGCATTGCCCGTCATTAAATGGCCAGCAAACCCCTTTCTTGTTAGGGGGCAAGTTGTCAGGAGGCCTGCCCCCCCGCCCCTCTTTGAAAGGGAACCGGCCACTGAGACATCATTAGACACATCAACGATGGCAGGTCCAATTGGTCCCACCGCATAGACGGGCACGCCGCCAAACATCGGCGAAATTGTTTGTCATATCGCCGCCACACTATACCCCCCATATGTCTTGAAAGCGTCCCAAATACCTTTCACATAACAAAATAAGTATGCACATTTTTCAGAAAACTTCGCCCATCAAACACTCGCGAAAATGCAAAACGGCCGCAACCAATTCCCGAGAGTCTTTGGAATTTTTATATACCGCTGCTTACATTCCTCCTCTTCCAGTTTTTTCTGCTTTTACGCTCCCTCTGTCTCTTTCATTTCAGGAAAATCATCCAAAGGCAAAAACGAAAACAACTCAACAGATTCTCTCTTTTCAATTTTCTCACGAAGATCTGCCATCAAATGTGCGCCAAGGGGACCTGAAAAGGCTAAGTACAAACCTCACTGAACTACATCCGACACTGGACCCATCCAAAACGCCGGACTATCCCCCACACTAATGAGAGAACCCTCTTTTGCCTGGCCCCTAGCCTCCTCATGACACCCCACACTACCCAATGGAGAAGACGCAACAGACCCGGGCCCCGTCCTCCAGGCACCCATCACCTTACTAGCACCCGACGACCCGTGTGCACCAACAACAAAATTCTGAGATTCTCCAAAACCTTTACCAAATCCCCAGTGGAACCACAGCACTCACCCCTGATCTCAGAAGATGAGCCCACCGGACCCCCACTGCCCAATATCTCCCGTCAATTTGAACACCGACTGTACCTCCGCACGTTGATCTCCAGCCAAAACTTCAGCTGTGCTATTCATCCAGAAAGGATGGCAAGACCTCCTGACCATGAGACGAGGTCAACCTCCTGTTGTTTGTACGACCCCCACTCCCAGTTCGACCACGACCAGGAAGCCTTCCAGGACTGGTAACCTCAGCCGACCTCGGTCCACCGAAACTCCAAAAGCGAATGCTCCCAATTCATTGTCCTCATCCTGGAACTTCTTGATCTGCCATCACCAGGAGAATGAAGAGACGACCCAGGTCTACCAGAAATCCTGCGTGCAAATTACATAACATCAGATACACGATCCTTCCGAGTCCGAATGTTCCTCACGCCCACATCTAACACCGCTATTCGGGGGGTTTGCTTCAGGGGCCCAACCGTCCTCATCCAAGGCCCCCCTCAATAACAAACGGGGCAAGGTATCATCCGGCAGACTGCATCCCCCCGTCACCCTTACACTCAGGCCCTCTCCATTTTTGACTGCAGGAGGCCCAGACAGGCCCACCCCGGCATTTCCCACAACGACTTGCCTGTCCTGGGCAGTGACGAACCCCTTCTTACCGGTTACACCTCAGCCGACCTCACTGCAGAGCTGCTGGCGTCTCTCCCCGCATCTCCATGTCTGCGGCCACCCGCTTGTTCAGTCTCTCCAACAGCCTGGATGTACTCGCCAGCAGACTACCAGGCACCGCCGCAGCCCGGAGCTCTGATACTTGAGCCGCCAACCAAGGGGAACAATTAATCCAAATTGCCGGAGGCAAATAGATTAGTCCTTGTTTCCCAGGTACCTGATGAATAATTTCTGATATGTATAAAACGTAACTTGTATTGTAACTAGATATTAAGCACACAAAATTAGAATTAAAATGCCCATGCAATGTAAACTGAATGCCCCTATAACAGTGTAGTGGCATTCAGGGGCGGATTAAGGGTACCATGGGCCCCGGGCACTTTCCAAAGTCTGCCCCCCCCCCTGAAGTCACCTCATGTTATTTTGTCAGATTTCTGTTTAGGCGGCCGTAGATCTGGCATCGCTGTAAGTTCGCTGTAAAAACGGCCACGTAAAAAACGCCCCGTGGGAACGGAACGCAGTTTTTCCCATTGAAATCAATGGGCAGATGTTTGTAAGCGTTCAGTCCCCGCATTTTTAGCGGTGTTTTGGGGGTGTTTACGGCCCGAAAAACGGCTGAAAATAGGTTGTGTGAACATACCCTTAGGGCTAAGCGTGCATGTACACGGTGCAGTTAAAACTGTGTCGCATGCAGTTTTGATGTGGTTTTCACTGCCTGTGACGGAATTTACAGGTGAAACATGTTACATAAACGTGTTTCACCTGTAAAATAAAAAAACTGCACCAAAAAACAAATCATGCACTTAAATACAATGTGCTATTTCCAATCCCCCATACAGATTATGTTGTGTGATGCTGCTATTTATTCCCCCCCTACAGATTATATTGTGTGCTGCTGCTATGTAGTCCTCCCCCCCCATACAGACTATTTTGTGTGCTGCTGCTGCTCCTATTTCCCACCCCCCATACAGATTATTTTGTGTGCTGCTTCTATGTAGTTCCCCATCCCATACAGACTATTTTGTGTGCTGCTGCTATGTAGTCCCCCACCCCATGCAGATTTTTTTACATTTTACACACCTGCTGCAGTGTGCTGCTGGATTCGATGGAACTTTTCATTGAGGCTCAGGCTGGTCACGGCTGTGCAGAGACTGGGGTCCAAACGCTGTGGTCTGCTTTGTCTGGTGTGCTGCTGAGCTGTACTGTCTGCAGGGCAGTGGCACCGCTAAGGCTTGGCTCAGTGAAGGAAAGGGCGAGGCACAGAGAGGCAGGAATCAGGATGGAACACACAAATTGCTTCAGCATCATCACTCACTTACTGCTGGAGGGGTGAGTGACCCAGAGCGGGAAAGAAGGGTGGGTGGGATTTGAAGCTCCTCTTAACTTCACATTGGATGCAGCAGAGATAGGGGGGTGGAGTTAGAATCAGGAGATGCTACATTAAGCCATCCTATTGGCCAGCCTTAGTTTCCATCACTTACCCACCAATGATCATTGCTGTGTTCTGCCCGGGAATGAGCTGAAGGTAGGGATAGGAGGAGAATCTTGCAGCTGGAGGCGGATACCGGGAGAAGTGGACAGCCTATCATCAGAGAGTAAAATCTCAAATGTGACGTTTTACTCAAACCCTGGCTGAGCCGGGGGTTAAATTTAGATGCCGGATGTTGGATGAGAAATAAAGTTAAGTAGATAATGCACAGCAGAGCAACTGAGCTTTTTAAATGGAAATCATCTTTATATAAAAATTTTTGCCATTGGGCCCCCTTGTTGCCTTGGGCCCCGGGCACTTGCCCAGATTGCCCTCATTTTAATCCGCCCCTGGTAGTATCAATCAACAGTGTGTACCGTCTCACTGCAGGGTCAGAGCACTGCCTCTGAGACTACACTGCCTGTGTGAGATAGATGTAAACAGCGGCTGCAGTCCGCTTTCAGAGGACTTCAATTATCAGGCCACATTGAATTTAAAATAAGAACAGCCCCTCCCCCCCCCCTCCCCGACATGTTT
Source organism: Rhinoderma darwinii (assembly GCF_050947455.1). Taxonomy (NCBI): domain Eukaryota; kingdom Metazoa; phylum Chordata; class Amphibia; order Anura; family Rhinodermatidae; genus Rhinoderma; species Rhinoderma darwinii. Next base: position 75,133,685 of record NC_134690.1, read on the forward strand.
CACCACCGTAGTGGCGTCTTCAGGGGGAAATGGGGTTAACCAAGGGGGACCCCAATCAGCAGCCAGGGCCCGCACATTCTCCAAAAGTTCCCCCACAGACAACCTACAGCCGCACCAAACCTCTCCGTCTTCCTGCTCGTTTGGCACTTCTGCCAAACTCCTCCCCCCTTCCGGTCAAGTCGCTCCTAAGTTTCTACTTCAAGCATTATCCCTCTGCAAAAACTTCCCTTTACCAATAGAACAAAAAAAAAACCCCTTTCTCATTCCCCTGCATCTTTGTAGGATTGGAAGTCATCTTCCATAGCTACTACTGGCTTCATGAGTGGAAGCTCCCTGCCCTGATCTCTCCCAGGCCCCTAATTGAATTCTTGTCTGTGACCACCACAATTAGATCTGTAAGGAAGGGAGACTCTCTGGTCATCAAGACAGAAAGTTATGTCATTTGATTGACAGATGTGAAGCATTGACACTTCAGAAGAACTTTCCCCGCGTCGTGCGGGGTGTTGCTGAAGACCGGGCTGTTAGTAACAGCCTCAGGCTTCAGGGAAACGATCGGAGACCACTAGCAGTGGTCTCCGATCATATTTAACCCCTCAGATACGGCGCCTAATAGCAAGCGCTGCATCTGAGTGATTTTAGAGGGAGGCGGCTCCCTCTCTCACCCACCTGGCATCCTGTGTGCATCGCGTGGTGCCGATGGGTTCTATGGCAGCCTGGGGGCCTAATAAAAGCCCCCAGGTCTGCCTTTAGTAATTGCTTGTTAGACCATGCCAGAGGCATGACCTAACAGGTGCCTGTTAGTTTTACACTGACCGGCAATAATACACTGCAATATGGAAGTATTGCAGTGTATTATAATAGCGATCAAAAGTTTGCACAGTGAAGTCCCCTAGTGGGACTAAAAAAAAAAGAAAAAAAAGTTAATTAAAGTTTGAAATAAATAAATAAATGTCCCAAGTAAAAAAAAACAAAAAACCCCACTTTTTCCCCTTACAAAATACTTTATTATGAAAAAAAGTAAAAACATACTCATATTTGGTATCGCTGCGTCCGTAACGAACCCAACTATAAAACGATTATGTTATTTAACCCACACGGTGAACGGCGTAAAAAAAATCTAATAAAAAAACAGCGCCAGAATTGCTGTTTTCTGTTCATCCTGTTATGGCTCTTAAAATATGGAGACACAAAAGCAAATCATTTTGAAAAAAATTTGTTTTTACTGTGTAAAAGTAGGAAAACATAAAAAAATCCATATAAATTTGGTATCGTCGCAATCGTAAAGACCCGCTGAACAAAGTGTTAATGTTATTTATACTACACGGTAAACGGCGTAAAATTAAGATGCAAAAAAAATTGCGACATTTCTGGGTTTTTTCCAGTACCCCACTAAAAAAGTTAATAAAAAGTTAATCAATAAATTATATGTATCCCAAAATGGTGCTATTATAAAATACAACTTGTCCCGCAAAAAAAAAAAATCCTTATACAGCTATGTAGATGCAAAAATAAAAAAGTTATAGATCTTTGAATGCGACGATGGAAAAACGTAAAAAATTGCTCGGTCATTAAGGTTTAAAATACCTTCGGTATTAAGGGGTTAAACATGTGCTTTATAGATTGCAAGGTAGCCACTTAATTTTATGTATTAATTGTAAAAAATGTATATACTATTATATCAAATCATATATTAATAATAATAATCCACTATTATTTTATGTCTTGCACTTGCGATAACTTTCCCAAAACAGTGATGTAGACATACATAATATGTTACTAGGACCATCAAGACAAAAAAAACCTGTGACTGCCATATGAAAATAAGTTTTTAGATTGTGCTTTTACTTACCACCACTAGAGGTCACTAAAAGATTTGCTTCCATAAGGAAAACATCAGTAATAGATGAGACATCCAGAGAAAATTATAATTAGGCTAGGAGTGAGGACTACACGGAGACTTTGACGTTCACAAATCGCAATCCGATATTGCAAGTAATGATTGTGAATGAGGTTGCGTTACGACACGACAGGCCCAAAAAAAGGAAATCTGATGGATTTTGGACGCGACTTTGTCTGCATAGACTTTAAAGTAATTCACGTGCGACTCATTAGTGACATGTCAACGACTTTTCTTTTTTTGGGTGCCACGTTCTTGTCCATGAACTGTGTCTGGTATTGCAGCGCATTCCCATTTACTTGAATATTGATAATCTGCAATGCCAGAAACAGGCCACGGAGAAGAGTTTTACTGAGAAAAAAACAACACTTTTTTCTAATCCTGGACAACCCTATTAAGACAATTATAACTTCATCTGGGTAGTGGTGGAAAGTTTCAACAAATTTCCTACCAAAATGTAAAACCTGCCAAAAACTTGGTAATAATGTTTTACTTATAGAGATTTGGACATTTTTCTTTGTTGTAGGGGCTATTTTTGTTGTAATTTTTGAATTAGCTTCTAAATGATACAGATGGTAAAACTACGCCACTAAATTCACAGATCATAGTGGCATAGACACAGTTTTGAGTCGGTACCATCTCCTTAACCCCTAGGCGCACCACGATGCAACTGTACGTCCATGTGGCCAGTGTCTTAGCGCACAGGGATGTACAGTAAGGGTATGTGCACACGATAACAGCTCCGTAATTTCAGACGTAATGCATGTACTCGCGTTTTGCGAGGTCGTCAATTACGGCCGTAATTTGGAGCTGTTCTTCATTGGAATCAATGAAAAACGTCTCAAATTACGTCTCAAGAAGTGTCCTGCACTTCTTTTGACGAGCCGTCTTTTTTACGCGTCGTTGTTTGACAGCGAAGCGTAAATGACAGGTCGTCGGCACAGTACGTCGGCAAACCCATTCAAATGAATGGGCAGCTGTTTGCCGACGTATTGGAGCCCTATTTTCAGACGTAAATCGAGGCGTAAAACGCCTCGGTTACGTCTAAAAAATAGGTCGTGTGAACCCAGCCTTAATGCGCAGTTCCTGATGCACACTGTTGGCGATAGTGTGTACCAGGAACCGGGAGGCCAGCTGACACTCCACTGTATGCCGATCAGCGGCTTATTTCTGCTGATTTCGGCAATTAACCCGTTAATTGCGGTGATCGATTGCAATCGCCGCAATTTAGGGGTTTCTAGCACATCGGCAGACCTCACAATGCAATTGTGAGGTTTGCAGATGGCTAGCATGGCGAACGGAGGGCAAGTAATGGCCTCCGTGTCTGCCATGTACGGAAGCCTATCAGGACAAGCCTCCTGATTGACATCCTGTCAGAGTCACAGGACGTCACTGTCGTTCGCGATGCACACTGTCGGCGACAGTGTGTGTGACAGTGTGCATCGTAATCGGGACGTCAGCTGTCTCTGACAGCTGACACTCCACTGTTGCCGATCAGCGTCTCATTGCCGCTGATTTAGACAATTAACCAGCTATGTGCGGAGCACATCAGCAGCCCCCATGCAATTGTGGGGGTTGCTGATGCTTGTGATGGCACCCGGGGGCCAGACAACGACCTCCGGGTCTGCCATGTATGGAAGCCTATGAGGACCAGCCTCTGGCTGGTCCTCGTAGACTAACTGTTAGAGTGACCGTGACGTCACACTGACAGTTGGAATATGTTACACTAGTGTGAAGGAATAATTTCAACATTCCATTGTATTTTGTGTCAGTATACACTGCACAGTGTGATATTCATTTTTGTCTTTTAGTCTGCTTTGTAATAATCTGCAGATGCTCTGCAGATTACGTAGGTATTTCTTCTTGGCCGTAAAGCAGTTTATGTACACTAACGTTCAAAAGTTTGGGGTCACCCAGACAATTTTGTGTTTTCCATGAAAACTCACACTTATATTTATCAAATGAGTTGCAAAATGACTAGAAAATATAGTCAAGACATTGACAAGGTTAGAAATAATGATTTTTATTTGAAATAATAATTTTCTCCTTCAAACTTTGCTTTCGTCAAAGAATGCTCCATTTGCAGCAATTACAGCATTACAGACCTTTGGCCTTCTAGCTGTTAATTTGCTGAGGTAATCGGGAGAAATGTCACCCCATTCTTCCAGAAGCCCCTCCCACAAGTTGGATTGGCTTGATGGGCACTTCTTGCGTACCATACGGTCAAGCTGCTCCAACAACAGCTCTATGGGGTTGAGATCTGGTGACTGCGCTGGCCACTCCATTACAGATAGAATACCAGCTGCCTGCTTCTTCCCTAAATAGTTCTTGCATAATTTGGAGGTGTGCTTTGGGTCATTGTCCTGTTGTAGGATGAAATTGGCTCCAATCAAGCGCTGTCCACAGGGTTACATAGTTACATAGTTTGTACGGTTGAAAAAAGACACATGTCCATCAAGTTCAACCAAGGGATGGGAAAGGGGAAGTGGGATGGGAAAGGGGAAGTAAAAAATTTCTACACATAGCAGTTAATATTTTTTTGTTCTAGGAAATTATCTAAGCCTTTTTTAAAGCCATCTACTGTCCCTGCTGCGACCAGCTCCTGCGGTAGGCTATTCCATAGATTCACAGTTCTCACAGTAAAGAAGGCTTGTCGCCTCTGCAGGTTGAACCTTTTTTTCTCCAGACGGAGGGAGTGCCCCCTTGTTTTTTGAGGGGGTTTTACATGGAACAGGATTTCACCATATTTTTTGTATGCGTCATTCATATATTTATATAAGTTAATCATGTCCCCCCTTAGTCGTCTTTTCTCAAGGCTAAATAGGTTTAATTCTTTTAATCTTTCCTCATAACTTAGATTCTCCATGCCCCTTATTAGCTTCGTTGCTCTTCTTTGTATTTTTTCCAACTCCAGGGCATCCTTTCTATGAACTGGAGCCCAGAACTGGACTGCATATTCTAGATGAGGCCTCACTAATGCTTTGTAAAGTGGTAATATTACATCCCTGTCCCGCGAGTCCATGCCTCTTTTGATACACGACAATATTTTGCTGGCCTTTGAAGCAGCTGATTGACACTGCATGCTGAAATTTAGTTTATGATTTACAAGTACACCCAGATCCTTCTCAACAATTGACTCCCCCAGTGTAGCTCCCCCTAGGACATATGATGCTTGCAGGTTTTTCGTACCCAGATGCATAACTTTACATTTATCTACATTAAACTTCATTTGCCAAGTGGACGCCCAAACACTTAGTTTGTTTAAATCTGCCTGCAATTCACAAACATCTTCCATAGTCTGAACTATATTGCATAGCTTGGTGTCATCTGCAAAAATAGAAATAGTGCTATTAATCCCATCCTCTATATCATTAATAAATAAGTTGAATAATAGTGGTCCCAGCACTGAACCCTGGGGTACACCACTTATAACTGGGGACCATTCAGAGTAGGAATCATTGACCACAACTCTCTGGATACGGTCCTTGAGCCAATTCTCAATCCAATTACAAACTATGCTTTCTAAACCTATAGTCCTTAATTTACCCATTAGATGTCTATGAGGGACAGTGTCAAATGCCTTTGCAAAGTCCAAAAACACTATATCCACAGCGGCCCCTCTGTCTAGGCTTCTGCTTACCTCTTCATAAAAACAAATCAGGTTGGTTTGACAGCTTCTGTCCTTTGTAAAACCGTGCTGGCTGTCACTTATAATACTATTTATTGTCACATAATTCTGTATATAGTCCCTCAATAGCCCCTCAAACACTTTCCCCACAATTGATGTTAAGCTTACTGGTCTATAATTACCCGGCGAAGACCTAGAGCCCTTTTTGAAAATAGGCACCACATTTGCGCTGCGCCAGTCCCTTGGCACTATACCACTCATGAGAGACTGTCTAAATATGGCATGGCATGGCGTTGCAAAATGGAGTGATAGCCTTCCTTATTCAAAATCCCTTTTACCTTGTACAAATCTCCCACTTTACCAGCACCAAAGCAACCCCAGACCATCACATTACCTCCACCATGCTTGACAGATAGCGTCAGACACTCTTCCAGCATCTTTTCAGTTGTTCTGCGTCTCACAAATGTTCTTCTGTGTGATCCAAACACCTCAAACTTCGATTCGTCTGTCCATAACACTTTTTTCCAATCTTCCTCTGTCCAATGTCTGTGTGCTTTTGCCCATATTAAGCTTTTCCTTTAATTAGCCAGTCTCAGATATGGCTTTTTCTTTGCCACTCTGCCCTGAAGGCCAGCATCCTGGAGTCGCCTCTTCACTGTAGACGTCGACACTGGCGTTTTTCGGGTACTATTTAATGAAGCTGCCAGTTGAGGACCTGTGAGGCGTCTATTTCTCAAACTAGAGACTCTAATGTACTTGTCTTGTTGCTCAATTGTGCAGCGGGGCCTCCCACTTCTCTTTCTACTCTGGTTAGAGCTTGTGTGTGCTGTCCTCTGAAGGGAGTAGTACACACTGTTGTAGGAAATCTTCAGTTTCTTGGCAATTTCTCGCATGGAATAGCCTTCATTTCTAAGAACAAGAATAGACTGTCGAGTTTCACATGAAAGCTCTCTTTTTCTAGCCATTGTGAGAGTTTAATCGAACCCACAAATGTAATGCTCCAGATTCTCAACTAGCTCAAAGGAAGGTCAGTTTTATAGCTCCTCTAAACAGCAAAACTGTTTACAGCGGTGCTAACATAACTGCACAAGGGTTTTCAAGTGTTTTCTAATGATCCATTAGCCTTCTAACACAGTTAGCAAGCACAATGTACCATTAGAACACTGGAGTGATGGTTGCTGGAAATGGGCCTCCATACACCTATGTAGATATTGCATTAAAAACCAGACGTTTGCAGCTAGAATAGTCGTTTAGCACATTAACAATGTATAGAGTGTATTTCTGATTAATTTAATGTTATCTTCATTGAAAAAAACTGTGCATTTCTTTTAAAAATAAGGAAATTTCTAAGTGACCCTAAACTTTTGAACGGTAGTGTAAGTAACATTTAGTGATCACGTGCTTAGTACAAAGGAATTCACTCTTTTCTGTATTCATCAAGGTCAGAGGGAGCGTTTCTCCCCTTGCAGACTACCCCCTATGAGTTATGCTCTTTGTTCTATGTGTCTTATAAATATACTCTGTATATGATAATAAATTGGAGTCTTTCTTTTTGAGAACATGGTCTCAGTGATTTGACTCACCGAGCTCGTGAATACCTTCTAATTTGGAACCTACAGAAATCAAGGCGTAGTGGTACCGTTGTGACCACAGTAGTGTAATGTATTCTAGCAGCGATCAGAGCTGCAGGTAAAAAAAGAAAGTGTAAAAAGTAAAGAAAAAAGTAAAAAAAAGTTAATAAAAATGTTTTACAAAAGTGCAAAATTAAAAGATTTTTTTTTCCTATAATAAGTCTCTTATTATAGGAAAAAAATGAAAACGTTAAATAACAGTACACATATTTGGTATCAGCACGTTCGTAACGACCCAATCTATAAAACTATAATGTTATTTTTACCGCACAGTGAACGCCGCAAAAAAAAACCAAACTAAAAACAATAGAATCACTAATCAAATTCTCTATGGGATTGAGGTCACAGGATTGGGCTGGCCACTCCATTACCTCAATCCTGTTTTTCTGTAATCAAGATGTTGTTCACTTACTGGTGTGTTTTGGGTCATTGTCGTGTTGAAACACCCATTTCAAGGGCATTTCTTCTTCGGCATAGGGCAACATGATCTACTCAAGTATTTTGATATATTCAAACTGATCCATGATCCCCTGTATATGATAAATAGGCTCAACACCAAGGTATGAGAAACATCCCCATATCAGAATTTTTGCAGCACCGTGTTTACTGTCTTCAGTGTACTGTGGCTAGAGTTCAGTGCCCGGGGGTCGTCTGACATACTGTCTGCGGCCACTAGACCCAAAAAGAACAATTTTGCTCTCATCAGTCCACGAAATGTTTCGCCTTTTCTCTTTGTGCCAGTCACTGTGTTCCTTGGCAAATTTTAACCTATTCAGGACATATCTTTATTCAATAACGGGACTTTGTGGGGATTCTTGTTGGTAAATTGGCTTCACTTAATCGTCTTCTGATTGTAACAGTACTCACTGGTAACTTCACATCTTCTTTGATGTTTCTGAAGGTGATTATTGGCTGAGCCTTTGCCATTTTGGCTATTCTTCGATCCATTTGGACAGTAGTTCCCCGCTTCTTTACGTGTCTTTCAGGTTTTGGTTGCTACTTCAAGACATTTGAGATCATTTTAGCTGAGCAGCCTATAATTTTCTGCACGTCACTATATGTTTTTCCCTCCCGAATCAACTTTTTAATCAAAGTACATTTTTCAACAGAACAATGTCCGGAACAACCCATTTTTCAGAAGGAAACGCACTATAACCAACATGTGCAACATTTCCACCCTCCTACCTTAAATAAGGGCCAAAATTGACACTTGTTATTCCACAGAATGAATCACCACCGATTTAACTCTTCACTGCTATTATTTTGAACGAGTCCTTTTCAATTAATGATTCCATTACTCAGATTGAGTGGCTTGCATGTCTTAATTGTTGGCTCTGTTTATTTTCTGCTACATTTACAAGTTAATTATTTGCTATGCAGAAATATCACTTTTACCAAAAACATTGATTTATCAGGTTAATTATGTTGGACTGCTATTTTTTTGATCACTACTGTATATTTCAATTGGGATTTGTTGTTTCCATGGGAGCTATGCTTTATTTTTTTTCAAAATTAGAGCAGAAATTTGCAATGGGCAACACTACTAATTTTATTTGAACTATTTTTTGTTTGTAACTCCCTTTGTGATTTCTACATCCCTACTGATTAACCCCTTACTTCACCAGGACGCACTGGTACGTCCTGTATTGCAGTGTTTTCAGGCACCGGGACGTACCGGTGCGTCCTGGCTAAAAACTGTCACCCTGTCAAAAGACAGGGTGACAGAACTGTGCCATCAACTGTTTATGACAGTTAATCGGCACAGTAATACGGCAGGGGACCAATCACAGCGGTCCCGGCCGGCGATCATTGTAAATGGTCAGTCACAGCAGACTAACCAATCACGGCTCCTTGAGAATGTATATGTGATGGTGCTGGCTCAGAAGCCGGGTATCGGCTGTCCGACACCCCGCTGTAACGGCCAGGACCGGAGCTAAGCTCCGATCCGGCCGATTAACTCCTTAGATGCAGCGATCGCAGCATCTAAGTGGTTTCTAGCCTGTCGGCAACCATGATGGTTGCCACAGGCATGGGTGTCAGCTGTTTTTCACAGGTTACATCCTGCTTTAACGGCAAGGACCGGAGCTAGGCTCCAATCTGGCCGATTAACCCCTTAAATTCAGCGATCGCTGCATCTAGGTGGTTAGATCGCACGCTATGGTTGCTAATGGCAACCATCGGCACCCGCGGGGGTGCCGATGGTTGCTATGTGAACCATAGCCTAACAATGGCTTCCTAGTACGGAAGCCTATTAGGCCCCGCCGGGAGGAGAAGCCTAATAGGCTTGCTGTCAGTGAATAGCTGACAGCTCTAATACACTGCACTATGTAGGTAGTCCAGTATATTAGAATAGCGATCAGGGCTTCATATCCCCTAGTAGGACAGCAAAAAAGTTAAAATAAGTTAATAAAAATGTTGTAAAAAAGTAAAAAATAAAAAAAAGTTTCATGTTAAAAAATAACTATAACAGCCTTTATTCCCATAATAAGTCATTTATTGTAGGAAAAAATGGACATAAAAAAAAGTACCTGAACTATAAAAATATCATGCTATTTTGCCTGCACGATGACCACCGTAAAAAAATAAAAAAACAATTCCAGAATCGCTGCTTTTTAGTCACTACCCCTCCCAAAACAGAATAAAAAAAGGGATCTAAAAGTTGCATGTACCCCAAAATTATACCATTAAAATCTACAGCCCGTTTTGCCAAACACAAGCTCTCCCACAGCCTTTTTGACTGAAAAAATAAAAAAGTTATGGCTCAAAGAATATGGCGACACAAAAAATAAATTATTTGAAACAAAAGTGATTTTATTGTGCAGGCGCTGCAAAACATAAAAAAACCAATATACATATGGTATCGCCGTAATCGTACCGACCCGCAGACTAAAGTAAAATTGTCATTCATAGCGCATGGCAAACGGCGTAAAAAAAATGATAAAAAACGATCAGATTGGCTGGTTTTTGGTCACCTTGCTTGCCAAAAAAATGAAATAAAAAGTGATCCAAAAATCGCATGGTACCAGTGAAATCTACAGATTGTCCCGCAACAAATAAGCCCTAACACAGCTCTGGTGGAGAAAAAATAAAAAAGTTCTGGCTTTCAGAATATGGCTTTGCAAAATGTGCAGTGTTCCAAAAGCGGATAGGATCAGGCGCCATTTATCAGTGCGACACCGGCCACATATCTATGAAATATTATTTATTTATTTACCGCATTATTATACCCTCTTATTATGCCCTGATGTACCTCGCACAGCTTACATATACCCTGATGTTCTCTGCACAGATTACATATGCCCCCACATTATAAACTGAAATACCAGCAAAAACCCAAACAAAACTACCACTAAGCAAAATCTGCGCTCCAAATGGTGCTCCCTCCCTTCTGAGCCCCAAACTGCAGTTTACGTCCACATATATGGCATCGCCATACCCAGGAGAACCCGCTTAACAGTTTGAGGTATTTGTCTTCAGTGGCACGAACTGGGCACAACATATTGTGCACTGAAATGGCATATCAGTGGAAAATTGCAATTTTCACTTTGCACCATCCACTCAGCATTCATTTCTAATAAAAAAACAAACAAACCTGTGTGGTCAAAATGGTCACTACACCCCTTAAAAAATGCCTTGAGGGGTGCAGTTTCCAAAATGGGGGTCACTACTTGGGGGCCCTGCCATTGTGGGCCAATGCTGCGAAAATCACCAAAATAGGCCTCACATGCGCATTTGCTCTTTCACTCCTAAGCCCTGTCATATGTCCAGGCAAATGATAAATGCCTTGAGGGGTGTAGGTTACAAAATGGGGTCACTTCTCAGGGTTTTACCCTCTACTCTGGTACGTAAGGGAGCTCTGCAAATGTGACATGGCGCCCGTACACCAGTCCAGCAAAATCTGAGCTCTAATAGCCAAATGGCGCTCCTTCCATTTTGAGCTCTGCCATGTGCCCAAACAGCAGTTATAGGGTATTGCCGTACTCAGGAGACATTGGGTAGAAAATTGTGTGTTGTCTTTTCTCCTATTACCCCTTGTGAAAAGAATAATTGGGTGCAAAACTACATATTTTTGGGAAAATAAATAATTTTTCATTTTCACTGCCTCATTCTAATAAAATCTATGAAACAACTGTGGGATCAAAATGCCCACTACACCCCTAGATGATTACCCTGAGGGGTGTAGTTTCCAAAATGAGGTCACTTTTGGGGGGTTTCCACTGTTTTGGCACCACAAGACCTCTTCAAACCTGACATGGTGCCTAAAATATATTCTAAAAAAATAGCGGCCCCAAAATCCACTAGGTGCTCCTCTGCTTCTGAGGCCTGTGCTTCAGTCCATTACCACACTATTGCCACATGTGGTATATTTCTAAACACTGCACAATCTGGGAAATATATATTGAGTTGCATTTCATAGGTAAAACTTTCTGTGTTAAAGAATTTTTTTTATTACCAATGAATTTTGGCAAAAAAAATGAACACTTAAAATGTCCCCTCTACTTTGCTTTAATTCCTGTGAAATGCCTGAAGGGTTAATAAACTTTCTGAAAGCTGTTTTGAATGCTTTGAGGGGTCTAGTTTTTAAAATGGGGTCATTTATGGGGACTTTCTAATCTATAAGGCCCTCAAAACCACTAAAGAACTGAACTGGCCCCTGTAAAAATAGCCTTTTGAAATTGCTGCTAAAGTTCTAAGCCTTGTAACGTCCTAGAAAAATAAAAGGACTTTTAAAAAAACTATGCAAACATAAAGTAGACATGTGGGAAATGTTAACTAGTAACTATTTTGTGTGGTATTACTATCTGTCTTACAAGCAAATACATTTAAATTTAGAAAAATGCTATTTTTTGCATTTTTTTGCAGAATTTTGGGGTTTTTCACAAATAAACACTGAATATATCGACCAAATTTTACCACTAACATAAAGTACATTGTTTCACGAGAAAAAAAAAATCTCTGAATCGCTTGGATACATAAAAGCTTTCCAGGGTTATTACCACATAAAGTGACACGTCAGATTTGAAAAATTGGCTATGTCCTTAAGGCCAAAACAGGCTGTGTCCTTAAGGGGTTAAGGCTCCATGCAAACGACCGTAGAACTCATCCGTAATTCTGGTCTGTAATTACGGTCCATAATTACAGACCCATTCACTTATATTGCCTATGGACACATTCCCGTATATTTACGGGAAGGTGTCCGTGCCGTAGAAAGGCTCCGCAAAAGATAGGATATGTCCTATTTTTTTATTTTACAGACTGTGCTTCCATACTTTATAATTGGGAATAAGGCCCGCAAATGCGGGTGACTGTCAGCAGCCGGCCGTGCCTGTAATCACAACCCGTGATTGCGGGCACTGCCGTGTGCAGGGGGCCTTAGTGTATTTCAACATACACCTAGAAATTATAACCACTTACAGTCAACGTAATTATAATAATCCACTTTCCAATGGGGTTAAATGGGGACTAGTGAAGTCAGTGAGAGGTTTATCACACTTGCTATCACGTCTTTGTAGTACAGAGGTGTGCCTTGGTCATTAAAACAAATAAAAATTTTTCCTATGGTTATATTAAGCCTTTACTCAAACATCCATTATAAACAAGTATATACAAATAAAAGGAAGGAATGTCAAGACTCTGTGTGTTCTAATGTAGATTGTAATAACTCTGAATTTCCAAAGTAGCTGGCACCCTTATGAGGAAAATATGCAGAAAAAAAACAATAATTGTAATCTTGATTAAAATCTTGATCTTTACTAGCTGTTTATTCTTCATGAAGATTTTTAAAGGGCGTGCAAGGTTAGTGCATATTCCAGTAACATTTTCAAGTGTAAATGCCGATGTGCCCGCATGTATGCCAAAGGTGTCTCCTTTTTACATATGTTGACCAGTATACTTTGAAACGCCACAGCTCCAACTAGGATCTAAAAACATCAGAAGCATGAGACCCAAGGCATGTATTATTCCCTACCCACCCCCTAAAAATATTGAAGACAGCATAGCTATAAAACAACTTTTAGAACACAATAGGCTTAGATACCTCAACTTAAACGTTACACTGTGCCTGGACATTACTTTATAATAAAAATTGACTTCTCCCAGTCATGACTTGTTTCTGTAGAGTTTGCTGCCCCCTTTGTGCCCCAAACAAAAATAGTGGCTTCTTCGTGCCTGCATAGTAGTAGCGCCTCCTTGGGTGTGGGGGATATTGTAATAGTGCCGCTGTGTGCCCCTCACTCAGTAATAGTGCCTCCTTATCGCCCCCTACTCAGTAATGGTGCCCCTCTGCTCAGTATTGCTGCTTCCATATTTCCCCTCAATCAGTAATGCTGCCCCCACTCAGTAATGTAGCCCTGTTAGTACCTGTATTTAGTAATGCTGCCCCCATACTGCCTGCCACTAGGCAATGGTGACCCCCAGTTAGCAATTCTGCCCCTTAGTGCCCCTACTCAGTAATGCTGGCCCCTTAGTACCTTTAACCTAGGAATTCTTCCTCTCTTAGTACCCCCACTCAGTAAGTCTGTCCTTTTAGTGCCCCAATTCAGTAATACTGCCCCCTTAGTACCCCACACTCAGTAGGGCTCCCTCCTTAGTGCCCCCCACAAAGTAATGGTGCCCCAATAGGCCCCCCAATCAGTAATACTTTCCTCATAGTGCCCCTCATCAGTAATGCTGCCCCATAGGTGCCCTCCACTCAATAGTACTGCCCCCACTCAGTAATGGTGCCCCCTACTCTGTAGTGCTGCCCCCTTATTACCCACACTCAGTATTACTGCCCCCTCAGTGCCCATTACTCAGTAAAGCTGCCCCATAGTACTCCCCACTGATTAATAGTGGCTCCACAGTGCCCGCTACTTAGTAATACTGCCCTCTTAGTTCCCTAACTCAGTAGTGCCACATCCAAAGAGGCCCCCACTCTATAATGGTGCCCCATAGTGCCCCCACTCAATAATACTGCCCCTTTTTGCCCTCCACAATATTGCTGCCCCCTTAGTGACCCCCACTCAGTAACTGTGCCCCCTTATTGCCTCCACCTAAAAATCTGCCCCCTTAGTGTTGACACTCAGTAATGCTGCCCTCATAGTGCCCCAACTCAGTAATTGTGCCCCCTTTAGTGTTCCCAACAGAGTAATAGTGGTCAAATAAAAAATAAAACTAAAATTCACGTAGCCCCAATCTCACAACGAATTGAGATGCTCAGTCTCTTTAAGTCTGCAGCCTAAGAGAAGCCTCCCCAGGAGTCCTGTCCCAGCATCTTATAGGCTGCCGCCATAAAGTGACCTGTAGAGTGAATGGTGGAGCATTGATCTGACAGTTCCATGCTGCCATAGTATTCAACTGTATCTGCAAACTGAGGATGCAGATGCAGGTGAAACTTGCAGTCGTCTGTAGATTCAATGCAATGGGCTAAAGATCCTGAGCCTGCACCCTGGATGCCTGGTTCTAGCAACACCCCTGTCCAACTGTATTTAAAAGCATAGCTTACTGCGCTTTTCAATACAACTGCACAAAAAAAGTATACAAAATAAACGTTCACTAAGTGCAGTGCCTTAAATATCTGTGCACAAAGAGTAAGCGTGCACACAGAATTGACAAAATACATACAGTGCCTGTATAAGGAAATAATTTCAACCTGCCCCAGTAGTAGGTTGGCAACTAAGTAAACAAGTATAAGCAAAAAATGTACGTATACTTTCTTAAAATAATAATAATAATAATAATAATTAGTATTTTAGTGCACAATATTATACAGCAAATAATTGCATAAATGCTTTATAGATTGAAGAACACCTATCATTTCTTCTGACATGTCTGATTTTAGAAATTTTTGCCTTCCCTATTAAATAACAATTTTTGAGAATATTTTCTTAGAACTCTATTAATAAATGGACAAATGAATGATACATTTCCCTTGTCAATCTGCATTTAGGGTCGCCCCATCTAAAATATTCCTTTCGTTTTTTTAATAAATGAAGAGGAGACCAAACTCCAACTTCTCAGCGTACTAGAAGCTAGCACATATGATATCACTGATGCAATATCATTCTGATTCATATGTAGACATACTGGCATAAAAATTTTAACCCTAGGACATAGGGTTAACCCCTTCGCGCCATTTCACGTACAGTTACGTCATGGGAGATGGCCTTTTCGCGCATCTCCACGTAACTGTACGTCATGGAGATGAAGCTGGCTCAGGAGCTGAGCCAGCGACATCACCGCCGGGTGACAGCTGTATGTTACAGCTGGCACCCTGAGGTATCGGGCAGGACCGGAGCTAGCCTTAACCCCTCACATGCTGCGTTCAATAGAGATCGCAGCATGTGAGGAGTTTATAGCCATCGGCACCCCAGCAACGTGATCGCTGGGTTGCCGGTGGCTGCAAAGGCGATCGGAGGGGTAATACATACCTCCCGGTCCGCCAGTAACGGAATCCTCCTATGCCCCGTCGTCGGCGGGGCCCAGGAGGCTTCCGGTACCATCGGCAAGATGGCGCCGGCTCAGCTTCCGGCTCAGAAGCTGAGCCGGCGTCATCAGCAGTGGGTGTCCGCTGTATGTTACAGCGGACACCCCGATCTATCGCCAGGAACCGGAGCTAGCTCCGATTCCTGGCATTAACCCCTTCGATGCAGCGATTCAATGCAATCGCTGCATCAAAGTGGTTTGTATGCAATCGGCAGCCTTGCCATGCGATGGCAAGGCTGGCGACTGCTACTATGGCAACAGGATGCCTAACAATGTCTTCCTATCTGCCATTACGTTAGCCGATTAGGCCCCGCCCGGAGGCGGAGCCTGATCGGCTTGCTGTCAGTGAACAACTGACAGTTCTAATACATTGCACTACATGGGTAGTGCAATGTATTAGAACATCAAACAAACAGTTGGACATTCAAGTCCCCTAGTGGGACTAAAGAAAAGTGTAAAAAAAAAGTGTAAAAAAAGTAAAAATAAAAGTTGTAAAAAATACAATAAAAGTTTCAAATAATAACACAAAACACAATCGCCCTTTTTCCCTTATAAAGTCATTTATTATTGAAAAAAATAATAAAGCCATACATATTTGGTATGGCTGCGACCGTAACGAACTGAACTATAAAAATATTATCTTATTTATTCCGCACAGTGAACGCCGTAAAAAAAAAACTAAAAAATACTGACATAATTGCTATTTTTTGGTCACTTTGTCTTCCAAAAATTGAAATAAAAAGTGATCAAAAAGTCGCATGTACCTAAAAATGGTACCTATAGAAACTATAACTCGTCTCGCTAAAAACAAGCCCTCATACAGCTCCGTCGACAAAAAATTTGGCGACAGAAAAAAATCCATTCTCTTTACAAAAGTTATTTTATTGTGCAAAAAGTTGTAAAACATAAAAAGTGCTATAAATGAGGTATTACCGGAATCGGACTGACCCGCAGAATAAAGCTAACATGTAATTTATAACGCATGGTGAACGCTGTATGAAAAAAACTAAAAAAAATATGCCAGAATTGCTGTTTTTTGGTCACCTTGACTCCCAAAAAAAAAGGATAACAAGTGATCAAAAAGTTGAATGTTCCCCAAAATGGTACCAATAAAAACTACAGCTCGTCCCACAACAAACCAGCCCTCATACCACTACGTCTATGAAAAAATAAAATTAGTCAAGGCACCAAAAAAGCCAGGAAATAAAAATATGCAGTTGTGCCGGCCCGAGGGGAACATTTCTTCTGTTTCAAGTGGCAAATTATCAAGGCCCCTAAAATTAGGGAACCAGGAAGGGGAGGGCCCAAACATATCTGCTAGAAGCGATGGTGCCCGTATTATACCAGGACAACACTTTCCCAGCAAAATTCCCCAAACTTCAAAGGTTCCGAGTGTGGACCAAAAGGGGAATAAGTAAAGACCATTTATCAGTGCGACATCGGCCTGTGCAGAAAGGATTGCTTCACAGCGTAACACACATCTATGGATTATTTTATTGTTTTTTTTTACCCCACTATACCACCTGACTATGCCCCTTATATACTCCGCCTGCCTTACATGTATGCCCACATTATAAACGGAAACACCAGTAAGACTCAAAACAAAACTACTACAAGCAAAATCCACGCTCCAAAAGCCAAATGGCGCTACCTCCCTTCTGAACCCTACAGTGTGCCCAAACAGCAGTTTACTTCCACATATATGGCATCACCATACCCGGGAGAACCCTTTTAACAATTTTTGGGGTGTGTGTCTCCAGTGGCACAAGCTGGGCGCCACATATTGGCATATCTATTGAAAAACCATTTTCACTCTGCAACATCGAGTGCACACCAATTTCTGCCAATGACCTGTGGGGTTAATATGCTCACTACACCCCTATGTGAATACCTTGAGGGGTGTAGTTTCCAAAATGGGGTCACTTCTGGGGGGTTTCCACTCTTTTGGTCCCACAGGGACTTTGCAAATGCGACATAGCGACCAGAAACCAATCCAGCAAAATCTGTACTCCAAAAGCCGAATTGCGCTCCTTCCCTTCTGAGCCTTACTCTGTGCCCAAACAGCAGTTTATGACCATATATGTGGTATTGCCGTACACAGGAGAAGTTGCTTTACAAGTGTTGGGGTGCTTTTTTTCATTTATTTGTTGAGAATATGAAACATTTTCAGCTAAAACTACGTCTTATTGAAGAAAAAGGATTTTTTTTATTTTCACTGCCCAATTCTAATAAAATCTGTGAAACACCTGTGGGGTCAAAATGCTCACTACACCCCTAGATGAATTCCTCAAGGGGTGTAGTTTCGTGAATCGAGTCTCTTTTGGGGAGTTTCCACTGTACTGGTACCGTAGGAGCTTTGCAAAAGTGACATGGTGTCAAGAAACCAATCCAGCAAAATCTGTGCTCCAAAAGCCAAATGGCACTCCTTCTCTTCTGATCCTTGCCGTATGTCCAAACAGCCGTTTATGACCACAAATTGGGTATTGCCGTACTCCAGAGAAGTTGCTTTACAAATGTTGGGGTTCTTTTATTCCTTTATTTGTTGAGAAAATGAAAAATTTTGAGCTAAAGCTACATTTTATTGGAAAAAAAAGATTTTTTTTATCTTCACTGCCCAATTCTAATAAAATCTATGAAACCCCTGTGGGTTCAAAATGCTCACTACACCCCTAGATGGATTCTTCAAGGGGTGTAGTTTCCTAAATGGAGTCAATTTTTTGGTGTTTTCACTGTTTTGGTCCCTTAGGGGCTTTGCAAATGCGACGTGGTGTCCGCAAACCATTCCTGCTAAATTTGAGCTCCAAAAGACAAATGGCGCTCTTTCCCTTCTAAGCTCCGCCGTGTGTCCAAACAGCCGTTTATGACCACATGCGGGGTATTGTTTTACTCGGGAGAAATTGCTTTACAAAAGTAGTGGTGCATTTTCACCTTTTAGTCCTTGTGGAAATTAGAAAAAATTAGCTAAACCTACATTTTCTTTGAAAGAATGTAGATTTTCATTTTCATGGCCTACTTCCAATAATTTCTGCAATAAACCTGCGGGGTCAAAATGCTAACTATACCCCTAGATAATTTCCTCAAGGGGTATAGTTTCCAAAATGGGGTCACTTTTGGGGGATTTCCACTGTTTTGGCGCCGCAAGAGCCTTTCAGACCCGACATGGTGCCTAAAATATTTTCTAATAAAAAGGAGGCCCCAAAATCCTCTAGGTGCTCCTTTGTTTCTGAGGACGGTGCTTCAGTCAATAAGTGCACTAGGGCCACATGTGGGGCATTTCTAAAAACTGCAGAATCTGGGCAATAGATATTGAGTTGCGTTTCTCTGGTAAAACTTTCTGTGTTACAAAAAAAATAGATGAAATATGAATTTCTGCAAAAAAAAAAAGAAATTTGAACATTTCACATCTACTTGCCTTAATTCCTGTGAAACATCTAAAGGGTTAAGAAACTTTCTAAATGCTGTTTTGAATACTTTGAGGGGTGAAGTTTTTAAAATGGGGTGACTTATCGAGGGTTTCTAATATATAAGGCCCTAAAATCCACTTCACATCTGAACTGGCCCCTGTAAAAATAGCCTTTTGAAATTTTCTTGAAAATGTGAGAAATTGCTGCTAAAGTTCTAAGCCTTGTGATGTCATAGAAAAATAAAAGAATGTTCAAAAAACGATGCCAATCTAAAGTAGACATATGGGTGATGTTAATTAGCAACAATTTTGTGTGGTATTACTATCTGTCTTACAAGCAGATACATATAAATTTAGAAAAATGCTAATTTTTGCAATTTTTCGCTAAATTTTGGTGTTTTTCACAATTAAATACTTAATGTATCGAGCAAATTTTGCCAGTAACATAAAGTCCAATGTGTCACGAGAAAACAATCTCAGAATCGCTTGGATAGGTAAAAGCATTCCGGAGTTATTACCACATAAAGTGACACATGTCAGATTTGAAAAAATAGGCTATGTCCTTAAGGCAAAAACAGGCTCAGTCCTTAAGGGGTTAAATAGACTATTGTCTCTAAGGGACATTGACCATTTAATTAGGAAATTCCTTTGATTAGAATAATTTTCAAGCCATTACTCAGGTGAAAACTTGACATATCAGTTCCTCTAGCCTTGGGATTTTGGTTGACTTCCAATTACATGCTATTTCACTTTGGGCTGCACTTAAGATCCCTTGAGACCACCCATCTGAACCCAGTCCGGAACAAGTCCCATCATTATAGATAACATGTGTATAGAAGTTCCCATGCTCTAGACAAGCTCAACAAAATGATCTAGGGATTGGCGGGTAAAATCTGGCAAATTTTACTAAATCACCGAGCCCCGGAGGTTTTTTTTATATCAATGAGTAACTAATGTAAAGCTTTAATGCACTACATAATATTGAAAGTCTAATTGTATATCCTACCCAGGAGTTAAATATGTATCATAAATAATATGACTAACCAAGATTGATACTACCTCTTAAAGTGAGAGATAAAGGTTAGTGTATAGACGTGTAACAGGCAGTATAAGAAGAAGATAAATGATATGGTTCTAAAAATAGAGTGATAAATTATGTAAAAATTAGGTCTGTACAATAAATATGCCACTAAGGTAACAAAGCGCGAATATAAGCAGAAAATAATAATGAGTACTATATATGAGAGAAAAAGTCACTCATATAAGTATGATCTCATGATTAAAATGTAAACTATGAAATGTATTATTTTGAGCAGTTCTGATTTCAGATCGCTTTTTTAATATAGATAAATATTAGTAATAATTATTTCCAACTAATTCAATGTCTGAAGTAATATAATAATATAATCTCATATATCTAACTAATCTGCTTTATAGTAAGTTGTTAATAGCACTCCTTATGTTTAGGGACGTTCTCTGCCATTAGAATAAGTTCATATATATATATATATATATATATATTTTTTTTTTCTTTAGTTTACTATGCAGCTCTATCTTGAGTCTAGCAATGCGTCCTGTAACAATGTGACGCTTTGCTACTTCCTCTAATCCTGTGCTCTCCACATAGCGACGCGCCCTGTCACTTTATGACGCTCTGCTGCTTCCTGTTACACCTTAAAGGCTATGTAAACCTTTGAAAGGCATTTTTATTTTAAATAAAAAGAAAATCAGTGTGATTGGTGCAATTTCATAATTTGATTCATTAAAAACTATCTATACATTTTGAGATACAGCTGCTCTGTATTCTCTATACAGAGCAGCTGTATCATTCGCTAAATCCTGTTCCTGTCAGGTTCCCTTAGATGTGATGTGTCAGAGACATGCAGGACCCGCTGACACTGAACCTGTCAGGTCCGGGGGACTTACGGATTCAGGTCTTAGCGAACGATACAGCTGCTCCCTATAGAGAATACAGAGCAGCTGTATCTGAAAAATTAAAAATAATTTCTTAATAAAAACTAATTACAAAGTTGCACCAATCACACTGATTGACCTATATATATATATATATATATATATATATATATATATATATATATATATATATATATACAGTGGAGGAAATAAGTATTTGATCCCTTGCTGATTTTGTAAGTTTGCCCACTGTCAAAGTCATGAACAATCTAGAATATTTAGGCTAGGTTAATTTTACCAGTGAGAGATAGATTATATAAAATAAAAAAAAGAAAATCACATAGTAAAAATTATATATATTTATTTGCATTGTGCACAGAGAAATAAGTATTTGATCCCCTACCAACCATTAAGAGTTCAGCCTCCTCCAGACCAGTTACACGCTCCAAATCAACTTGGTGCCTGGATTAAAGACAGCTCTTACATGGTCACCTGTATAAAATACTCCTGTCCACAGACTCAATTAATCAGTCTGACTCTAACCTCTACAACATGGGCAAGACCAAAGAGCTTTCTAAGGATGTCAGGGATAAGATCATAGACCTGCACAAGGCTGGAATGGGCTATAAAACCATAAGTAAGACGCTGGGTGAGAAGGTGACAACTGTTGGTGCAATAGTAAGAAAATGGAAGACATACAAAATGACTGTCAATCGACATCGATCTGGGGCTCCATGCAAAATCTCACCTCGTGGTGTATCCTTGATCCTGAGGAAGGTGAGAGCTCAGCTGAAAACTACACGGGGGGAACTTGTTAATGATCTCAAGGCAGCTGGGACCACAGTCACCAAGAAAACCATTGGTAACACATTACACCGTAATGGATTAAAATACTGCAGTGCCCGCAAGGTCCCCCTGCTCAAGAAGGCACATGTACAGGCCCGTCTGAAGTTTGCAAATGAACATCTGGATGATTCTGAGAGTGATTGGGAGAAGGTGCTGTGGTCAGATGAGACTAAAATTGAGCTCTTTGGCATTAACTCAACTCGCCGTGTTTGGAGGAAGAGAAATGCTGCCTATGACCCAAAGAACACCATCCCCACTGTCAAGCATGGAGGTGGAAACATTATGTTTTGGGGGTGTTTCTGCTAAGGGCAGAGGACTACTTCACCGCATCAATGGGAGAATGGATGGAGCCATGTACCGTCAAATCCTGAGTGACAACCTCCTTCCCTCCACCAGGACATTAAAAATGGCTCATGGCTGGGGCTTCCAGCACGACAATGACCTGAAACATGCAGCCAAGGCAACAAAGGAGTGGCTCAAAAAGAAGAACATTAAGGTCATGGAGTGGCCTAGCCAGTCTCCAGACCTTAATCCCATCGAAAACTTATGGAGGGAGCTGAAGATCCGAGTTGCCAAGCAACAGCCTCGAAATTTTAATGATTTACAGATGATCTGCAAAGAGGAATGGGCCAAAATTCCATCTAACATGTGTGCAAACCTCATCATCAACTACAAAAAAACGTCTGACTGCTGTGCTTGCCAACAATGGTTTTGCCACCAAGTATTAAGTCTTGTTTGTCAAAGGGATCAAATACTTATTTCTCTGTGCACAATGCAAATAAATATATATAATTTTGACTATGTGATTTTCTTTTTTTTTTTTTTATATAATCTATCTCTCACTGGTAAAATTAACCTAGCCTAAAAATTCTAGACTGTTCATGTCTTTGACAGTGGGCAAACTTACAAAATCAGCAAGGGATCAAATACTTATTTCCTTCACTGTGTATATATATATATATATATATTTAAATAATCCCTTTTATAAGTGTACATAGCCTTTAAAGCAGGGACCAATCAGGAAGCTTGACACTTTTTTGGTATTAGTCATCCGATTAGCCATTACCCTGGCAATCTGATTTGATTGGAGTTTATTTAAAGAGACGCGATTACCCGTGTGCGCCATTTAATGAGTCATTCTCCCCTGAAGACGCCACTTTATGAGGTGAAACTTAGGAAGACTGAGGGATTGTTGTCATTTTAATGCTCACACTCCATGTAGACTAGCCTGAATACAATAGAGGAGTGTAGAAATAGAAAGTGTAGAAGAGGTTCAAAGAGGATGCGAGCGGTGAGCTCAGCTCACGGTATTGTGAATGAATAGGAGGAATGCCACCATTTTCTCTAGTTAGCACGGTAGAATAGTGGTAATCTGAAGGAATGCGTGCTAGGAGGAATGCCTCCAATGTGTATAAAATCGAAGGGGTATGAATTCCTCTAATGTATGAGATCTAAAGCGCCGGAGACGTGTTCAATTCAACATTTCAAAACGCATATTAAATGTCAATGCTGCAATTTCAGATATAAACTATCAGGAATGCCTCCAATACCAATTTGTGATTATATCTAACTGATAATATTACATTACTGTTTCCTGTGGAGCAGACGTTTTGAATTTAAAACACAGACTAAATGTTAATGCTGCAATTTCAATACCAATTTGTGATTATATCTAACTGTTAATACTACATTACTGTTTCCTTTGGAGCAAATATAAGCTCTGTATTTATAGGGAAATATCTTGAATGAGTATATCATTAAAACTTTTTTGTTTTAAGTAATAAACATATATAATAATCACAGTTAGTGGAAGTATTTAATTGGTTTTTGTTTGCACAATTCTTTTGTTCAATATAAATATGATAGTGTGGTACCCCCAACGTGTGCTGTGGGAGACCTATACTAACCAAATAAATGTCAGTATTATTAATGTTACGTACAGTGCTGTTAGCGATGTTACTCACCACTCCCTGCTCCAGCCCTGTCCTACTGCATCCTCTTGGTGGTGGCGTTGTGAGGCTATGCAGCCGGTGTGCACTATTTACGTCACAGGCAGAAGGATGCCATTTGATCCTGGTTGCCTCCTTAAGCCTGCATTTGTTCCTGACTTACTCCTGTCTCATTCTGTCTCTATTGCACAACCACAACCGTTACAAACATTTGTGAAAGAATGGTTTGTTCTAAAGAGCTCAGTGAATTCCGTTGCACCAAGTCATTTCGTGAAATTCCCACCTAGATATTCCACGATAAACTGTGAGTGGTATTATTTAAGTGGAATCGTTTAGAAGCCACAGCAACTCAGCAACGAAGTGGCAGATCACGTAAATTTACAGAGCCTGGTCGACGAGTGCTGAGACTCAATAACTGCAGAGTACCAAACTTCCTCTGGCATTAAGATCCGCACAAAAATTGCGCCCCGGGAGTTTAAGGGAATGGGTTTCCAGTCGAGCAGCTGCATGCAAGCCTTATATCACCAAGCACAATGCCAAGCATCAGCTGGAGTGGTGTAACAGTGGACTCTGGAACAGTGGAAACGTGATCTGTGGAGTGACAAATCACTATTCTCTATCTGGCAGTCTGATGGACGAGACTGGATTTGGCAAATGCCAGGAGAACGTTACCTGCCCGACTGAATTGTGCCAACTGTAACGTTTGGTGGAGGAGGGAGAAAGAAGACTCAGGTAGGAGAAACTTGGCCACATTCATTAAAATAGTGAGCACACGGATGGTATCTTAACCTACACCATTGTCTCATAGAAGACAGATTGAATCATACAGCATTGAACCAAATTTATTTCTACCTGCCTTGTCTAGGCATGTGACCAGTAGCGTAGCTAGCGGGGGGGGCAGGGGGCCGGTGGCTCCGAGCTCACTGAGATGGTGGGGCCCACTCACGGCGATGGTGGGGCCCTCCGCTCTGCTCTTCTCCCACCACTCTGCTCTTCTCTTGCCGCTCCCGTCGCTCTCACCATGACTGTGCACGGCCAGACAGTCATTCAAGCTAGCAGGCACGCTAGGCACGTCTGCTAGTGCACGCTTCTAATGCTGCCCGCCAGGAACAGAAGAAGCCTGCCTGCGTGTGAGGAGAGGGTGAGCAAGCACCCCTCCCCGATGTATCCTGTTCTTAAATTATACAGGGATAATGGCTGCTTTAAACAGGGATGATGGGGGTTAATACAGGGATGATGGCTGGACTACCCATCATCCCTGTATATAACCCCCATCATTCCTGTATATATCAACCATCATCCCTGTATATAACTGTATATAACCCCCATCATACCTGTATATACCAGCCTGGCTGAAGCAGCCATCATCCATGTATATAACCCCCATCATCCCTGTACAATACCCCCTATCATCGCTGTATATAACTGTATATAACCCCAATCATCCCTGTACACAACCCCCTATCATCCCTGTATATACCGAGTAACATGTTTTTTAAATGTATTTTCTATGAGTATTGTAAAGTGTTTTTCTTTCTGAATTATAATAGTTGCATGCTGTAGGCCTAATAGCATTTAAGCTAGGTTATACATGTGTAATGTACTTAAGACAGCTTTTTATACTGCTCTCAAAGTTTTAATTATCATGGATAATATAGCAGCGTATACAGTACAGCACTCCTGCTCATTCACAATGATAACCACTATGGGTTGGGGCCCACTCAGATATGTTCCCCCCCCCCCCTGAAATATATATATATATATATATATATATATATATATATCTAAAAGCAGTGCATATTGTAATCCTTTGTCTGTAGACTGCACCCAGTCAGCCCCCCCCTCCTCCTCCCAAACACAGCATACCACAGGGGGGGGTCACATACTCATTCCTCACAGCTTCTAGTCTCACAATCTTAACCCTTTCAATGCCGGCAAAACAACATACGTATCTGCAATCATTCATCACACCATTGTATAGGAATTATCTACGTTCAAATCATCAAACACATAATCTGTAACAGTCCAATCTGTCGGCCACCATCTCTATATTATGATGACATGTTGTTTCATCAGTAAACAGCGTCCCGCACACTAGAATGGAACCTAAAATAAAAAGACACTGCAGCATGTGTTATAACAAGGCGATTATTTCATACTGATTTGGTTGGGCTGGGCGTGGCCACATCAGGGGCAGGGGGGCAGCCTCTCCCATTGGAAACACATTGCGCAGCTGTGAGGGGGGGGTTTCCCGCCCACAATGAGGACACACTCAACATGAGGTACGGACGCCATTACCGGGCGTCGGCTGGTCCTGTGTTTTCTAATACATATAACATACAATATCTTTCTTATTCCTAACTTCCATTCGCTTCACCAAATCATGAATAGGATCGGGTGATCCTGATGATTTGAATATGGACCGTAAACCATCCATTCTAACAGTCTATATTATACACGCAATTGATATAACAATTTTGGTCTGCAACCTTCTAGGTTTGGCAAACATCTTACCTACAATTTATTACACGACTTATCAGTGCATGGCACCCCGCGTGCGCCTGTCCCACGTATTACACGACTTATCAGTGCATGGCACCCCGCGTGCGCCTGTCCCACGTCTTATCAGTGCTTTGCACCCCGCATGCCCGCGTATAGGACAGGTTATAATACTATCCACGACTTATCAGTGTTTAGACACACCCCGCGTGCACCTGTATAAGACAGGTTATAATACTATCCACAACTTATCACGCATGTATATTGTGCCCGCGTATTTTCTATTTAGTCCCTAATTACGCAGGGGATGGTTAGTCGGGCACGACTAAGGTCTCACAGGTTTTCGACCTCACAGCGGAAAATATCACCTCTGTCGCCTGAGATAATCCAGGAAATCAACAAAAGGGTTCTACAGATCGCCACAAGACTGTCCACTAACACAGATAAGTCGAAGATTTATAAAATCAACTGACTTATCGTGCTTGTGGAGGTGATCAAATTCCTTATCAGTGGGCAATCCTGGGACCCCTGTTTCACCCTGTGATTGTCGGTTATCCGGATTTTGATATTTCCTCGAGTGAGGTCCCTGTCGGGCGGCAAAAATGTCAGGTCCGTATTTCAGGGTATCTTCCTTTCCCCTGTTATTTCATACCGAATAACCACCTCTGTAAATTGAAAGCTGAAGGCATGCCTGGAAAGAAGTACACCACACAGACAAATGTTGGTAGACATCTTTTCCTCAGTCCAGCAGGAAACAAACTGACTTTATTCAGAACTAAGAAACACAGGAAAAGACACATGCCTCCTCCCTAGGGATGTGGGAGTGCCCAAGCCCCCACCGGCTTCTCAGCTGCAAGTTCTCAGACTTACTCTTCTTGCATTCCAGGGGGCGGTGTCTTCCATAGGTGTGTCCGACATGAACAAAGAACTTATTATATATCAGTATATTACACAAAGAACTGAAATGTATATACATATGTGTGAGGATAATATTTTTCAAACAATATACATGGTAATGATCCCTGACAGCTACGCCTCCGCATGTGACTACCCCATTAGGAATACAAGCCAATTTATTGCAGAAACCAGGTTCAATACGAAGGATATAAATGGCCCTTAAAAAAAAATGGTGAAAACATGTTCCATGTAAAATCCCCTCAAAAGACAAGGGGGCACTCCATCCGTCTGGAAAACAAAAATTCAATCTTCAGAGGCGACAACCATAAGAGCTGTGAATATGTGAATCTGTGGAAAAGCTGACCGCAGGAGCTAGTCACAGCAGTAACAGTAGA
Organism: Rhinoderma darwinii; assembly: GCF_050947455.1. Lineage (NCBI taxonomy): Eukaryota > Metazoa > Chordata > Amphibia > Anura > Rhinodermatidae > Rhinoderma > Rhinoderma darwinii. The sequence continues at coordinate 75,161,207 of NC_134690.1, forward strand.
TGGCTTCAAAAACTGGTTAGATATTCTCTTAGAATAAAAAAATATCAGCTCCTATTTCAACGTTTAGTATTCTTGTTTGAATGTTGATCCAGTCTGATCGCCATTTGGGATCAGGAGAGAAATTTTTCCTTTTTAGGGCAGATTTTATTGCCCTATTTTTTGTTTATTTTTTTCAACCTTCTGCTGGATCAATTGGGGTAAATCAAAGTTCTATAGTTTGCCCATATCCTTTTCCTTTTTCCCTTCCCTTGGTTGATATATCAGAGGCTATCATCTACCGATTGGATTTATAAGGGAGTTACACCTTTCATGGCTTTGAGGACTTCCTCTATACTGTACATTATTATACCCCTCTTGTGAGTCAAGCTCTCCCACAAGTAAATTGAACCACCGATGATAACACAAGAAATAAACGACCATAATAGATGATCTATCACTCAACTTACAGTATACATCATCACTACTAAGTACACAACTCTACAGTTTTTTCTTAGGACTACCAAAAGTTTTATAGGAAACCTTGCCTTACCCCATATTCACAAACCCACATATAGTAAAATAACATCAAAAGTTTTTTACATTTTAAGAGCTGTCATAAAAATGAATGGATGACTAATGTGCCAGTGAGTTCAAGCGATTACGTAGGAATTGTACATTCAATACGAAGTCAAGTTTTAAAAAATGTTTTATAGCGAAAGGCTGTCCTAAAACTCTAATTAAGAATTCTTACCTGTGAGCCAAATAAATTACTCAAACTGAATGTTTACAACCGACAACCACCACCAAGTGAAGATGCAAGTGTAATTTTATTATAGCTTTTTCAGTCAGCATAGGAAGAAAATTAGGTAAATTTATGTTGACACCTGACCTATTTTAAAAAGTGATCCATTCCTGAAGGATGCACTTCCCGAACGTTAAAATATTATTTTTCTTAGGGCTAAGACCATTAAAAATGTACTTGCATCTAGTACATTTTTGGACCAAGAATAATGTTAAATCTTTAGCCGTACCCCTCCCGCTAGTATTAGGCAGCTGCCAGTGCGGGATCATACAGGGGGGGCTGTATGGCGTTCCCTACAGGGGGGCTGTATGGCGTTCCCTACAGGGGGGGCTGTATGGCGTTCCCTGCAGGGGGGGCTGTATGGCGTTAGCGCCCCACAGCCTCCTCTGTAGATAACGCCATACAGCCCCCCTGTAGAGAACGCCATACAGCCCCCCTGTAGAGAACGCCATGCAGCCCCCCCTGTAGAGAACGCCATACAGCCCCCCCTGTAGAGAACGCCATACAGCCCACCCTGTAGAGAACTCCATACAGCCCCCTCTGTAGAGAACTCCATACAGCCCCCTCTGTAGAGAACTCCATACAGCCCCCTCTGTAGAGAACGCCTTACAGCCCCCTCTGTAGAGAACGCCATACAGCCCCCTCTGTAGAAAACGCCATACAGCCCCCTCTGTAGAAAACGCCATACAGCCCCCCCTGTAGAGAACGCCATACAGCCCCCCCTGTGGAGAACGCCATACAGCCCCCCTGTAGATAACGCCATACAGCCCCCATGTAGATAACGCCATACAGCCCCCCCTGTAGAGAACGTCATACAGTCCCCCCTGTAGAGAATGCCATACAGCCCCCCCTGTAGAGAACGCCATACAGCCCCCCCCTGTAGAGAACGCCATACAGCCCCCCCTGTAGAGAACGCCATACAGCCCCCCTGTAGAGAACTCCATACAGCCCCCCCTGTAGAAAATGCCATACAGCCCTCTCTGTAGAGAACGCCATACAGCTCCCCCTGTAGAGAGCGCCATACAGCTCCCCCCTGTAGATAACGCCATACAGCCCTCTATGTAGATAACGCCATACAGCCCCTTTTGTAGATATCTAAAGGGGGGGCTGTAAAAAAGACACTATCTACAAGGGGGGGTTGTGTGACACCCAGGGGAGGGGGGGCCCCAGTCAAAAGTTTGCTATGGGGCCCAATCTTTCCTAGATACGCCCCTGACTATAATACTACGTTACTATGAGGGTATGTTCACACGGCAGCCTCCGTTACGACTGAAATGACGGAGCTGTTTTCAGGAGAAAACAGCTCCTGAATTTCAGACGTAATGGCAAGTGCAGGCGCTTTTTGCTGCGTCTATTATGGACTTAATTGGAGCTGTTTTTCCATGGTGTCAATGGAAAATGGCTCCAATTACATCTCAAGAAGTGACAGGCACTTCTTTGACGCGGGCGTCTTATTTACGCGCCGTCATTTGAAGGCGCGTAAAAAAAATGACCGTCGGCACAGAAAATCGTAACCCCATTCTAATGAATGGGCAGATTTTTGCCGACGCTTTGGTGCAGTATTTTCAGACGTAATTCGAGGTTAAAACGGCTGAATTACGTCCGTAAATAGGGTGTGTGAACCCAGCCTAATACTACATTACTATAATAATAGCGCTAGGATTAAACTTACCGGAAATTTGCAAGATTTCTCAATGTGTTTATTTCAACAATCCACTTTTACAGTTTAAGTGTCGCTAAATGCAGTCCGGCAGCTCAATTGGCAGCGTTTGGCAGACACATAAATGTCAAAATTAGGCAGCCCCTTTTTAGATCATGCCACAGAGCCCTCTGTAGATACTGCCACAGTGCTTTCTGTAGATACTGCCACAGTGCCCTCTGTAGATACTGCCACAGTGCCCTCTGTAGATACTGCCACAGTGCCCTCTGTAGATACTGCCACAGTGCACTCTGTAGATGCTGCCACAGTGCCCTCTGTAGATGCTGCCACAGTGCCCTCTGTAGATGCTGCCACAGTGCCCTCTGTAGATGCTGCCACAGTGCCCTCTGTAGATACTGCCACAGTGCCCTCTGTAGATGCTGCCACAGTGCCCTCGTAGATGCTGCCACAGTGCCCTCTGTAGATGCTGCCACAGTGCCCTCTGTAGATGCTGCCACAGTGCTCTCTGTAGATGCTGCCACAGTGCCCTCTGTAGATGCTGCCACAGTGCCCTCTGTAGATGCTGCCACAGTGCCCTCTGTGGATAACGGCACACACACCCCTTTTAGATAGTGCCACAGACACCCCCAGTAGATAGCTCCATTGGGCCTCCCTCGAGGAGTGGAATCCCCAGCCAGAGCGTTGCCGACGCTTTTGCCAGGGATTCCTCTGCTGGAGGAGCCCCTGATGTCAGTGTTCATACACAGTAACGTGAGGGGATCCTCCTGGACCGGAATGTGATGTCAGGGGCAACCACAGAGCCGGTGTCCCAGAGCGGAGCACTAGTATAGGCTCTACTCCGGAACTCTGGGGAAGCAACTGCAATCAGTGTCCATATATTGAGAGTGATGTCAAGGGCTTGCCCAGAGCTGGAGTCCCAGAGCAGAGCCGCTTCTAGCACCCTAGGCATATTAGATGTCTTGTTTGAATGTTGATCCAGTCTGATCGCCATTTGGGATCAGGAGGGAAATTTTTCCTTTTTAGGAGACCCCTGCTCTAGTGGGACTAAAAAAAAAAAAAAATAGTTTAATAAAGTTTATAATAAATAAATAAATAAAAATCCCAAGTAAAAAAAATAAAAACCCACTTTTTCCACTTACCAAATGCTTTATTATGAAAAAACAAAAAAGAAGGTACATATATTTAGTATCACTGAATGAGTGAGTCCGTAACAGCCCCAACTATAAAGCTATTACATTATTTAACCCGCACGGTGAACGCTGTAAAACAATAAAATAAAAAACAATCCCAGAATTGCTAATATCTGTTCATCGTGCATTCTAAAAGATTTGATAAAAAGTGATCAAAAAGTCGCATGTACTCCAAAATAGTACCAAGAAAAACTACAAGTCGTCCTGCAAAACTAAAGCCCTCATACAACTGCATCAGCAGAAACATAAAAACGTTATGGCACTTCAAATATGGAGACACAAAAACAAACTATTTTGAATTTTTTTTTCTTTTTTACTGTGTAAAAGTAGTAAAACATACAAAAAAAACCTATATAAATTTGGTTATTATATTATTTATATCACATGGTAAACGGTGTAAATTTAGGACGCAAAAAAGGGTGGCAAAATTGCTGGTTTTTTTTCTATTACCCCCCAAAAAAAGTTGATAAAAGTTAATCAATAAATGATATGTACCCCAAAATGGTGTTATACAATAATACAACTTGTCCCGCAAAAAGCAGGACCTTATACAGCTATGTAGACGCAAAAATAAAAAAGTTACAGCTGTTTGAATGTGACAATGGAAAAAACGTAAAAAAATAGCAAGGCCTAAAATAGGCTGGTCACTAAAGCCTAATGCACACTTCCATCACCGTTTCCATGGCCGTTTCTCATAGATCCGTGTGTTCGTTATGGTATCCGTGTGCTTTCCGTGTGTACTCCATATCCATTCCGTGTTTCCGTTTTAAACGGCTGTTATGCTTCCGTTTGGCTTCCGTTTTTCCTTTTAAACTGGTCACATAGTTACATAGTTACATAGTTACATAGTTAGTATGGCTGAAAAAAGACACATGTCCATCAAGTTCAACCAAGGGAAGGGAAAAGGGAAGGAAAAATTTCTACACATAGGAGCTAATATTTTTTTTTTCTAGGAAATTATCTAACCCTTTTTTAAAGCCATCTACTGTCCCTGCTGTGACCAGCTCCTGCGGTAGGCTATTCCATAAATTCACCGTTCTTACTGTAAAGAAGCCTTGTCGCCTCTGCAGCTTAAACCTTTTTTTCTCCAGACGGAGGGAGTGCCCCCTTGTTTTTTGAGCGGGTTTTACAAGGAACAGGATATCACCATATTTTTTGTATGTGCCATTAATATATTTATATAAGTTAATCATGTCCCCCCTTAGTCGTCTTTTTTCAAGGCTAAATAGGTTTAATTCTTTCAATCTTTCCTCATAACTTAAATTCTCCATGCCCCTTATTAGCTTCGTTGCTCTTCTTTGTATTTTTTCCAACTCCAGGGCATCCTTTCTATGAACTGGAGCCCAGAACTGAACTGCATATTCTAGATGAGGCCTCACTAATGCTTTGTCCCAGGAAACACCCATAGGAAGGTCACATTAAGTTTTTTGTGCTGCATATTTCCTTACCCCTGAGGGAGCAGTTTCCTGGCAGCAGGACTCTATTGGTGCTGCTCGTTAATCATGTAATTTTCTAGAATGGTTTTAGTTGTTATTTACTCAGTTTAAAAATGTATACCTGTTTGGTTAGTGTAGGGACTCACAAGGCAATGAGGACCCTTGACGTGGGCTTGTAATCTTACATATTTTTGAAAATTACATTTTTTAATTTCGAACATAAATGTAAAAATTAACCGAAATAGTATTTGGTCAAGGCGAAAAACATGGTCTATGCTAAAAAATGTATTTGCAAAAATATAAACAAATACCCCATTATGTGTTGAATGATCCGTCTGCAGCTTATCTCACCGGTTGATTTTGGAGACATGTCTTCGTTGATTTGATTTTTGGTTGTAATAAGATCGTGTGGTTACAGTTCTTTGCTCAAAAATAAGCTCGACGTATAGATCTATTGCTGTAACCTCGATCCAAAAATCTTGCTTTAAGATCAGCCGCCTGCTTTTCAAAAGAGAAATCGCATAAACATATCCTCCTGGCTCGTAAGTATTGACCAACAGGAACATTTTGAATAAGATGTTGGGGATGTGCTGACCTAGCATGTAGAACCGAGTTAACAGCAGTCTTCTTCCTGAAGAGATCAGTTTGCATATAGCCATCAACATCAACCGAAATGAGAATATCCAGAAATTCAATCTTCTCTCTGCTGAATGTATGAGTGAGTTTAATGTTAAGATCATAATTGTTAAGTATCCGAATAAAGTCATTAAGTTGTTCATTACTGCCCTGCCAGATAAATAGGACGTCGTCAATGTAATGACCCCATAAGTGAACGCGCTCAATCATGGCAGCCGGGTCTGTCAAGAAGATCATCCTTTCCCACAGCCCCAGAAAGAAATTGCCATATGAGGGGGCACAAGCCGCCCCCATTGCCGTGCCCTGGAGCTGCAGGTAGAAGGTCTCCTTAAACAGAAAGAAATTATGACTTAAAATGGAAGTGAGTGCCTTAGCTAAAAAATCACTGAGATCATTTGCAAGGTGGCTCTTAGATAGAAAAGCTCAAACAGCTGCGATACCACCCTGGTGTCGAACTGATGTGTACAATGATTCAACGTCACAAGTGATGATAATCATGTCGTCATCAATGTGAAGTCCCTCAAGTTTTCTAAGAATGTCATTGGTATCTTTAATGTATGAAGGCAGTTCTTCTACCAAAGGTTTAAGGTAATGATTAACATACTTACAGAGGGGTTTGCATAGACCATTTGATCCTGAGACAATAGGTCTTCCCGGAGGGTTAATAGAGTTCTTGTGAATCTTTGGCAATAGGTAGATCGTGGCAATCGTGGGATTCTTGACTGTTAAACCAGTTACTTGCTCAGATGTAGAAGATTCCACTCATAAGCATCATTAATCATCAGATCAAGTTCCTGCCTAAATTTGGAAAGAGGATTAAAGGTAAGTCTCCGATAGCATTCATTTGTTCTCAGCTGACGAGACATCTCTTTCATAAAGTAAAGTAGGCCATAATACAATGTTACCCCCCTTATCAGATGGTTTTATGATTACATCCTTGATGGCAGTCAGTTTGAATTCTTGAGATACTACACTAACAAAGAGTACAATTTCAGGAAAGAGTGATAATTGGGGAAATCTTGTGGATTTTGGTAACAAATGAGACGGGTACTTACCTGTAATAAACTCTTGTTGTTCACCAAGAAGTGCCTCAAGTGCAGCTAGTGCTTCTTTCTCTTCTACTGACAGAAACATATTTATTCCATCTTTCTTGGCATACATTTTCTTAAAAGCCATTTTCCTATCGAATAGATGGATGTCTTTGACCAGAGAAAAATGGTCAAATTTACTAGAGGGAGAGAAGGATAATCCAAGATTCAGAACTTCAAGTTGTATTGGTGTTAGGGTAATAGATGAAAGATTAATTACCTTAATTTTAGAACCAGCAAGCGTATCCACATCATTGGTCGTCCCTTTCCTCTTGCCTGTAGTGCTCCTCTCAAATTCAAATTTGCGTTTTCCAGCTTGTCGCCACCAGTAGACCCGGTTCTGATGTTTATCTTCGGTGTCCCTCTGGAATTTTTTCATTTTGACCGCAGATATATGATCCTCCCATTCTTGCAGACTATCATATATATTTTTATTCAATGCACCCAGCTCTTCCTGGTTAAATTTATTCTGAATAAGTGTCTGCATCTCTTGGATCTTCTTTTCCACAATTTCAAGAGATTTGCCATCCAATTGTATAAGAAGCTCCATAAATTGTTTGGAACTGGTGTTACATATCTCTTCCCAATGTGAGGTAAAAAGTTCATCCTCGATGGGAAAGGAGGGAAAAACCTGTATACGCAGACCACGTGGTATCAGTCCTTTAGAAATGTATTTTTTCAAAGATACCTGATTCCACCATATATGTGTCCGTTTATGAATAAGGTTTAAAAATGTTTTCTTTATCGTATTTCTATGCATAGACTCAGCAACCTGTGAGGACTCATGGCTGAACAAATTTTCAGCTCTTGCCATCCACGAGGCATCACGACTTTAATAGTCCATTGTATGAAAAAGGCAAATCTGTAAAAAACAAAGTGGTGTGTTGTGCTTCATGACCTCGCTGCGCACCACCATCTATCTGCCCTTTGTTGTGCAGCCTCCACAAGTCAACTGCCCGGAAGATGGGCCTTGGGTCATTCGGTGGATTTGCTGCCTGGAGCATCACAATTATTGCTCCCTGGACGCGTAGACGTCAGATGTAGGGTGAGGCTTCGTAGAAAGGTCTCCTCAGGGATCTCCGCACTACTCCGTTTCAGATAATCTATTACATGGGATTCCACTACAGCCCTGTTGTCCATCGCAACAGACCAGCGTTTGCGACTTGCACTTCATGGAGTTACTTCAGCCAAAGCAATGGAAGAAGAGGTAGATGCCTGCATGGAGTCCTCGGTTAGGACACACAGTGTTTCGGTGGGTGGAGTCCACTCTGCATCCGGCTCCTCCAGTTGTCTGGCGTCGCTGTCCACCTCCTGTGCCTGCTCCAGAATGTCAATTGTTCGATTTTTTTTTAAAGGAAAAACATTTTTTTTAGAACATCAAAAATGATGTGTGGAAATTATTACTTTTTGCATAATTAATACATTATCCACATAGTAGGTCATGTATGGTACATCAAATTGGTGGGTGTTGCGACTACATGAACCCACGACTATCAGCTGTCATGGACATGGCATAGTGCTCGGACATACGGTTCCAATCGTTTACAACCTGTTTGGACTGTCTTTTTATGAAACTTTGAGGGAAGTTGTTAAAAAAAAGGAGAAGCAGACCTCATACAAGCGTACAATATGCATATGAAATAAAAAACTAATAATAGGCCTGTAATATGTCATGTAGAATATTTTTGTATAAAATGAAAATATTAACTTGAAATGAAGTAGAAACAAATTTACTTACGAACGAAGTTCCATAACTTGCTTGAGGAACATGAGCTGTTTCGTGAACATGTAGGACTTTTTTCTGCTGGGCGCCTGACTGCTTTTGGCAATCTGCGACTGCTCACGTCGGAATTGGTCCCAGCAAGAATTCCAGCGAGTTTTGACCTTGTGCACTTTGAAATTAAAAAACAGAAAAACAAAAATTAATATTGCACTAGAAATATAACAGGCCATATGTATGAACGTGGCGGTCAAACTAGATGCTCCCATCCCGTGGAAAAGATGAAGGGGACAAGGCGATTGTGCGAGGTGTGCGCTACCCTCTGACACATTTGAAACGATGCAAAGTCTATACCAGTCAGAAATTTGGGATTGTAAGCACATTTTATGAGACATTAAGCACGTCCACAGCAGGTCACTGCAATAAAACATGACTGTGTGTGTGTAAAGTTTAACCAACAAATTGCATATAATGGAACAATGGAAAAGCAGGTTAAAAAAACAAGCAGTGCAATGTGTGCATTTACTTACTTATTTTCTGACGCTGGGCACTACTTCCCTGCTGCCATCTGTGTGTCAACAGCTCCATGGCCAGTTCCTCCCACGCGGTGTCCTTTTTGTATCGGTTGCGGTAGCATTCCACCCGCATATCCCAAAGTTTTGGGTGATCATGCACCATACAAAACAAAAGAAAAAAAATAATCCAGAAATATATCAAGGCACTCTCAGGTAAATAGAAATTTGTAAAAGATTATTTTTATTTCAACCTCCGAATATTTCCGGATATATAAATATATACATACAAAATTAAAAAAAAAATCTCCTGGCCAGGAAAGGATAACATGTGATCTAATACACCTTCATATATTAATGAAATCACTTGTATGATAAATATACATATATTCTCTCTAAGCATAGGGACAGACAATTCATTTAGAACAATCGCTGGGTTATGTTCACACTTGCGTTTTTTAACAATATGTATTTTTTATCCTCAAGGTGGCCACCATTCCCATTTATAACAGGTAGAAATATTTTTGGGGATAAGAATTTCCTGTATAGTATAATTCCCATCCTGGGAGATTGACCATCCCAAAGCAAATAAGCTGATTTAACGGCAGATTTTTTATGTTGTTTTACTCTTCCCTCCTATTCAATACAACCTTGGATTTTGAAGGGGATCATTAGTAGTAGGCAGTCTTTTAATAGACCCAAAGGTCTGAATATATCCCACTCGATGCCTTTTATTCAAAAGCGACCAATTTTCCAAGATTTTATATGGTAACTTGCGTTATAATTCTAGATGTTTTACCTCTAATTTTCCGGTGAGCATCTGTGATCCATGTGCAGGAGCAGTCAATTCACGGGCGGAACGAAAGGCCTTCCAAAGGTAAGTTCCAAGCTGTATGGTCATATATTTCTCAACACCCTTATAGCTCCACCGCAACGTTAGATGACTTTTAATTTCTTCAGTGTGTCCATTTACTCCACACCGTACACCAAGAAGCACAAGGTCCGGGAGGGCAAGAGCATATGCCGGCAGTAAGGTGAATTTCAATTCACATGGTATCCCCTTCCATATGATGTCTCCAAATTTAGTCAGGGATTTGCAGGGCCAGGTTTAGACGTCATTACCTGCCCAGTTTGATTAGGTCAGCTGACGCGTTTCATCCCTGAACGGGATTTCCTCAGAGCCGTTTAGCAAGTGTAGCCAAAGACATTATATTTATAGTGTCCCAACATTCTTTATTGGTTCCTCAATTGCAAGTGTCAAGAGGCTTTATTTTATATATGTATAGATTGTATGCAATTATCTTTACACAATACATTTAATTGTAATTTATATTTCATTTGAAAAAAAAAAAAAATGATTCTCCCCTCTTATTAGTAGGCACTCATTGTATCGATTGGAGAATATCTTGTTAGTTCCATCCATATAGAATTGTGATATAAATAAAAATCATGCATTAAAATTACGTTATCGGAAGAACTTTTCTCCGGCGAATTAGTAATATGTGTGCGGATTCTCAGGGTGGGTGGGGACCCGGGTTCTATTGCCTTTTTAGGCGTGGGACCTATTTCCCTGCCCTCCCTGAGATACTGTATAAATTAATTTATGCATAAGGCTATATAAAAAGTGAGAAATTAGCTATATGGTAAGAATAGACTCATGGGGGAATTTATTTCCTTGTTCCCCTATGGGTCAGTAATAACATCTAAATACACAATGTGTTGCAAATTTATCATTTAGTACAATTATGAATAAAAATCATAGAGTTGAATACTATAGGAAATTATATTGTAAGGGAGGGGGAAAAGAAAAAGAAAAAGAAAAATATTACGTTGCCCCATGCTATTGGTATCGGACTTAATTGACTATCTGAACTACTTTGAAGACATACCACTGATCCTCTACTATTGTGTTAAATATAATATCTTATAGATATAGATTGACAATAAAATGATCTATTTGTTTTGAATAAAACATAATTTTTTTAATTTTTTTTTCAAATGAAATATAAATTACAATTAAATGTATTGTGTAAAGATAATTGCATACAATCTATACATATATAAAATAAAGCCTCTTGACACTTGCAATTGAGGAACCAATAAAGAATGTTGGGACACTATAAATATAATGTCTTTGGCTACACTTGCTAAACGGCTCTGAGGAAATCCCGTTCAGGGATGAAACGCGTCAGCTGACCTAATCAAGCTGGGCAGGTAGTGACGTCTAAACCTGGCACTGCAAATCCCTGACTAAATTTGGAGACATCATATGGAAGGGGATACCATGTGAATTGAAATTCACCTTACTGCCGGCATATGCTCTTGCCCTCCCGGACCTTGTGCTTCTTGGTGTACGGTGTGGAGTAAATGGACACACTGAAGAAATTAAAAGTCATCTAACGTTGCGGTGGAGCTATAAGGGTGTTGAGAAATATATGACCATACAGCTTGGAACTTACCTTTGGAAGGCCTTTCGTTCCGCCCGTGAATTGACTGCTCCTGCACATGGATCACAGATGCTCACCGGAAAATTAGAGGTAAAACATCTAGAATTATAACGCAAGTTACCATATAAAATCTTGGAAAATTGGTCGCTTTTGAATAAAAAGGATCGAGTGGGATATATTCAGACCTTTGGGTCTATTAATAGACTGCCTACTACTATTGATCCCCTTCAAAATCCAAGGTCGTATTGAATAGGAGGGAAGAGTAAAACAACATAAAAAATCTGCCGTTAAATCAGCTTATTTGCTTTGGGATGGCCAATCTCCCAGGACGGGAATTATACTATACAGGAAATTCTTATCCCCAAAAATATTTCTACCGGTTATAAATGGGAATGGTGGCCACCTTGAGTATAAAAAATACATATTGTTAAAAAACGCAAGTGTGAACATAACCCAGCGATTGTTCTAAATGAATTGTCTGTCCCTATGCTTAGGGAGAATATATGTATATTTATCATACAAATGATTTAATTTAATATATGAAGGTGTATTAGATCACATGTTATCCTTTCCTAGCCAGGAGATTTTTTTTTCATTTTGTATGTATATATTTATATATCCGGAAATATTCAGAGGTTGAAATAAAAATAATCTTTTACAAATTTCTATTTACCTGAGAGTGCCTTGATATATTTCTGGATTATTTTTTTTCTTTTGTTTTGTATATCCTTTTCAGAAATGGCACCGTGCTATATGTATATTGCATTTTTGGGTATGTCTATTGGGTATGGTTTAGCCATAACCAGTTTCTTTTTTATGGTCATGCACCATGCTTATGAGTCTCTCGACATCCATCTTCAGGAATGAATGTGTACTGTAGTCTGTGAGTCTGTGAAGTTTGGCACGCCCTGCCATTGCTAGTGCAACGGATCCGTCAAAAACGGTGGCATATTTGGTTGTCCCACCTGACATTTAATCCAATTGGTCTGCACCAACCAAGGAAGATATAACATTCATAAGTTTGGCTGCTGATATATTAAAACAAATTTTGATATTGCCATTGAGAATAGAAATTGGTCTGCAATTCCTGACAATATTATGTCTTATCTTTCCTTTGGGACAGTGGCAATAGATACCTCCAGCATTTCACAAAAAAAAGGATTCTGTTTGACAATGGCGATCAAGAACTTTAACCAGTTGGGGTGCTAGAACCTCTTTGTATATACTATTTATTGGGAAGGCCATCAGGCCCATGTGCTTTAACTTCTTCCCGATATTTGACATATCAATACGCCAAAGTCGGGTAGGGGAAGTATGGAACGGGCTCACGGAGTGAACCCGCTCCATACGATGCCGGTGTCGGCTGTTTGTTACAGCCGACACTTCAGAGTAACGAGCGGCATCGCGCTCGAGCGCGATCCCGCTTGTTTAACACGTTAAATGCTGCGGTCAATAGCGACCGCAGCATTTAAATCATTAGAAAGAGGGTGCGGCCCCCTCTAACAGCTCATCGCGCCCCCCGCAACGCAATCGCGGGGAGGGGGAGGGAGATGGTGGCTATGGATGCCTGGGGGCCTAATGAAGGCCTCCGGCAGGGCTTAATAGTTGCCGGTCAGAATCACGATATACTGCAATACATTAGTATTGCAGTATATCGTGCAAGCGATCTAACGATCGTTGGTTGAAGTCCCCTGGGGGGACTATTAAAAAAGGAAAAATTAGTTAAATAAAGGTTTTTTTTTATGTAAAAAAAAATTACAAATTAAAAGTAAAAAAAAAAAACATTTCCCCCCAGAGCATAGTAAAAAAATAAATAAATAAACATCATTGGTATCGCCGCGCCCATAAAAGTCTGACCTATTACAATATATCATTATTTAACCCACACGGTGAATGCCGTAAAAGAAAACGCCAGAATCTCTATTTTTTGGTCACCTAATCTCCCACAAAAAATGAAATAAAAAGTGATCAAACTGTCGCATGTACACCAAAATTATATTATTAAAAACTACAGCTTATCCCGCAAAAAATAAGCCCTCATACCACTTAATAGACAGAAAAATAAAGATATGGCTCTCGGAATTTGGGGACACAAAATAAATTTAATTTTTACACTTAGGTTTTTACTTGTAAAAGTAGTAAAATATAGAAAAAACTATATATATTTGGTATCGCCGTAATCGTATTGACCCACAGAATAAAGTTAACATGTTGTTTTAATTGCACAGTGAATTCCGTAAAAACGGTGCGCAAAAAAACATGGAGGAATCAATGTTTTTTTCATTTTCTACCCCACAAATAATTTTTTTCCCGTTTCCTAGTACATTATATGGCAAAATAAATGGTGCTATGAAAAACTACAACTCGTCCCGCAAGAATTGAGCCCTCATAGGTCTATATCGACGTAAAAAATAAAGACGTTATGGCTTTTGGAAGGTGGGGAGGAAAAATGAAAATCTTAAAAAGGGCTGCGGCGGGAAGGGGTTAACTTTATCAATAGCTGAATGTAGCGAGCTCTCTAGATTTAACACATCCCACTGGTTTACTGTGGAAGATTCAACAATATTAGCAAGTTGTTCATAACCTGTTCATCAGGGTTACAGCTATTATCATTATCTTTTATACAATTTCTAATTGTTTTCTGAGAATAATTCTGAGATATCCTGGGAAGTAAACAGGAGCTAATATATTCTTGATGGTGCTTTATCTTGGGAAGGTGACTCCTATTTTTTTGTGGTAAAGTTTTGAGAACTGAATCGTTTGCAAGGATGTTCCAGTGCTTCTGTAATATAGATCTTATAGTTTTATGTCCCATATTAAGAGTGGTGTTTGTGTTACAGTATATACAAAAAATTTTGGTTCGCTCACCATACATGTGATCCAGGACACCACGCTGAAATTACATCGGTGCTTCAGTCAGGGGTTCCATATCAGGGGTAGATAGTAATCCACAGTAGTAAAGAGTGGTCCAGCACACGATGCAAAAAAAAATCAATACAGCTTTATTGTGTCAAATAAAAAATAAAAAAACAACAAATAAAATTCCCAGGGAAAAACACTTACGTGTTTCGAACCAACAGGTTCTTACTCATAGCTACTCTTCCGATAATGTGTGTCCGATTTTAAATCAGGTGCTCAGTAGCACGTGACCTGTCAAGGCAAGTTAACACTTTGATTGCCAGAGGTCCTTATGGAGCAGATATACTGGTTCAGTTATGATAGCCAATATGGAACAGTAATAATTTCGATGTTGTCGTAACATTTGATATAAGATATGATCTATGAAAAGATTAATTAATATGTGTAGCACATAAAATAGATGCTAATAGACAAAGACTAAGAACAATGGCTCAAAGTATGTTATTAAATTGGATCGCTTGCATACTAGTACATATATATCAGATCTGTCCGATACATCAGATCTGATGTTATGACATCAAAATTATTACTTTTCCATATTGGCTATTATAACTGAACCAGTATATCTCCTATGTCAGGACCTCTTGCAATGAAAGTGTTAACTTGCTTTGACAGGTCCCGTGCTACTGAGCACCTAATTTTAAATCGGACACACATTATTGGAAGAGTAGGTATCAGTAAGAACCAGTTGTTCTTACCTGGGAATTTTTTTGGGGGGTTTTTCGTTTTATTTGACCCAATAAAGCAGTATTGATTTTATTTGGATCGTGTGCCAGACCACTCTTTACTACTGTTTGTATTAGTCTTTTTTTCTGTCTTGGTGCGTTTTCTGCACTCTCTCTCAAATTTGTTTGTATGCTGCATTGATAAGACATTTACAGTTAACTTTCAGTAAAAATGCTTTCGGAAATATTTTTTAATTTTTGTAACGACCAGCGGGTTGTGGACCCACTGTGCTACTCCACCAATGAGAGTAGCGGCTGGCAGCGGATCTCAGGATACAGGAAGGTAGCGGGTAGCTGGACACTGGTAGACAGGAGGTAACGATGCAAGTTGGTAGCAGATTACTGGATGCGGGCTGCTCGCGGATTACCGGATGCGGGCTGGTCACGGATTACCGGATGCGGGCTGGTCGCGGATTACCGGACGCGGGCTGGTCGCGGATTACCCGACGCGGGCTGGTCGCGGATTACTCGACGCGGGATGGTCGCGGATTACTGGACGCGGGCTGGTCGCGGATTACTGGACGCGGGCTGGTCGCGGATTACTGGACGCGGGCTGGTCGCGGATTACTGGACGCGGGCTGGTCGCGGATTACTGGACGCGGGCTGGTCGCGGATTACTGGACGCGGGCTGGTCGCGGATTACTGGACGCGGGCTGGTCGCGGATTACTGGACGCGGGCTGGTCGCGGATTTCTGGGCGCGGGCTGGTAGCGGATTACTGGACGCGGGCTGGTAGCGGATTACTGGACGCGGGCTGGTAGCGGAATACTGGACGCGGGCTGGTAGCGGATTACTGGACGCGGGCTGGTCGCGGGCTGGTCGCGGATTACTGGACGCGGGCTGGTCGCGGATTACTGGACGCGGGCTGGTAGCGGATTACTGGACGCGGGCTGGTAACGGATTACTGGACGCGGGCTGGTAGCGGATTACTGGACGCGGGCTGGTAGCGGATTACTGGACGCGGGCTGGTTTGATTACTGGACGCGGGCTGGTCGTGGATTACTGGGCGCGGACTGGTCGCGGATTACTGGACGCGGATTACTGGGCGCGGACTGGTCGCGGATTACTGGACACGGATTACTGGACGCGGGCTGGTCGCGGATTACTGGATGCGGGCTGGTCGCGGATTACTGGATGCGGGCTGGTCGCGGATTACTGGATGCGGGCTGGTCGCAGATTACTGGATGCGGTTGGTAGCAGATTACTGGATGCGGGCTGGTAGCGGATTACTGGATGCGGGCTGGTAGCGGATTACTGGACGCAGGCTGGTAGAGGATTACTGGACGCAGGCTGGTAGTGGATAGCAATAGCAGACAGGATACAGACTGGTAATGGACTACTGGACATAGGCTGATAACTGATAGCAATAGCAGACAGGATCAGGTGCATACAGGAACATTTGCAGGATAACTCTAGGTTGTTCCAATATTTCTCAGGCAGGGTGTTTCCCGTCAAGAAGACTAATATACCTGTTGATTGACAGGGATAGGCTGGGGAAGGACTTGGGTGCGCACGCTGGCTCTATAAGATGCAGGAAGTGAGCGCGCACCCGTCCTATGAGCAGACCCAGCAATACCAGCATCAGAAGGAAGTGCACAGCAGTGTGGAGATCCAGGAACCGTACAGCATGTACCAAATGTAACCTGGCAGCTGTGCTTGCTCAGAGAATAGTATACCAACAAGCGCAGAGCACCGGCGTTACAATTGTATTTGAAAATCTGTCACTTTTGTGTAATTATTCCATATACTTTGATACTACATGCATGGTATTTGTCTAAGCATAACACTGGTATAATCCAAATAGCTGTTTGTGTTGACAGCTTTAAAATGTGTCTTTGTTATTACACTGTCGATATCATCATGATCATGCTATTGATACATTTTATTTACCGAATTTCTTTTTGAGCTCTTTTACAAAAAATATTTACTTTCTCTTCCAAACCTTTTTGCAGCAAAGAAAAAAAAATCATGTGTAGATAAAATAATGTTAGATACCAAACACTGGCTACAGATACGTTTTAATTTAAAAAAAAATCCCATAAAAACACTTCCATGGCTGGTGCAAATTTTGTGCCCATCTCTGTTCCTATTGTCTGGTGGAAAATTTTGTTTATACAAATTATTATAAGAGTAACTTGAATGCCTGTTACTTAAAGGGGTTTTCCCATCAGGGACATTTATGACATAGCCACAGGAATGATTTCTAACTATGAAGAAGAAAAAAGCGTAGCTTGCTGACCTACGCTGTTTCCTTACGGAAACAGCGTAGCTCAGTGAGCTACGTTGTTTCTGTAATTCATGATCGGAAATCACACGCTTCAACCACAACACATAGTGGTCGAACGGGGGCCCCGTTCTAGAGATAGGTGCGGGTCCCATAGGTGGGACCTGCATCTATCTGACATTTATGACATATCTTGTGGATATGTCATAAATGTCCCTGATGGGAAAACACCTTTAAGTGTGTTCCTGTATTAAATATTAACCCTAACCCTCCAGACTCAGATGTTGCTGCATATTCAAATAAAAAGAAGACATTTCAAGGGTTCTTGCCAAGTTAACACTTTTAGAATGTTGAGTAATTCTGTTAAGGAGCCCGAGAGAGTTCACTGAAGCAGTTAGCATAAGGCTGGGTTCACACGACCATGTTACGTCCGTAATGGACGGAACGTATTTCGGCCGGAAATCCCGGACCGAACACAGTGCAGGGAGCCGGGCTCCTAGCATCATAGTTATGTACGATGCTAGGAGTCCCTGCCTCGCTGCAGGACAACTGTCCCGTACTGTAATCATGTTTTCAGTACGGGACAGTAGTTCCACGGAGAGGCAGGGACTCCTAGCATCGTACATAACTATGATGCTAGGAGCCCGGCTCCCTGCACTGTGTTCGGTCCGGGATTTCCGGCCGAAATACGTTCCGTCCATTACGGACGTAACATGGTTGTGTGAACCCAGCCTTAGAGAGAATCCTTCTTGCTTCCTCTTCGTATACCTGACAGTCCTGACTCCTGAATGACCATCCCTCCTCACCTGATTACAATTTACAAGTTCTTCTTTAAAACGGTTTTCTCTGATTCCTTTAAATTACCTGGAACATTTTTATATATAACGTCCTCGTTTTGGCTGATGTGTCTAAATAAATTTATGTTGGTATAATTTTATGCTGAAAGATAAACTAAAGAGTGTACTTGCTGAAGACACAAATGTCATATTTATTTTTTATGAATGAATTTTAGTATACTAGATTTAAACATGTTTTTCTTGTTGGATATCATAGAACTGGCCTTTTTACCCCCAACCCAATAACAAATATATTTTTCATAATAAAAAACGTTTTATTTATTTACATCCAATGCATAAATATTAGTTCTTGTAAATATTTTATACATTTTATGAGAACTGTTGGTTTCTGGGTTTTTCTTTGCTTTTAAATGATCTGATACTCTATTGTATTATGTATGAGCAGGAGAACAAACATTTCAAAATGCATAGTAAAGAATTCTAAATCAAATCTAGCCTCTAACAATTTGTTTCTGTCCTTTATGCCTCATGCACACGACCGAGTGTGCCATCCGAGTCCCGTCAGTGATCCGAGGAAAGATAGAACATGTCCTATCTATCCTCTGATCGGAGACTCGGACCATTTTCCCCCGACTCGATTCACCAGCTAAAGTGAATGGGTCCGTGAAGACTATCGGGTGCCACTAGGATGCCGTCAAGAACGATCCGAGCGGCACAATGGTTGTGTGCATGAGGCATTAGCCTTTTTGTGGGTTACACAAGAACACAAGGTGAGGAGTCATCTGCATTGCACCGTGATGCTCTTCAGATACATAAATGATGCTGCTCTATGCAACACCACTCTTTTCTTTTATAGCATCAATTAGATGAACACATCTGCATTAGGTTGTTTTAATGGATATTATGATCTTGGGAATTATGACTGGGTCTGAAATCCAAATCTTACACAAAAGGGTATGAAGCTCTCAGCTATGCAATCCATACGTAGGGCCAAATCGAATCTTTCATTTAAAAGATATGTAAACCTTTGGAAGGATTTTTTTTTTTTCAATAAAAAGGTCAGTCAGTGTGATTAATGCAACTTTATAAATGCTTTTTATTAAAAATTATTTTTACAGAGCAGCTGTATACAGAGCAGCTGTATCTTTCGCTAAATCCTGCTCCCATCAGGTCCGCGGGACTGGCAAGTTCAGTGAAAGCGGGTTCTTCATGTCCCTGACACGCAGGATCCACCTGTTATCCATCACATCTAAGTTCATAACTTAGATGTGATAGATTACAGGTGGATCCTGCGTGTCAGAAACACGCATGACCCGCTGACACTGAACCCGTCAGCTCCGCGGGAATGACGGATTCAGGTCATAGCCAACGATACAGCTGCTCTGTATAGAGACTACAAAGCAGCTGGATCTCAAAAATGAAAAATAATATAAAAAAAAACTATTTAGAAAGTTGCCCTAATCACGTTGACTGACTTTTTATTGAAAAAAAATTGCCTTTCAAAGGTATATATAGCCTTTAATGCTAAAAACTCATATGATTGGTAAATTAAATTTGCATCAGGTCAAACTTTTCTGCGTGAGATCTAAAACAAAGTTATGTAGCAAGGTAAGGGTAAGAAGAACAAATGCAAAAATCATTCCACTTAGTTGACATTGGCAGCCTGCCATCCCGGTATGCTCAGACACTGCCTTGCAGTGGGTATGTATTATTGCATCCCCACCAACTTTAAATATATTCAAAATTAAATACAAAAAAGAAACAATAAATACAACCCGAAGGCATGAACTATACTAAAGCCACTCCTAGCAAAAATAAGGCGACCAAAAAACAGCCAAAAAGGGGACAGCTCACCTTATGCAGTATGGTGCCTTCTAGACTGCAGGGAATTATCATTAAACCTTGTCCTTAATTTGAGGGCGCTTGTCTTTTGGAATTGCCATTAGAACATCCAAAAACAACTTAAGAAAAAAATTAAGCATGAGACGCAGCTTTTATTAGAACAAATACAAAAAACATTCCGTCCAGCTTACCCGAACAGCCTGCATCCCAGTATGCCCACACACTGCCTTGCAGTGGGCATGTATTATGAATTGATGGCTGACCGCTTGCTGGGCAAGCCCATACCCTTCACCACTGGCGTAACTACCGCTGTAGCAGCCGTAGCAGCTGCAATGGGGTCCGCGGCTTGAGGGGGCCCGTGCCGCCCGCAGACACGCCCCCCTATATGCCCAGTGGCGCCGCTAGCAGCCATTATGGCTGCTACAGCGGTAGCGACGCTGCTACGGGGCCCGTGCCGCCAGGCCTCTAATATTTATGGGCCGGGCGGCATGGGCACGCCTCAATTGGACCTGGTCCACGGTCCTCAATATCAGGCAGACAAAAAATGAACAGAGGCAGCACTTCCAAAAAGTATCAGCAATTTATTCACCCGTGCGACGTTTCACTCCAGCAGGACCTTTCTCAAGCATAAAAACACACATCAGATCATAGGTATATAAAGGCTCTCAAAGCCCAATCATGATAAAACAGTGATTAAGACAAAAGACAATATAAATCTGACTGCATATTACAAAAATACAGTATCAAGGTACAGACACTGAAACAAGTGATAATGTAAACATACATAATGGTAGTTAAGGGACTGGTACAGAAATAAGCAGTCCTAATCTCAAAAGAGTGTACATAACATAATGACTCACCCAGTTGTGTACAATACAACAAAATAATTGCAAATTATCATTTGCAGAGGCCGGATAGGCGAATTCCTCATGGCTTCAGGCGTCCATGTGTGCATACTGCGTATGTCACACATGTGTAATCGAACTACAATCACAAACTGCAATATATCGAGAATTCATGCGAGATCGCAAGCTGTTATTCCCGCGCAATGCGCACTGAATCGCATACCGCGTGGCGGTCATCTTGGCAAAATCCACTCGATCAGTTCCGCACATGCACAGTATGTGATTCACTGTGTGGCGGCCATCTTGAGACTTGGAAAAAGATCGAGCTCAAAGGAGAAAGATCTTTAATTGGCTAGAGGGGCAAATAGCGAAAAATTATAGCAGGGGACTATAAACTAGGGGTCAATGTATATGTTTGTAGTCCTCATCCTACAATGAGGAAGAAAATAATGTACCTACCTTGATGTGTAAACATCCAAGACAGTGAATCATAAATTGTGCATAACACCTGAACAAGACCTATTTATTGTATTGTCCCTATTCATTTATAACTGCAAATGATCGCCATATAGATAATAATAATGTCACCCAACCAATATGAATGCTGACATCTTAATGATATTACCCAATATCTCGTACTGTACTACCGCCTTGACCAAAAGGTATCAATGTTTAACATAATGTATTGAGTAAAAATTTCCATTAAAAATAGACTATTAGAACAATTGTCTGGTCCGTATTTCACACCGAATAACCACCTCTGTAAATTGAAAGCTGAAGGCATGCCTGGAGAGAAGTACACCACACAAATGTCTGAGGTACAGCTTCAATGTCAGCCAGGAGGAACTGAACTTTATTCAGAACAAAGAAACACACACAGAGAAGACACATGCCCCTCCCTCGAGATGTGGGACTTGCTTGAGTCCCTTTGGCTCCTCTGTTGTAAGTTTTGGTGCACATTCTTCTGCACACTCCTCTTTGCATTCCAGGGGGCGGTGTCTTCCATAGGCGTGTTATGCAGGCTCTTTGTGCTCCATGAATCCAATCTTTGTGTAATATACTGAATATATATATATATATATATATATATATATATATATATATATATATATGTAAGGATAATATTTTTCAAACAATATACATGGTAATGATCCCTGACAGTCCCCCCTAAAAATATTATTCTATCCCTGAGTCTTGCCTATCAACCTACCACTGACCACTCGAACCAGGCGGGTAGGGGTTTTGGATTTCTTCACCAGCTTGAGACGAGCTACTCCTTATAAGTAACCCCCCTTTGTACCTGGACTTCCAAGGTTTCTGAATGGTCCTAACTGTCCCTATTCTCCTCAGTATACAGGATGGTTGTCTTGATATAATCTACAAACCGCTGCTGGTTGTAATATATATATTAATCCGGCCTACATTTTTATTAACAGTAATAATTGTCGCACTGTCACTTACTGTCCTAATGGGACTTTTACCCCTGCAGATATAACAGGTCATGGGCAGCACAGTGACCTTAACCTCACGCCTCCACACAAAACTCCTCAGATTGTAATTTGCAGCACCGTGGCATATTTACACACATTATAATTATAAACCTCAGACATTATAAACAATAGGGCCTCAACTAATAATCATAATGCTATCACCCTCAGGTTTCGGGTCCCATCAGTTCATTGCCAGTCCTGTACACCATCGTCTTCTTCTTCTCCTGTCTTCTGCTCTTCACTGACTGTCACCCTCAGGGTAACCCACACAATTGTCGAGTCAGACTACGTTGGTGTCCAGTGGGGGAGTTATTATTACCCCCTCCTAGTCACTTATCAAAACACTTGATCCTGCTGACGGATTCACTCAGGTCTTTGGTCTTTACTTTGATCTTTGCTGATGTCATCAGGACTTGGTTTGGTCCTTCTCATCTGTCCGACACCGTCTCCTTTAGTTTACGTCATCAGGCTGTACATAGCACCTCATGTTGTGAGCCTGGGGTGAGATCCCACGTAGGTGGATTAGTGGAGTTGTATTGTGACTATCAAACCCTCCGCATCTGTACTCTTCCTCTGGTAAGTTACTTGTCTGGGCGGCCGCTTAGAATTGTGACACTGCCGTCAGTTCATGATAACAGCGTTGTACTGGCTCAGGCTGTGCCTGCCGCATCTCAGTGATGGAGTTCATCGTGTTAAAAGTCTTTTAGTTCATATTTACTGGCACTTGCTGGGGACCCCAAACTCTTGTCAATTGTTAAAATAAATACTAATCTGGTGATAACATCATCCGCATACACTATAAACGTTGTTCTAAGTACATACAATAATGTCAGGCCCCTAAATGACATCAAACACCTTTATATAAGGAAAAACTTCTCTGTTACAATGGACAGGGCACCTAGAAGATGTGTAACTTATTGGGTACATTTCATTTGCACTTGGTGATACCCTTTCAGCAGGATTTGTACCTGGATCTCAGCTGATTGCCTGGAACATCTCCACCTCACAGAAAGATACACAGATTCCACATGTTTATCTGACAAGCGTCTTAAACCTATTTTTCTTACTCTAATCTGGTTCGTTCTACCTGGGAAGGCCTCTCAAGGTCGGTTCTCTTCGTGGGAGGCGGGTATGATAAGGTTGGCACCGGTCTGCCAGGACTGTTCTGTAGGCAAATCAAACAGCTCTAACAGAATTTAGCAGCAACAGCTGTAAAACCTGGGACATACCAATTAGATCTTACCAAATCGATCCTTGCAGTCTTGGGGCATATGTGAGGTCATACACCATCAATGCAAAAGCCATCAAGAGTGCCTTGGGTGGTACCGGTTTACCTTCCTTAATCCGTCCACATTCTGTCAGAATCTTGTTCTCACGCCTTCCGCTCCCAGTTGGACTCTTCCTGTGGAGAACAAGCTTTTTCATTGTATAAACATTAATTGATCTTAATCAAATAATTAATTTGAAGAAAAACATTAACAAATAGCATCTTTACATCAAACGTTCACACTGGTCAGTAACTAAAACTTACAAATTGATTCTTCTTCTTTATATACATATCTATACATACACATATACACTGCACAGAATTTTCTGCTCTAAAATTTCCCTTTCACAACAAAAATAAAAATAAACAAATAAAAATGTTTTCTAATGGGAATATTCCACTTCTGTACCTTTTATCTGACGCATGACTCTAATAGTCCAATGCTAAGGCTGGTCCAGAACTTTACATAAAACTTAACCTCAGTATTTAATATTCCCACAACCCTTCTTAAATACAGTTATTAAACAAACTAACCTTGGGACAATGTCTAGAGAACTGATGACATCTTATCATTGTACAAACACCAGCTCAATACTTGGGATAAGCACTGTTCCCCCCGTCACTTACACACAAGGTCTGCAGTGGGAAAAATACAGGCCGGGCTTCAGGCCCCCCCTGAGAACAGGTCTACACACATGAGCACTTTGTCATACACTTCTACCTCGGGTAGTTGTATGTTCTGCAGTCGCTGGGACGGGTAATCTGGCCGGGCATCACTTTTCACAGGTACCTTTGCTGTTTTACCTATGTCATGCCGTGCGCACATCATGCCGGCTGCTACAAACCTAGTGGTGGCATTATTGTATTCAGGGACAAGCCAATTTACTAACACCTGGCCGCACATACTCTTGTTGTCAGGTATGTCTTCTCTCGCTCTCTCAATTGGCTTACCCGATGATGCAATAAAGTTCCTACTACCAATGGGCCCATAATTGTGGGCGATGCCAAAAGCGTACCTAGAGTCAGTGTAAATGTCGGCCGTCTTACCTTCTGCCAGGTTACAGCCTCAGCGAGCACCTCCAGCTCCGCTCCTTTAGATGAACAAGAAGGTGAGAGTGATTTCTGGGTAATTTACCTGGTGCCTCGTATCCTGTCTTGTACATATTGTATGAAGTATTTCTACATTACAAATTTACATTAAAAACCCATGTCACACATAGAACATTTCAAAGGGGTGGCGTCTTCATTCTCTAAAATAAAACCAAATATTATACACTTCTCAACACTCATCTGATAATCCAGAATACTTTGAGAATCTCACTTTTATCAGGTTCTGCAAATACTTGATTAATACAAAAACAAATAAAAATAAAACATTCCTAAAAACTTTACATCAAATTAACAATGTCCAGACAAGTTTTTTATTTTTTCCTTCTCCCCCATCTAAATCTGTAAAGACTCATCTGTGAGTGACGTCACCTCTGCCTCATGTGTAACTTTGCTGGAGGGGGATGGTCTCTTACACATTTTAGATCTCCTGAAACCAAATGAATTAACTCAAAACAAACCAAAATTGTACCTGATCAGTTCCTTCACCATTCCCCCCTTTGTGGACTCTGCGAAAGTAATGTAGCAGAGTTCAAAACTACATCTCAACATAACACTAGTTTAACCCCCTGTAATGTACAACAGCCTGAAACAAAAATGACTTTTTCCTGACAAATACATTTGATCTTTACAATGATATAACTCATGTGTGAAATAAAAAAACAAAACAATTGTAGTTAGTTATTCAATAAAAACAGAAAATATTATATCTGATAACATTAATTACTGCAAACCAATAAACTGTATATAAAAATAGGGAACGGTGGGGGCACATACATTTTCAAAACCCCGTGTCTCCGTGTCCCCGTGTATCTGTTAGTTTAATACATCTGAATTAACCTCAAAACACATGAAATCTGATCACATCATAACACATAAATATCGTAACTTTTATAAACAACAGCGCATGCGCAAAAGAGAAGAAATTTATTTAGGTTTGTAGACATTACTGATATATATATATCTCAGCAGTGCATATTGAAATCCCTTTGTCTCATCAGCCCTGCAGACTGCACCCAGTCAGCCCCCCTCCTCCTCCCAAACACAGCACACTACAGGGGAGAGGGAGGGGGGTCACACACTCACAGCTTCTCACAGCTTCTAGTCTCACAATCTTAACACTTTCAATGCCGGCAAAACAACATACGTATCTGCAATCATTTATCACACCATTGTATAGGAATTATCTACGTTCAAAACATCAAACATATAATGTGTAACAGTACAATCTGTCGGCCACCATCTCTATATTATGATGACGTGTTGCTTCATCAGTGAGCAGCGTCTAGCATGGAACCTAAAAAAATAGAAGACACTACAAATGACAAAATTAACAAGGCGATTATTTCATACTGATTTGGTTGGGCCGGGCGTGGCCACATCAGGGGTGGGTGGTGGGGGGGGAGCCTCTCCCATTGGAAACACAGTGCGCAGCTGTGAGGGGGGGGTTTCCCACCAACAATGAGGACACACTCAACATGAGGTACGGACGCCATTACCGGGCGTCGGCTGGTCCTGTTTTCTAATACATACAATACCTTTCTTATTCCTAACTTCCTCTTCTGCAAATCCCTCTAAAGCACTTTCCATCAACTTTCTACCTTCCAACTTCCCTTTGTTCTCCAAAATACCTTTTGCCCAATCTCCGGCTTGCAGCCGCCCTCCTCTATGGATTCCACACACTTCCATCAATTTCTTCATTTTACTCACATACTGCTTCCCTTCTCTTCGCTTCATTAAATCATATGCCTAATAGTCTATATTATACACGTAATTTATATAACAATTTTCGGTCAACGACTCCCAGGCCTCGCCGGAAATATTAAAATTCCTCAGTCTATAGCCCCCGGTCCGCCGAAATATAATTTTATTTAGACTCTCCGGCTACGCTGGAAATATTAAAATTTCACAGTCGATAACTCTCCGGTCGCTTATATAATCCTATTTAGACTCTCTGGCTTCGCTGGAAATATTAAAATTTCACAGTCGATAACTCTCCGGTCGCTTATATAATCCTATTTAGACTCTCCGGCTTCGCTGGAAATATTAAAATCCCAGTCGATAACTCTCCGGTCTCTTATATAATTCTATTACTTAGACTCTAATTACCCAGAGGATGGTTAGTCGGGCGCGACTAAGGTCTCACAGGTTTTTTTACCCTCAGAGCGGAAAATATCACCTCTGTCGCCTGAGATAATCCAGGAAATCAACAAAAGGGTTCTACAGATCGCTACAAGACTGCCCACTAACACAGATAAGACGAAGATTTATAAAATCAATTCGCTTACCGTGTTATTGCGGAGGTGATCAAATTCCTTCAGTGGGCAACTTTGAGTCCTCTGTTTCACCCTGTGATTGTCGGTTGTCCGGATTTTGATATTTCCTCGAGTGAGGCCCCACGTTCGGGCGCCAAATGTCTGGTCCGTATTTCACACCGAATAACCACCTCTGTAAATTGAAAGCTGAAGGTATGCCTGGAGAGAAGTACACCACACAAATGTCTGAGGTACAGCTTCAATGTCAGCCAGGAGGAACTGAACTTTATTCAGAACAAAGAAACACACACAGAGAAGACACATGCCCCTCCCTCGAGATGTGGGACTTGCTTGAGTCCCATTGGCTCCTCTGTTGTAAGTTTTGGTGTACATTCTTCTGCACACTCCTCTTTGCATTCCAGGGGGCGGTGTCTTCCATAGGCGTGTTATGCAGGCTCTTTGTGCTCCATGAATCCAATCTCTTTGTGTAATATACTGAATATATATATATATGTAAGGATAATATTTTTCAAACAATATACATGGTAATGATCCCTGACACAATTATATGGGGACTCTGGAAACCAGAGGAAACGGTCCAGCCCGCTGAAAGAATCTGCAAATGACAAAAATAGACAATCTATGAATATTTAAAAAAAAAATAATTATATTGCAGTAAATATATCGTCATATTTAGTGTGTTGCAGATTTATATACAACATTCGACAACATTTGAAAACAACACAAGGCACATCAAGGAAACTGAAAATCACAATCCATGTATCTATCAGTTGATAACCGCCCCAACCTTAAAGTCAACGTTAAGCCCTTTTGGATGTAAGGAATCCAACCTATAAATCCACTCAAGTTCCCTACGTTTCAGTCTAGCGACTCTATCTCCAGCCCTCCGATGCGTGGGCACGTGGTCAATTACCCAAAATCTCAGATCACTGACCATATGTCCTGCTGAAACAAAATGTGCTGCAACTGGAAGGTCAAGTTTATTCGTTCTGATAGTGGATCTGTGTTAATACGTGCATGACATTCCTGCGTGGTTTTCCCCCACATATATCAACTTGCAGGGACACTGTAGTACATATATAACAAAAGATGATGCACAGGTCCGAAAATGTTTGATGTGGAAGATCTTACCATTTATCGGATGTACAAACATATTTCCCTTCACCATGATGTTGCAATTAACGCAATTCAAACATGGAAAACACTCCGATTTTTTGGGAGCCAGGGTTAGCTGGCGGCTTGTTTGTGAGGACCCCACGTCAGCATGTACAAGTTGGTCCCTTAAATTTCTTTGATGCCTGAAGGCCATCATAGGGGGGTTACCAAACTCAGGGACCGCGACCGACAGGTTCCCTTTTATGCTTGAGAAAGGTCCTGCTGGACTGAAACGTCGCACGGGTTATTAATAAATTGCTGATACTTTTTGGAAGTGCTGCCTCTGTCCGTTTTTTGTCCCACTAATCAGCACCTTTCAATGCCGTTAGCTTCCGTGCTTGAAAGGCGCTGATTTACGGGGGAAAGTCATTCTGCCCTGCCAATCAGCGCTTTTCAACGACGCGTCGCTTGCTTCGTTCAGCTCCAGCAGACTTGCTCAGAAGAGAGCAGATCTGCATTGCCACCAGACGGCGTGGGAATGGGATCAGGGTGAGTATGTAAATGTATTTTTTTCTACTAAAACTGGGAGTAGCATTATCTACAGTGAGGGCTCTATCTACAGGGGGTCTATATGTGGGGATGTGAGGCACTATATACAGAGGGAGCTAGAAAAAAGCAAAGGATTGGAGCAGCACTGTGAACAAATGCCTGACTAGCACGTGCAGGGCTTCAGAAATAAAGGAGTGACCTCTCCTTATGTGTTGGATATCCAAAAAAGAGAACGTGAAGCAGCACTCAAATAAAGTGAATTTATTCATCCAACATGTAACCACAACGTTTCAACTCCTCTATGAAGGCATTTCAAGTCAAGACAAGACTTGAAAATGCCTTTATAGAGGAGCTCAAACGTTGTGGTTCCATGTTGGATGAACGAATTCACTTTATTTGAGTGCTGCTTCACGTTCTCTTTTTTGGATACAGGGGGAGCTATATGTAGGGCACTATCTACAGGAGTGGGCTATATGTGGGACACTATATTCAGGGGTGGGCTATATGTGGGACACTATATGCAGGGGAGGGTTACCTGTGGGGCACTATCTACAGGGGGGATATATGCAGGGCACTGTCTACAGGGGTGGGCTATATGTGAGGCACTATCTATAGAGGTGGGCTATATGTGAAGCACTATCTATAGGGGAAACTATATGTAGGGCAGTATGGTGCCTCAGTGGTTAGCACTATTGCCTTGCAGCTCTGGAGTCCATATGTGGGCACTATCTACAGAGGGCTGTATGTGGGGCACTATCTACAGGGGCTTCTATGTAGGGCACTATCTACAGAGGCTCTATGGGGGTCACTATCTACAGAGGCTCTATGGGGGTCACTATCTACAGGGGTCTATGGGGGCACTATCTACAGGGGGCACGGTGTGTGTGTGTGTGTGTGTGTGTGTGTGTGGGACACAGTGTATGGTACTAATATAATCAGGGACACAGTGTATGGTGCTATTATAGTTAGTGGTGCAATGTATGGTGCTTTATTATATTTAGAGATGTTGAGAATTTTTTCTTTGTTTATAGGTGCAGAAATATTTTAAAAATGAGAAGCTGAAGACATCTGAGCGGAAAAAACTGCAGAAATGGGTCGTGGCCGGGAGAAATCCATCATAAAGGTCTGGACCGGAAGGAGAAGAAAAGAGAAAAAGAACTAGAATCTGAGACGTCACTGGTGGGTCACTTAATGTAAATGTTTTTTCTGCCTCTAATCAGTACTGTAGTCCCTGTATGATCTGCAGCGAGATGATGGGTAGTATGATTTATTTTTTTGTGAAACCGCATCTCCCAGCATATTCTTACCATTGTTCGGGCCATGCTGGGAGCTGTAGTTTTACGCCGTACAAACCTATACGGCAGGGGTTTCACTAAATCCACCTTTCCATGTTTGATTGACATCCCCCTCGGATGCGCCATTGCCTTGTACTACTTGGGGGGCTGTGTGGCATTATACACATGGGGGAGCTGTGTGGCACTATATACAAGGGGCTGTGTGGCACTACTAAGGGGGGTTATGTGGCACTATCTACTAGGGGGGCTGTATGGCACTATTTACAAGGGTTGGAGGGCTATGGCTCTATCTTCAGGGGGCTGTGTGTGGTGCAATCTACAGGGGTCTGTGTGTGGCACTATCTACTAAGGTGGGGCTTTATGGCACTATATACAAGGGAGGGGGCTGTGTGCCACTATATACAGTGGGATCTATATAGCACTATATACAGGGGGCTTTATGGCGATATCTACAGGGGGGCTGCATGGCACTATCTACAAGAGGGAGGTGGGGGCACTATCTACAATGGGGTGTGACACTGTCTACAGGTGGGGCTGTATAGCACTGTCTACAGGGGGGCTGTATGGCACAATCTACAGGGGGATCTACCAATAAGGGGGGCTGAGTGTGGCACCTGGGGTGCCCCAGTCAAGAGTTTGCTATGGGGCCCAGTCTTTCCTAATTACGCCCCTGCCTGTCACAGCAGACGACGTGTTTACTGAGACAATGTCCCTGGCCCCGCTCAATAAAAGGAGAAGAATGTCCTGACCAATAGGATTAAGATGAACACCATCAGGAAATAACACATCCCTATTATCTTCCTCCAGCAGGCGATAATGCATTACTACACCGCCAGCATTCCTAACATAGTGGAACACCTTCAAATTCAGAACACATCTAGCCCTCTCAATAGCGGCCAGGTCACGTGCCCCATGCCACAACAGGTGTGGCACTATTTCTGATCAGACCAGTACTAGCTTTGCAAAAAGTCAGCCAGTCTATCTCAGTCAAATTTAATGAGGGAATTGAGCCCTTCCAACTTCACTAAACATAAATCGCTGCCGCCGGCATATACCACCAACACCAACGAAACGGCCACTTGCCTGCTAATGCGATCCAGTTTCGGCAGCACTCACAACCACATCATGCCCCAGAAACCTCTCCAGTGCACATCGACCTCACCAAAACACAAGCAGGAACCATCAGGACAGACAGCAGCCACTGAGCAGACCAATACATATAACGATGCCCAACCAAATAAGCCTCGGGGCCAGTGGCGTAACTACCGATATAACAGTCGTAGCAGCTGCGACGGGGCCCGCAGCATGAGGGGGCTCGTGCCGCCCATCCCGCCTGCCGGCATGGGCGCCCCCCATGGCCGGAGGCTCCGCTAACAGCCGATATGGCAGCTACAGTGCGACACCACTGAAGGGGTTGTTCCTACGAAACACATGCATCCCCTAATCCCCTATCCACAGGATAGGGGATACATGTGGGATCGCTGGGACGCCAAGCGATAAGGAGAACGGGGGACCGAAAGTCCCCCGAAGTTCTCCATGACAAACTTCGGACTTCCGGCGTCTGTCGGCAGCTCCATAGAAATTAATTGTGCACCGGTAGCGCTTGTGCGCATGCGTGACCTGCGCTCCTTTCATTTTTATTGAACTGTGCAGACTCCGGAAGTCTGAGGTTTCTCATAGAGAACTTCGGGGGACTTCCGGTCCCCCGTTCTCCTTATCGCTGCCAGCGATTACACATGTATCCCCTATCCTGAGGCCGTTTTTTGTTGGAAGTATGGCGTTATCTACAGGGGGGTTGTATGGCATTATCTACAGGGGGCTGTATGCCGTTATCTAGAGGGGGGCTATATGGCATCTACAGGGGGCTGTATGGCTTTATCTACAGGGGGTCTGTATGGTGTTATTTACAGGGGGCTGTATGGCGTTATCTACAGGGGGTCTGTATGGCGTTATCTACAGGGGGCTGTATGGCGTTATCTACAGGGGGGCTGTATGGCGTTATCTACAGGGGGGCTGTATGGCGTTATCTACAGGGGGAGGGCTGTATGGCGTTATCTACAGGGGAAGGGCTGTATGGCGTTATCTACAGGGGGGCTGTATGGCATTATCTACAGGGGGGCTGTATGGCATTATCTACAGGGGGGCTGTATGTCGTTATCCACAGGGGGGCTGTATGTCGTTATCCACAGGGGGGCTGTATGACGTTATCTACAGGGGGCTGTATGGCATAGTCTACAGGGGGGCTGTATGGTGTTATCTACAGTGGGCTATATGGCGTTATCTACAGGGGGGTTTGGGGCTCTATGGCATTATCTACAGGGGGTGCTATATGGCGTTATCTACAGGGGGAGGACTGTATGACGTTATCTACAGGGGGCTGTATGGCGTAATCTACAGGGGGGCTGTAAGGTGTTATCTACAGGGGGCTGTGTATGGCGTTATCTACAGGGGGCTGTATGGTGCTATCTATAGGGGGCGCTGTGTGGCGGAATCTTTTGGGAGGCACTATCTACAAGGGGGGGCCACTTGCCTGCTAATGCGATCCACTTTCGGCAGCACTCGCAACCACATCATGCCCCTGAAACCTCTCCAGTGCACATCAACCTCACCAAAACCCAAGCAGGAACCATCAGGACAAACAGCAGCCTCTGAGCAGACCAATACATATAAGGATGCTCAACCAAATAAGCCTAGGGACCAGTGGCGTAACTACAGCTGTAACAGCCGTAGCATGAGGGGGCCCGTGCTGCCCATGCTGCTCGCCGGCACGGGCCCCCCCCCATGGCCGGAGGCTCCCCTAGCAGCTGCTATGGCTGCTACAGCGTGACGCAACTGAAGGGGTTGTTCCTACAAAATACATGCATCCCCTATCCACCGGATAGGGGATACATGTGGGATCGCTGGTCCGCCCAGCGAAAGTCCCCCGAAGTTCTCCATAACAAACCTCGTATTTCCGGGTCTGTCGGCAGCTCCATAGAAATGAATTGTGCACCGGTCGCGCTTGTGCGCATGCGTGACCAGCTCTTCTTTCATTTTTATTGAACTGCGCAGACCCCGGAAGTCCGAGGTTTCTCACGGAGAACTTTGGGGGACTTCCGGTCCCCCGTTCTCCTTATCGCTGCCAGCAATCACACATGTATCCCCTATCCTGTGAATAGGGGATACATCTCTATTGTAGGACAAACTATAGGCCGTTTTTTGTTGGGGGCTGTATGGCGTTATCTACAGGGGGGCTGTATGGCGTTATCTACAGGGGGGCTGTATGGCGTTATCTACAGGGGGGCTGTATGGCGTTATCTACAGGGGGGCTGCAGGGCATTATCTACAGGGGGCTGCATGGCGTTATCTACAGGGGGCCTGTATAGCGTTATCTACAGGGGAGGGCTGTATGGCGTTATCTACAGGGGGCTGTATGGCGTTCTCTACAGTGGGCTGTATGGCGTTACCTACAGGGGGCTGTGTGGCGTTATCTGCAGGGGTCTGTATGGCATTATCTACAGGGGAGCTGTATGGTGCTATCTATAGGGGGCGCTGTGTGGCGGAATCTATAGGGAGGCATTATCTGCAAGGGGGGATTGTGTGAAACCCACGGGAGGGGGTCCCCAGTCAAAAGTTTGCTACGGGGCCCTGCCTTTCCTAGTTACGCCCCTGCTAGGGGCAATAGTAACCTGAAAAGACACAAACAAAAGAACACCATGAATGATGAGAACACAGGAATACAAAACCCACTACACAACCAAATCCGGCCGTATGTAACTGCGAAAGTTCTAGACTTCCATCTGCCCAAACGCATGATATCCAATTCAGACAAACCCAAAGCGCCTGCCATCATCACCGTGCTAGGGTCTAAGCCCACAGACTTATTTAACAGAGACTCAAACTAAAACTTGGACAATGGCGACCCATCACTGTGCAACAAAAAGATGAACCCAAAGGCCAAAGCCACGTATACTCCCGCACAATAGCAACGAAAAAGAGCCAATACAAGAGCATTGACCGATCGCCAAGTTCCTTTTCCAACACATTATTTTTTGATCTGCGAATACATTCCTTCAAAGAGTTCTCAACCAGTACTTTTCAACCAGTTGCCACCGCACAGGCACGCAGGCCTACGCGCACTGGGAGGCATCAAATTCGCCCACGCGCAATGCACCAAAGAGCAAAAACGCACGCAAAAGCAAAGCCTCGAAAGGCATAGCATAAACCATAGCTGACATCATACACAGCTGCTCCAGCAACTCTAAAGAGAACGGACTCCGATTGAGTGACATCTTTCCTCCACCCTTTCAGGGCCTGACCAATTATAAACTGTTTAGTAACATCCCTGAAACCATGCGTCTTGAGCCTAAAAGCAATAGACAACTGTTTGGCCATGAAGGCAGCCGACACACCTTTCCCACTTAAAACTGCCAGATAATCCAGGACCACCTCGGCGGGAACATCAGCAGAAGATGGGTAACGATCACCAGCAACAAACAACCATTCAGCCCAAGCCTTACTGTGCCCACTCCACGTGGATGGAGCCACCAACCACTCTACTATAGTCATAAGTTGGCCTCAACCAATTCCATCAACCTGACTGGGCACTGGCAACCCATGTCCATGGCGATGGGATGAAGTTTCTGGAAACGGTGCACCTGAGAACGAGACAAAGCATCATAAATTGTGTTACTCATTACTCGTACCAGGAACAATTACAAAAAAACATTTTGCCCAGCTGTGGCTTATGGCGATACTGTGACTTTTGTTAATTATTAAGCTAGCTAAATAAATACCATTCCTTTTCGTTAATGCAATGGTTGGACAAAATATTTAGAAAAGTTTAATGTGATCAAATAACAATGGAAGGTGGAGTATTGTTATTTGATATAACAAGTTCATTTTTCTTTCACTTTCCAGTTTACTAGGAAGCACCCAGCTGCTTACATCTCTTCTTAGTCAAGGCTCAGTATGTACTGTACTGTGTATTTCATGTATTGTATTTATTAACTCTCATGTGGTTTATAATTCTGGATTTGCTAATATTCTCAAGTTAATGTCATACAGCTGTAAAGTAATGTGAGTTGTATTTCTTTTTGAGTAGAATACACTCATGATTTAGTTTTTTGTTTTTTTTTGTAAGAATGGTTGCCAATGTGCAAGACTACTTCCTCTGTTGCCAAACCTTCTGGACTTTTCAAACAGACAGCTCTCAAT
The DNA here is from genome assembly GCF_050947455.1 of Rhinoderma darwinii. Classification (NCBI taxonomy): domain Eukaryota; kingdom Metazoa; phylum Chordata; class Amphibia; order Anura; family Rhinodermatidae; genus Rhinoderma; species Rhinoderma darwinii. The sequence continues at coordinate 75,196,303 of NC_134690.1, forward strand.
GGAGAATAGTGAAGAATAAAAATAAAATAGAAATACAAAATGCTGATTATATTATTCATGAGTAGGTAATACTACTGCTGCTGTTACGATAGAGACGTATAGATCAGCATAAGAGCTGCAGACACAAAATTATATGATATTTTAATAAAGAAGATTTGCAAAGTTGCTTCATTTTTTATTTTAGAAAAAAATAATGCCAAAGGTCGATATAGCCTTTAACCCCTTCCCGTCCAGCTATGTTTCAGATTTAGATTTTTTTTTCTTCCCATCTTCCAAAAGCCATATTTTTTTTTATTTTTCCGTTGATATAGCCATATAACAGCTTGATTTTTGCAGGACGATTTGTAGTTTTTCATGGCACCATTTATTGTACCATATAATGTACTACGAAACAGGAAAAAATTCTTTGTGGAGTGGAAAATCAAAATCAACTGCGATTCCTCTATAGTTTTTTGCTCCTTGTTTTTACTGCTTTATCCATGCAATTAAAATTACATGTTAACTTTATTTTGCGGGTCAATACGATTACTGAGATACCAAATTTATATATTTTTTTTTAGATTTTAATATTTTTACAAGGAAAAAAAATTGTAAAAAAATTATTTGTTTCACCACATTCTGAGAGCCATAACTTTTTTTTATTTTTCCATCGATTGAGGGGTAAGGAACTTATTTTTTGCGGGATGAGCTGTAGTTTTTAAAAGTAATATTGTTATTCCATTTTTTGTGGGAGATGAGTGAAACAGTGATTCTGGCGTTTCAAATTGTTATATTTTTTTACAGCGTTCACCGTGCGTGTTAAATAAAGTTAGATTGTATTATTTCATACTTTTATGGATGCGGCGATACCAATTATGTTTATTATTTTTTTTTTTCATATATGTCACTGGCAGGCACTGCGTATATTCTGCCACATACCTTATAAACCACTGTAACTCGAGACACAAAAATGGGTATGTATAAGGCAAAAACTTATCTATCATGAGATAACCATGTAAATATCCAAAATATATTTATTTATTTCAATTTAATACACTACACAGAAGTTAAAAACATTTAAAATTAGCATAAAAAATGCCATACAAGAAGCGCTGGGAGGGGGGGGACCACCATGATAAGTGGCAAACAAATTGAAACAACCACTCACTCATCTAAACCCCTAGAACAGACGTTCAGTGCATGAAGTATTTGGAGAAAAAATATATAAATGTTGTATCAAATAAGCATCAGATCAGCATGTCCTGTTCTTGAACCATAAGGGGAGAAGGGGATTGAAAGCCCCACGCGTATTGCCACGAAGTGGCTTCCTCAGGGGCTAGTTCAACTAACCCAAAAACCCCAAAAACCTCCTCAACTGTTTCTGTGTTTGGTTTGACGCCATTCACCGTGCGATAAAAATTACATGTTAACTTTATTCTGTGGGTCAGCATGATTACAGTGATACTAAATTTATATCGTTTTTTTTTAATGTTTTACTACTTTTACAAAGAAAAAAATAAAATTTTGTGTTGCCATATTTTCACTTTTTTATTTTTCCATTGATTGGGCTGTGTGAGGGCTTGTTTTTTGTGGGATGAGCTGTAGTTTTTACTGGTACTATATTGGATACATGAGACTTTTTGATCACTTTTTATTCCATTTTTGTGGGAAAAGTGACCAAAAAAGAGCAATTCTGTTATTTTTTTTTACAGCTTTAAATGTGAGGGTTATATAATGCTATATTGTAATAGTTCAGACTTTTATGGACGCAGTGATACAAATTGTGTTGTGTTTTTTTTTACATTACCTTAGGGATAAAAATGGGAAAAGGTTTTTCTTTTTAACTTTTAATATTTTTTTTGTATATTAAATAAAACTTTCATTGTTTTTTTTTAATGTTCCCCCTAGGGGAATTGAAAAAGCGACCCTTGTGGATCACATGCACAGTATACTGCAAAAATGATGTATTCCAATATATTGTGTTTTTACCGACTCCTATTAAGGGCTTAACAGGGGCACAAAGATGGCAGACCTTGGGGCATCATTAGGCCCCTATGCTGCCATGACAACCATCGGCATTCCTCAATCGCATTGCGGGAGGGTGATGGGTTATCAGAGGGGGCAGCACCCTCTTTCTAACAGTTTAGATGTCATGGAAGCTATTACCCACTTAGATGCTATTGTCATCTACCCTGTCATGGGTAAAACGGCTGGGATCGGAGTTCTCACCAATTTCGGCCGCTGCAGTGAGGTGTCATCTATAACATACTGCCGACACCCACTGAGTATGGAGCGGGCTCAGACCGTGAGCCCATTTCATATTTCCCCTTCCCGGCTATGACATAACTGTACTTAAAATGTCGGGAAGGGGTTAAAAGGGTTCTCTGGGTCATATGTTTCTTTATATGGTCCTTTTATTTATGAAGAATAAAAGGGCTTTTCAATTCCTTGTTTTAAAGAAAACTATCTCCCTCCATCCATCCCTCTAGCACCCACCGACGTGAGCACTGCTACAATGCCAGAATTGTGGCGCAAATGCAATAATACATTCCCCCATAGTGTGTGTATTTTTATATTTGTATCATTCACCGTGCAATTTGCAATTTTTCTCTTCCAGCCTGACATCCACTTTCGATTTCCTGCACACAACCACATTTGACTAAGATTAGAATATAATTGTAGGATCAACCATGGTATGTTAAACTGTTGTGTCCTTTTCTGCTTTACCCTGCAACATATTTGTTTCATAACTGCTTAAAATATATTTACGAAACTTCATGCTGTCAATTTGTTTCTTATTAAATAGGCAAACAGCCCTGATACAACTGGATTGATCCCATGTACGGTAAGAAAATATTTCCCCCGTTAGTAAGCTGGAATCTTAAAAACTGTGAAGAATTAATACATAAATTATATTAGAAAATAGTTTAACTTCTCATTTTACAATTTGCTTTATTTACTGAAACCGGAATATCCCTTTGAATATTAAAAGTAGTGGGTATAAATTGTTGTTTTTTTTTTGTTTTTTTTTACCAATGGATGTACATTGTAGTTGGATTGAGCATTCCATTGATCTTAATGTAAAATAATATATACAGTATAATAGAATAAATAACAAAACATAGAAAAAGGATCATTTATATCTAAGGCTGGGTTCACACCTGCTTTGTGCTGTTCCGTTGTTCTTCTCCGTCAGTAGAGCAGAACAATGGAATAACGGAACCGACAGTTCCGTTGCACAACGGACACCGCCGGTTCCCAACAGAACCCATTGACTTTAATGGGTTCCGTCGGCTTTCCATCGGGGTGTCCATGATTTTACGGGACACAATAGCGCAGCATGCTGCAGTATTATCTCCAGTAAACCCTGCCGAATCTGCGACAGAGGTCCCTAACGGAGCCTCCGACACAGATGTGTACGAAGCCTAACTGAGTATATTGCAGACTCGGGTTACATCCTGCTTTTATTTAAAATTTTATGACAAGTAGGGAGTGCATTGTACAGGATTTTCAAGGGGTTTTCCAGGTTATAATCTTGTTGTTCCTAAAATGGAATAATAACAAACATTTCAATTTACTTACCCTAAGGCCCTATTACACCGGTTGATAATCGGCCGGTGCAGCGAGCGACGATCAATGAGACATCGTTGATTGGCGCTCGTTTGTTCCTGTCAGTAGGAGCGATGGATGGGGATGAGCGGTCGTTACTCCGATCACTCTTCCCCATACATTATTATCATGTCGGCAGCGCGTCTCCCTGTTTACACAGGGAGATGTGCTGCTGACAACGATAATATTTAACTTTTTTAAAACTATACAATCAGCAGATGATCGAGCGTTTGCTTGTTCATCTGCTGATCGCTGCACTCTTTACATAGGGCAATTATCGGTAACAAGCGTTTTATGAGCGCTTGTCTGCCTGATAATCGTGCTGCGTAAAGCCCCCTTTACAGGTTCTACTCGGATCCTTCGTTGCCCATCACCTGTGACTGTCACCCCTCCTTGTTTATCATGCGCATATTATGCTATGTCATCCATATTTTAAATGTATTATTTTTCCATTTTAGGCCCAAGAACACATTATGGAAATTCTTATAAAGTCTCTTTCATTTTTTATGTCTTTTTCTATAATATAATCGCACAAAGATAGGTAAATGCAGTTCCTCATGTGCACGGCAGAGCCTGTACGAAGACACACAGAGTTCCTATGCTTCCGTACTATAGAGCTGTAGGCACTCTGTCTGCCTCCATACAGCACCATATAACAGAAGTATTTAATGCATAACAATGCTTCTAACGGAGAATATACTGTATAGTTAATAAAGCATCTGATGGAACATGGCACAATATTTTTTCTTGCAGATTTTGTATGAATCAGACAGGGAAAAATACTCTATATGCCTCTGTATGAAATCAGACGCATACAGAGGTACAGTATGGGTCAATTGCTGTATTATGGCTCTGAAGAACTCGTAACTATTATGGAGCCATAATATGGATTTGTGCATGAAGCTTAAAGAGGATCTGTCACCAGATTTTGCAACCCCTATCTTCTATTGCAGCAGATCGGCGCTGCAATGTAGATTACAGTAACGTTTTTATTTTTAAAAAACGAGCATTTTTGGCCAAGTTATGACCATTTTTGTAGTTATGCAAATGCGGCCAAGTGGGTGTGTTTAAAAGTAAAAGTCCAAGTGGGCGTGTATTATGTGCGTACATCGGGGCGTTTTTAATACTTTTACTAGCTGGGCGCTCTGATGAGAAGTATCATCCACTTCTCTTCAGAACGCCCAGCTTCTGGCAGTGCAGATCTGTGACGTCACTCACAGGTCCTGCATCGTGTCGGACGAGCGAGGACACATCGGCACCAGAGGCTACAGTTGATTCTGCAGCAGCATCAGCATTAGCAGGTAAGTCGATGTAGCTACTTACCTGCTGATGCTGCTGCAGAATCATCTGGTGCCGATGTGTCCTCGCTCGTCTGACACGATGCAGGACCTGTGAGTGACGACACAGCGTGATCTCTCGAGAACACGGCTGTGTCTGCACTGCCAGAAGCTGGGCGTTCTGAAGAGAAGTGGATGATACTTCTCATCAGAACGCCCAGCTAGTAAAAGTATTAAAAACGCCCCGATGTACGCACATAATACACGCCCACTTGGACTTTTACTTTTAAACACACCCACTTGGACTTTTGCAAGCCTCATTTGCATAACTACAAAAATGGTCATAACTTGGCCAAAAATGCTCGTTTTTAAAAAAATAAAAACGTTACTGTAATCTACATTGCAGCGCCGATCTGCTGCAATAGCAGATAGGGGTTGCAAAATCTGGTGACAGAGCCTCTTTAAAGAGGCTCTGTCACCACATTATAAGTGGCCTATCTTGTACATGATGTGATCGGCGCTGTAATGTAGATTTTCAGCAGTGTTTTTTATTTAGAAAAACTATCATTTTTGACAGGATTACGACCTATATTAGCTTTATGCTAATGAGTTTCTCAATGGACAACTGGGCGTGTTTTACTTTTTGGCCAAGTGGGAGGTGTGGAGAGAAGTGTATGACGCTGACCAATCAGTGACCAATTAGCATCATGCACTTCTCTCCATTCATTTACACTGCACATAGCGATATAGCTATATAGTTATGTGCAGCCACATACACACACACTAACATTACTGCAGAGTCCTGACAATGAATATACATTACCTCCAGCCAGGACGTGATGTGTATTCAAAATCCTGACCACTGCTCTGCACGTCTCTGTGATTTACAGCACAGCACAGAACAGCGAGATCTCGCTGAAAATGACAGTTTACAGCATAATCTCGTGAGACTACACCTGCTATGCTGTAAATCACAGAGACGTGCAGAGAATTGGTCAGGATTCTGAATACACATCACGTCCTGGCTGGAGGTAATGTATATTCATTGTCAGGACACTGTAGTAATGTTATAGTGTGTTTATGTGACAGCACATAGCAATATAGCTATATCGCTATGTGCTGTATAAATGAATGGAGAGAAGTGTATGACGCTGATTGGTCAGTGTCATACACTACTCTCCACAACGCCCACTTGGTCAAAAAGTAAAACACGCCCAGTTATACATTGAGAAACTCATTAGCATAAAGCTAATATAGGTCATAACTCCATAAAAAATTATAGTTTTTCTAAATAAAAAACACTGCTGTAATCTACATTCCAGCGCCGATCACATCATGTACAATATAGGCCACTTATAATGTGGTGACAGAGCCTCTTTAAAGCGGGTGCAGACAAATTAATTGAGACTTTATTAGCCAATTAGACCACTCCAGAGGCAAGTATGATATTTTTAGTCGACAGACAACAATGACTTCCGTAGATATCAATGGAAAACAATTTCAAAAAAGTTAGGCGATAGCAGCAAATTTCTAGGTACATTGGGGACCAGGATCTTGAGATTTGTCCAAGAACCATAAAGATTGTATTAGATTCTGGTCTTTATCAATATTTCCTAAAATGAACTGCATGAAATGTTCACTGATCCCATCCTAGGGTCTTGAATGTAGACTAATTGCTACTTAATATATTTTGTTGTTCACAGCCAGATTTCTCGGATAATGAATCTTTGTGTTCGGAGATTACAATGACTAATCATAACACCTTAAAATTCAAAAACATGGAACACTTGAGCAAGGTACTGTCACTGGTTCATTCATGTCATTATGGCCAGAGGTATAGATATAGACTCTTGGGCCATGGTGCAAAAGTTTAGTTTGGGCCTTCCCCCGTCCACAAACATGTAAGGCTCCTTCACACGGGACGACTTTTCAAACCACCGACTATCAATTATTGGTTTAAAAATATAAATTTATTTACATTTACTGATAGTGCCGATGGTAAACATAACTTTTGCAATGGCACGTTCCATGGAGATCAAAGTTAAACAATCATTTAATGGTTGATCTTTTCCTGCAATCACACTGGCCATTTAAAATGTCAAGAAGAATAATGATAACTTGCTAATGTAAATAAGCCTTTAGGGTATATTTACAAGTGCATGATTTGTGCCATGTTTTTGCCATGATTTTTGTGCAACCGCTGCGTTTTTTGCTGCGATGTTGTGATAACCGTGGCAAAAACACGCCACAGAACCTACATGTGTAAATACATCCTTTAACATTTCAAACCCACTCCCTCCACACAAGGACAACAAAATGTAATGAGGCATTTAAAATTCAGTCACATTTTTAGTGTGGTTTTTATAGACCACAACATAAAATACAGCACGACAGGGGCATCGCTAACATCAGCATTTTTGGCCCGGTGCACCGGATCTCCGAGTAGCTGCAACTTCCCTCGCACGCAGATACAGTTGAACACAATGGCGGAGCAGGGAGCTGTCAGTTTCCTGCTCCAACATGCCCTCTTATAGGCTGCAGGCCACTTTAGGCCTTTAGCCTATAAGATGACAGAACGGGGCCCCTAAGCAGGCCAGCACGATGCAGTGATGTCATCGCGTTGGATTGCACAGGGATCTCATTCCGGCGTCTCATAGGCTGCAGGCCTAAAGAGACTAAGCAGCTCATTTCTACCTGGAATTGGGGCTAGGCGAGTCTTAGTTTTATTTTGGGGGGCTATGCCTCTGAGGGGTGCCATTACTGAGTGGGGACAATAAATGGGCAGCAATACTGACTGGGGAAACAAGTGGGTGACACTAAAGGGGTAACATTACTCAGTGGGGGTCACATTTCTTAGTGGGGGCATTAAGTGTAAGAGGGCAATATTACTCATCTGGGGACACTAAGGGGCAGCATTATTTAGTAAAAAGCTCTAAGGAGGCAGCATTACTCAGTGGAAAGCAGGAGGCAGCATTACTCAGTGGAAAGCATTAATCAGGGGTGGCACCAGTACTCAGTGGGGAGCACTAAGGGAACAGCATTATGGAATGAGAAGCACTTATGGGGCAGCATTACTAAGTGGACGGCACTAAGGGGCAGATTTACTGTGGAGGGGGCATTTTGTAAAGAAAAATGTGCGGTGATATAGTAGGGGCCTATAGGCCCTTAGGCTTCAGGACCTCGTCGCAAGTGCAACCACTGAGACCCCTATAGCTAAGCCACTGATTATGCAATACATAATGTCAACTTTTTGGCGTACACAATGTCAACTTTTTGTCTTTTTGTGAGTATGTAACTGGAATATAATTTTTACGTTTATTAAATATTTATTTATTTTATTGTTGTAAATAGATGGAAACATATCTTCAAAGTTTTAAAGACATAGTGATACATTTAATGGAAAACATTGAAAGCTGCATCAAAGAAATGACCAGGATTGCAGACGACTTGGACGATTACCACAGAGGAGCCACCATTGCCAGTGTTGCAGGAAGTTCATTTGGAATTGCCGGAGGCATCGTTACTATTGTAGGCCTCGCTCTGGCCCCTGTTACACTTGGGGCATCCTTGATTGTCAGTGGTGTCGGCATCGGTGTCGCTGTAGCCGGAGGAATCACAGGGGCAGGGGCTTCTATTGCTGATACTGTAAATATTAAAAAGAACAGTAAGCTAGTACAAGAGATGGTAGGCCAAATTGATGTAATGATGAAACGTTTGAAAAAGATTTCTTACATTATTAATTTAGAAGCTAGAAACTTGCAGTGTAGGTTTGGTGGAGACAAAAGCTTTGATTTAACAAGAGTGTTGGGAAGAAGCACATTAACTACGTTGGAGATTAGCAGAATTGCTCAGCTGGGCAAGATAACCACAGTGGCATCTCGAGGGGCGCAGTTAGCCACTCGGGGGGTTCAGGCAGCTGCAGCTATTTCTGGGGTTTTAGCAGGACTGTTTATTATAATCGATGCAGTTTTTATTGTTAACGGAGCAATAGACCTGCACAAAGGTAGTAAGACTGAGGAAGCTGCAAAGATAAGAACATGCGCAGCAGATCTGCAAAAATTATATCAGGATTTGCAGGAGGTTTACTCCTTACTCAGTCAGGATTTGAGCTTTTTTTAATGCTGAATATTTCGTTTTCTTCTACAAGAGGCAGATAACTTATCTGTAATCCAAATCATTTTATTAAGGTGCCGTTGTCCTAGCTGAGCTTACTGTTTATAGATACTTATTTTATATGATTCTATTTATGACATCATGCACATTGCAAAGGCGTGTACATGGAGCCTGTATGACGGCATGCCAAGAGTTATAGGCACTTCGGGTGGGTTTTTGCCGAACTGTTCTGGAGTAAACAGCACCAAATTTATAAAGAGGCGCACAAGTCTTAATATATTTGGCGCATCTTTGCCTGTCTGTGCGCCAGAAAATCTAATCTATTTTTACGCTGGAATTTACGCTAATTTCTGGTGTAAACTCTACTAAATATGTGGGTCCGGAGAAGGTCACACCCCCTCCTTTCAAAAATAGCGAGATAAGCGTAAAATAGCTAAAAATGATTTGTCAAAAATAACTTGTGCCATAATTTGCAGCTTTTTAATGTCACAAAAGTGGCATAAAGTCATTAATAAATTATTTTCTTTGTGTGCAATGGAACATGCCATTATGTCTTCAGAGGCGGGTACAGAAAACGCCCTGGTTTTCTATGGACACCCTCTAACAACAATAATTTGTCATAAACAGCCGTGTGCATCAGGCCTAAGGCCCCATGCAGACGAACGTGCTTTTGCGTCCGCAATTCCCCTGAAAATGCACGGGAGAATTGCGGCCTCATTCATTCCTATGGGGCCATGAACATGACCGTGGTTTTCACGTTCCGTGCATGGCCCGGGAGCCTGGATCGAAGAAAGAATGGGTAAGTCTTATTACGGCCGTGTTCTGCGGTCCAGGCTCATTGAAAATAATGGCCGCAGCCATGTGCATGACCCGCGATTTGCAGGCGGCTTGCGGCTGACAGTCCGCTGCTGGCCGACCCGAAAATCACGGCCGTGCACATGGCTACAGTCGTGTGCATGAGGCCTTCATGTTAATACAATAACTACAAAGGGCTGGGAAACATAGACAACTAGTGACAAAAATAAAGACCTAGTTAGTGGTCCATCTATTCTAGTCTTCGTTATCTGTATTAGTTAGAGAGTTGTGGTTTTCCATGGTTTTAGAGTAGTCACTTTTGCAAACCCTTCATCTTTACATAAGGACATAATCTACATGAAAATTTGACTAAATTGGCAAATTGCAGTTACAGCATGTTTTATAACCAATTTACATCTATTTTCACAATTCACAAGTATCTTAGCTCAAAACTTCCTTAATTCTGTTTTTTATGGTTTACTCTAGTGATTTGCGTTGAGCTCTGCTAAGCCTTAGGGGTGTGTCAAAGTTGCGTAATCATTTTATATAAATTCTAACCGTATATACACAACAAAATCATGTGATGATGGCTCGCCTGCACTGTGTAGAACTATGCATTGTATATTAGAATACTGTAGTGTGATACAATCAATATTAGTTTTAAGAATCTAATATAGCTTTTATACATGGGATAGGGGTATCATATACAGGTCTTATGAATTGTATTATACATTTGACAACAAACTGCTCACTGTATTGTACATTGATTTGAAGATGTATTTTATAATGTATACTAGTCATTAGAATATTATCTGTAATATATTGATTGACAGCACGTTGTGTGTATTGTATATCCATCATTGGAAAATTACCTAATCTGTAGGTCTGCAGTCAATAAAATTCTATCACTACAATTTTTTGTCTTTCACAGAAATGTTTGTAAACCTTTTATATCAATCCGTAATATACTGTACTTTATTGCCGTTACACAAAGATTCTTATATTTTCATTACACTCCCTGGCATAAAGAATGGGTAGGTAAGGATTGTCAATGTGGGCAAAACTGTACTACAGTGTAATCACAATAAATAAAAAGTGGCAACATACTGTAATAAAACTGCAAGTAATCAGGATTTGTTACGGCTTTGCACCCACTGAGCTAAATTCAAAGTGTGAGCTGTATTCAGGTGCTTTTCGGCCTGACTGGCAAAGAGGCACCACTTGATTGTGGCCACCACTCCTTACTGCCAAAGAGAGTTGCAGCTTTTTTTTTTCCAATAATTTTTTTAATGATTTTTTCACATTACAAGGTACAAAATATATGCTCAGGTATGTACTGACAGTATTACAATTCTGCATATTTCGGCTCCAACCTGAAAGAAAAAGAAAAGAAAAAGACAAACAAAAACACAAACAAAAACAAATCGACAATAAAGTCACACAGCTAGCAAAGTACACCAATATTCATTTCGTTTTATAGCAGTATAATATACTATATACAATATGCTATAGACCCGATCTCCTTACACTCAGGCTTGTTGACACAAAGGACTAATGGCCCAGTAAGTCCAAATATTATTAAATGTGGGGAAAGAGAATTTACCATGTGCTATAATCTTTTCATACGCATAAGAGGTATTAATTAGCAATAACAATTCTTCCAATACAGGAGCACGTACACTTTTCCAGTGTCTAGTCAGGACTATTTTAGCCATCACCAAGATTTTACATGTTAAAGGGGTTGTCCCAAGCTGACTCAAATTTTTTTTTTTAAACATTCTGAGCAGGAAATGAATTTTAAAACATTTGCTGTTAAAAAATGTAAAAAATTCATTTCCTAAGTGCCTTTTTTTTACACTTGATAACTCAGCAAGTGCTGGTTATCTTGTCTAAAAAGGAGCGTGAGCGGCTTGATGTCAATCAAGCCGCTCCGCTCTGCAGTGTGCGCGCTCCCGATGTTGCTAGATACTGTAGTTCTAGCAACATCGGGAGAATGTTCGTCTCAAGCGGGCATGGTAAGCCCGATTGAGACGAACTTACCGTGAATGTCATCAACCCTACACTACACCACACTACACTACATTACACTACACTACACTACACTACATTCACCCCGTTTCGGCAAACAACTTCTCTCTCCCCCCCTGTCACTACATGTAATTTGTGTACCCGCCGCACCGGTGCTGCATCAGCACCCGGCGAACAACTAAAAATATATAAAAAAAATAAACTCACCTAAGACGTTCTAACGGCGCTCTGAACGGTCCCGTCACTTGCCATCTTCCTTCTTCTTGGCGCCGCTCGCATTCATAGTAACAATGCGTTGTGGCGCTGATGACGTAATCATATCAGGCACACGTGATTACGTCATCTGCGCCCACCGCTATGTTATTGTAAATGGGAGCAGTAAGAAGAAAAGTGACGGGACCTTTCAGCTCTTCGTGGGAACATCTTAGGTGAGTTTATTTTTGTATGTATGTTGTCATGTATGTGTATATTTGCATGTATGTATGTATGTATGTATGTATATGTATGTTTTCTTGTATGTATGTTGTCATGTTTGTATGTATGTATGTTTGCTTGTATGTATGTTTGCTTGTATGTTTGCTTGTATGTATGTTTGCTTGTATGTATGTATGTTGTCATGTTTGTATGTGTATATGTGCATGTATGTTTGCATGTATGTATGTTTGCATGTATGTATGTTTGCATGTATGTATGTATGTTTTCTTGTATGTATGTATGTTTGCATGTATGTATGTATGTTTGCTTGTATGTATGTTGTCATGTTTGTATGTGCATGTATGTTTGCATATGTATGTATGTATGTTTGCATGTATGTATGTTTGCATGTATGTATGTTTGCATGTATGTATGTTTGTATGTATGTTGTCATGTTTGTGTATATGTGCATGTATGTTTGTATGTATGTTTGCATGTATGTATGTTTGCATGTATGTATGTTTGCATGTATGTTTGTATGTATGTATGTTTGCTTGTATGTATGTTTTCATGTATGTATGTTGTCATGTTTGTATGTATATATGTGCATGTATGTTTGCATGTATTTATGTTTTCATGTATGTATGTTTTCATGTATGTTTGCTTGCATGTATGTTTGTATGTATGTTTTCTTGTATGATAGGTTGTCATGTTTGTATGTGTATATGTGCATGTGTGTATATGTGCATGTATGTTTGCATGTATGTATGTATGTATGTATGTTTGCTTGTATGTATGTATGTATGTATGTTTGCTTGTATGTATGTTTGCTTGTATGTATGTTTGCTTGTATGTATGTTTGCTTGTATGTATGTATGTTTTCTTGTATGTATGTATGTATGTTTGCTTGTATGTATGTATGTATGTATGTATGTATGTTGTCATGTTTGTATGTGTATATGTGCATGTATGTGTATATGTGCATGTATGTTTGCATGTATGTATGTTTTCATGTATGTATGTTTGCATGTATGTTTGCATTTATGTTTGCATGTATGTATGTTTGCATGTATGTATGTTTGCTTGTATGTATGTTTTCTTGTATGTATGTATGTTGTCATGTTTGTATGTGAACATGTGCGTATATGTTTGCATGTATGTATGTTTGCATGTATGTATGTTTGCATGTATGTATGTTTGCATGTATGTATGTTTGCATGTATGTATGTTTGCATGTATGTATGTATGTTTGCATGTATGTATGTTTGCATGTATGTTTGCATGTATGTATGTTTGCATGTATGTATGTTTGCATGTATGTATGTTTGCATGTATGTATGTTTGCATGTATGTATGTTTGCATGTATGTATGTTGTCATGTTTGTTTGTATGTATGTATGTTTGTTTGTATAAATGTCTGTATGGCCATGTATGATACTGTCTGCTGGCGCCCTGTTTCTAAGCCAACTTTGCCGCAGGCTTCTATACATGGTATAACAGTCAGTATCACACATGAAAGTGAAACTAAGCCTACGACATGTTTTATTTCATTTTTTTTCTTATATTTTTGATTTTTTACAGGTTTGGTGTTTGGACTACTTCGGTTTTGAGGACTACTTAGATGACTTTTTTTTTTCATAAATAAAATGGTTAATGAGGGTTGTGTTGGGGGTGCTTTATTTCAATAAAATATTTTATCTATATCTTTGTGTTTTATTTTCAAGTTTTATTACTATCACTTTAGTAATGGCCGCTGTCTGAGTGACAAGGTCCATTACTAAGGGGAGGCTTAGTGTTAGCCGGTACAGAGGCTAACACTAAACACCATTATTACCCCGGTACCCACCACCACCAGGGGTGCCGGGAAGAGCTGGGTACGATCCAGTACCCGACCATCTGTTGTGATGGAGGGCCCTGGGGCGGCCGCAGGCTGGTATTATGAGGCTGGGAAGGGCCAAAAACAGTGGACCTTCCCACCCTTGTAATGCTAGGCTGCTGCTGCTGTGTTGTATCTGGCTGGTTATAAAAATGGGGGGGACCCCACGTCATTTTTTTTAATTATTTATTTATTATTTTTATTAAAAAGACATGGGGTTCCACCCAATTTATCATAACCAGCCACAAACACAGTGTTATTAGCCTGGGAATGTACTAAACCAGTGGCCCCTCCCACCCGTGTAATGCCAGGCTGCTGCGGCCTTGTATATGGCTGGTTATTAAAAATGTGGGGGACCCAACGTCTATTGTTAAATTTAAAAAAAAAACGACGTGGGGCTCCCCCACATTTTTATAACCAGCCCGATACAACACAGCAGCAGAAGCCTAGCATTACAAGGGTGGGAAGATCCACTGTTTTTGGCCCTTCCCAGCCTCATAATACCAGCCTACGGCCGCCCCAGTACCCGACCATCACAACAGATGGTCGGGTACTGGATCGTACCAAGCTCTTCCCGGCACCCCTGGTGGTGGTGGGTACCGGGGTAATAATGGGTGGTTAGTGCTAGCCTCTGCACTGGCTAACACTAAGTACCGCCTTTATAATGGACGCTGTCAATCAGCCAACTACCATTATCTAGGCACTAATAAAGTTTGAAAAAAAAACACAAAGACAATTTTTTTTTATTGAAATAAGAAATCCCCAACAAAACCCTCGTTAACCATTTTATTAAAATTTTCAAAAAACGTAGATCTACGCAGTAGTCCAAAGAATCGAAGACGTAGTCCAATTGGTACATCAAAATCTGCAACAACATTAAAAAAAAGTTATCAATGTGAACAATACCGATACTTATACTCACCTACACACACACAAACAACCACACACAAACATATACAAAAAACACATATAAACACGCACCCATATATTACATAAACACATACACACAAACATATACACAAACACACACAAACACACACATATACACACAAACAAATGTACACAAACACCCATATACACACAAACATATACACACAAACATATACACAAACACACATATACACAAACACACACACATATACACAAACACATATACACAAACACACACATATACACAAACACCCATATATACACAAACACACACATATACAAAAACACACAAACATATACACATGCACAAACACACCCATATATACACAAACACACACACAAACTCCAAAAAACACACATATACACACAAACCTATACACAAACACATGTACACAAACACAAAAATATACATATACAAAAATACACAAACATATACACACAAACATATACACATATGCACAAACACACCCATATATACACACACATATACACACACACACACACACACACACACACATATACACACACACACACACACATATACACACACACACATATACACACACAAACATACGTACACAAACACACCCAATATACACAAACACACATACACAAACACACACACACACACACACAAACATATACACAAACACACCCATATATACACAAACACGCCCATATATACACAAATACGCCCATATATACACAAACACACACATATATACACAAACACACACATATATACACAAACACGTATACAAAAACAAACACAAACCTATACACATATGCACAAACACACCCATATATACACAAACACACACATATACACACAAACATATACACACAAACATATGTACACAAACACACCCATATATAAACAAACACAAACCCACACATATACAAAAACACACACACACAAACATATACACAAACACACCCATATATACACACACATATACACACACACCCAAATATACACACACACACATACACAAACACACCCATATATACACAAACACGCCCATATATACACAAACACACCCATATATACACAAACACACACGTATACAAAAACCACACACAAACATACACACAAACCTATACACATATGCACAAACACACCCATATATACACAAACACACAGATATACACACAAACATATACACACAAACATATGTACACAAACACACCCATATATACACAAACCCACACATACAAAAACACAAGAAAGACAAAGAAAATGGATCCAGCGCTGAGTCCTCTGAAGTCTTTAAAAGGAAACTATTTCCAAGTTTTATTAAAGAATTGTCAAAAAATTAAAAACATTAGCATGATAGGAAAATATTCTCAAAAGGAATGAGGATTTATGGCAGTGTAAGCGGTGCCTACGCGTTTCTGACGCTTGCAGCGTCCTTAGTCATGGCTTTTATAAAATCGCTTAGTCAGTCTGAGACTTTATAGCCAGTTTATTTTTAGCAATGGTTAATTGCGGGTCAAAGTAGGGAACTCCCTGGTATACCTTGGAACGCAAATCACTTCCTGGTAGGAAGGAATAGAATAAAGCTAACCGAAGAAATATAGTGTGCTTTACTTGCGGGGTTTTTCCTACGGGATTTTATTAAAAAACAAACTGACTGAGAATATGTTAGGTGTAAGAATAAAGGGTAAAAATGGTTAAAAGATTTTAATCTGAATTGAAGGAGACATTCGGAAGACTGAAAAATATTATTTAAATTAATTATTAAGAAAAACGTAAATGGAAATAATTAATATATAAGAAATCTGTGTGATGTGATTCATTATATCACAAGGAGTTAATATTAAATAAATTTGGCTGGGCATATTATTGTATGTAGAGAAATTCGTTATATTCTGTAATTATATGGGCTGTCTCTTTGGCCGGAGGAATACAATGTTCCGTTTTGACTCAAACTAGCTGGTGTACTTGAAACGCAAATCTATGATTTTATTTGGGTTGTTCTAAATTGTCAAGATGTTTTTGTCATTAGTCCTGAAAAAATTGGACGTTAAAACTAAATGATGTATTTATTACCGATATGAGTAAATATTTTGGGAATGAAAACATGGATTATCATCAGAAATGTTAACATTTTGTATATATAAATGGAGTCTCAGAATTGATATTATTTGTAGATTGTTAAGTGTGTGGTGAAACCACTCCGTCATAGATTCATTTATTATGTTAAATTAATGGGGGGGAGGAAGGCTATCAGATACCTCAAATCATTGTCACGCTTCACAAAGAGAAGCTGGAGTGACATCACGTGCATGTATCCGGCATCAGGCCAACCAGAAATATGTCTTAGTCCCCTGAATCAACAGGTCCATAACCATATCCCTCGGAGAAAAACCCAGGGACGGCTCTCGATGGCCAATCTCGCAAGGTGAGTATAAATTATTTTTATAATGTATCGAGCGAAGAAAGATATACTGTGCTGGTTATTTATTGTAATAATATCGGCTATCTCTTAGTCCGGAGGAATACAAGACTCCGCTATGACTAAAACTAATTTGTTGAGATATTTTTGTCAATAGTCCTAAAAGAATTGGGCATTTAAACTAAGTGATGTATGTATTTGCGGTGTAAATGGATATCTTGGAAATGAGAACGTGTATTGTCACCCGTAATATTAAAATCTTGTATACATAAAAGGAGTCTCGTATTGATATTATCTGTAGATTGTTAAATATGTCGATGTTAATTTGTCCGTGGTAAGACCACTACGTAGTAAGTCCATTTATTTTGTTGTATTAATGTGGGAGAAGGCTATCAAATATCTCAGATCTTTGTCACTCTATACGGGGAGAAGCTAAAGTGACAGCACGCGTGTGAAACCCACATCTAGGTCAACTGGAAATATGTCCTCGTCCCCTGAATCAACAGGTCCATAACGGTGTCCCTCCGAGAAGAACCCGGGGACAGCTTTCGGGGACTAATCTCACAATGTAAATATGAATATTTTTTTGTGTTGGACGAAGGGAAAAATACTATACTAGTTATTAATTGTGTGTGAAGGAAGCTTGACATTAGGGAATATTTATGCTATATTGAAGATGTGAACTAGGGGTTTAAATATGAAATTTGAAATTTTTATTGGGGTTCCCGTTCGTTACATCTTATTTAATTATTGATTTGTGAATAATTATTCCGTCAGTATATATTTGTAGCAAAAATTTGCAACGACTAATATCTTTTGTTTTAGAAGAGAAAGTTGTTAACTTGCTGTAATTTGGGTCAGAGAATGAGTGTTTTCGAATTGGTCAATAATGAAACATCAGATCTCTCCTTAGATTAAGACCATTGGGTGTTCGCGTTTGTAGCCTATATATCCAGAAAGCCTCTCTAGTATGTGTCTTGTATTTAATGTCCCCTCCTCTTCTAGGTGTGTGAATTTTCTCAATACCATAACATATAAAGTTGTTAATTGATCTGTTATGATGTTCCACAAAATGCTTCGCTGCATTCGATATATTTAATATGTTTGGGTTGCGGATATAGCCTAAATGTTCGAGTATTCTAATTTTAAGTTTTCGATTGGTGCATCCAATGTATTTGAGATTGCATTGTGTGCATTCTACAATGTAGATGACTGACTCTGAATTACAATTTATATAATTTTTGATGGTGAAAGTGTTAGAGTTTGTGGAGTTCCTAAATACTTTGGTCGGAAATGCATACTGGCAAACTTTGCAAATTTTTTTTGACCACATTTATAAAACCCTTTTTGTTCAAGCCACGTGGACTTGGGCGAGTTGGAACTGAAGAATGAGGGGGATAGAGAACTGCTGAGGGAGGGAGCTTTGCGTGCCACCACTCTGTAACCCTCGCTTAGAATATCTGCCAGTATCTCATCATCCATTAACATAGGGAGACGTTTGGTGATTATCTTCTTAATGTCGTTAAATTGGTTACTTTGGCCCAGGACCAAGGTCGGTTTGTTTGGTTCTGAAATGGAATGTGCTTGTTTTTGTGATAGAAGGACTTCTCTAGTTTTTTTGGAGGTAATGTTGGTTGCTCTCTCAAGTGACCACTGTGGATATCCTCTTCTATGTAATCTACTGGTGATTTGTTGCTGTTCCAATTTGAATTGGGTGTCAGAACTGCAATTGCGTTTTGCTCTATGGAATTCTCCTACTGGAATGGAAGTAATGGTTGATTTTGCGTGGTTACTGTGAGCATGTAAGATTGTATTGCCCGCTGTGGGTTTCCTAAAAGTTTTGGATTGTATTGGTGCATAATTAATGCCTGTTAATTCTAGATCTAGGAAATTTATGGTATTACTGTTGTGAGAGAATGTAAACCTTAAATTGGAAGAATTGGAATTTAGATACTCAACAAAATCCTTGCGAGATTGGCCATCGAGAGCCGTCCCTGGGTTTTTCTCCGAGGGATATGGTTATGGACCTGTTGATTCAGGGGACTAAGACATATTTCTGGTTGGCCTGATGCCGGATACATGCACGTGATGTCACTCCAGCTTCTCTTTGTGAAGCGTGACAATGATTTGAGGTATCTGATAGCCTTCCTCCCCCCCATTAATTTAACATAATAAATGAATCTATGACGGAGTGGTTTCACCACACACTTAACAATCTACAAATAATATCAATTCTGAGACTCCATTTATATATACAAAATGTTAACATTTCTGATGATAATCCATGTTTTCATTCCCAAAATATTTACTCATATCGGTAATAAATACATCATTTAGTTTTAACGTCCAATTTTTTCAGGACTAATGACAAAAACATCTTGACAATTTAGAACAACCCAAATAAAATCATAGATTTGCGTTTCAAGTACACCAGCTAGTTTGAGTCAAAACGGAACATTGTATTCCTCTGGCCAAAGAGACAGCCCATATAATTACAGAATATAACGAATTTCTCTACATACAATAATATGCCCAGCCAAATTTATTTAATATTAACTCCTTGTGATATAATGAATCACATCACACAGATTTCTTATATATTAATTATTTCCATTTACGTTTTTCTTAATAATTAATTTAAATAATATTTTTCAGTCTTCCGAATGTCTCCTTCAATTCAGATTAAAATCTTTTAACCATTTTTACCCTTTATTCTTACACCTAACATATTCTCAGTCAGTTTGTTTTTTAATAAAATCCCGTAGGAAAAACCCCGCAAGTAAAGCACACTATATTTCTTCGGTTAGCTTTATTCTATTCCTTCCTACCAGGAAGTGATTTGCGTTCCAAGGTATACCAGGGAGTTCCCTACTTTGACCCGCAATTAACCATTGCTAAAAATAGACTGGCTATAAAGTCTCAGACTGACTAAGCGATTTTATAAAAGCCATGACTAAGGACGCTGCAAGCGTCAGAAACGCGTAGGCACCGCTTACACTGCCATAAATCCTCATTCCTTTTGAGAATATTTTCCTATCATGCTAATGTTTTTAATTTTTTGACAATTCTTTAATAAAACTTGGAAATAGTTTCCTTTTAAAGACTTCAGAGGACTCAGCGCTGGATCCATTTTCTTTGTCTTTCTTCCATTCCATACGTGTGCCGACACGAGGACCCGTGCGCAAGTCTACTGATGCGATAAGGTGAGCTGGAGGAATCCTCCCAAACTTTTTTCTATCTTTTTCGGTTTTTTCTTGCGTGCTCCTATCGAATAGGAATTTATAGATTTTCCCATACATTGTGATATCAAACGTTGGTTTTTCATGAGGTTTATGACGGCAGTCTTACTTATACAATAAGAGATTAAAGAAGTAAAGTTGTTTTCATTCTCAATATACTGCCAGAATATACCTAGCTCAGTGGCCGATTTCCTTTGTTTTTAATCCATAGTGCTGAGGCACTCCCTATTTCTTTGAAGTGAAGACTATTGAAAAACTGTATACAAACCATCTTCCAACGAGCAACTATTAATTTTGCTATACAATGGCATCTGATGCATATCAAGTTCGATCTGAAATGGCTGCCAGAGTGTTCGGCAACATAACTAACAGTGGTGAAACAGATTTTGAAATGAAGGATATGTTCCATTCATTAGAGAAATCCATGATACAAGAGGCGAAAATATGGTGGGACTTAACAACCCTTAAAAATTATCGCACAAAAGAAATGATACCCAGAGGCCTACGTCTGAAAAAAATTCCATCATTCAATTACTCTGACGATTTTTGCAAAGAGTGGAATCAGACTCTCACAAATTGTTCCCTAAAATTGATGGAACTTATTATACAACAGGAAGAGTTCAAGCTTGCGGAATTAAAGGAGGAAATTTCCAGATCCAAAACAAAACTGGATTCATTCCCCAGCTCACCTGAATTTGTCGCACTGGAAATACGTACCACGCAAAACATAGACAAGGTGGATAAGTCCATAGCTGAAATTAAAAGAACTAAATTTCAGCGGGACTTACATGATTATGCCAACAACCAAGTATATGAGTGGAAGAATCGAACGCAAATATACAACAAAACAAAACCTATTCTTAAACAACGACAACGCCGCAAAAATTACGGGAACTACCAACATCGAGTGAGTTTCAGTTCCACCGAATTTGACTCAGCTGAGGGCGATAATGATGGATCTGACACCGAAAATACGAGAGGATATAAACTCAGGCACATCTTTGACAAAAATAAACATACATCAAAAAACGGGGGAGGAGGGGCGGCCGTAAACATAAACATGGATCAAGAACAGAGCCGTCGCCTCCGCTCTCGCAAGAACCCGTATCCGATTTGAGTATCATTAATCTCTCCAGCACGGTACTCACCAAAGAGCAAGCAGAGGTACTATCTCTCGGTTTAAATTTTGCTCCCAGTTCAAGCTTTGACCTCTTTGGAACCCTAATGGACATCAATAAATTCGTCAGAAACTTAACTGTGAAAAGGCATTTTTATATGGAAGAGTCAAAGACACATGAAATTGAGCAAAAGGACATGATCACCACAACAGAAGAGACACCCACGACAGTACAAAATACCGAAAGAACAAAGGATATACCTATCCATCATACCCTCTCATTTGAAGCATCCAGGACCCTCATTTGTTTGGAAAACTTGAACACAGAATTACAACCCAGGGATAGTCATATTTCAAACAATTTCAAGACGCCAAATACCAAATTCTATCCCACTATTTCAAGGACTGACAACATGGACCGCTTCCAAGCAATTGTAGAAAAGGACTTACAACACCTACTAGATACCCAAGATAAGTCAAAAGAACCAAGGAATCTATCCAATAACCTCAAAAAGGCAATCAAAACCCTTCAAGAAAATAAGGATATTGTTATCAAAATGTCTGACAAAGGGGGGAGCATCACCATCATGAATAAGGATGATTATAAAACCCAAATTAAAGAACTATTGGCAGATCCTGACACCTATGAAGTTCTGAAGGACAATCCTACATCTAAATTTCAAAAAGAAATTAAACATCTATTAGACACAGGACTTCAAACTGGTTCACTAACATTAAAACAATATGAATATATGTATGTTAATCATCCAATCACACCCATCATGCACGCACTCCCTAAAACTCACAAAAATGTTTTCCCTCCACCAATGAGACCTATTGTGTCAGGTATAGGCTCCCTCTTGGAAAAAACATCCGAGTGGCTTGATTCCCTGTTACAGCCTATATCACAACATACACCAGGTTATCTTAAGGACACAGCGGATGTACTTCGTGCCTTTCACACTGAAACATGGTCTGAAAATTATACATGGTTAACATGCGACGTGACATCACTATACACCAGCATCCCCCATCACATTGCCCACATATCAGTTAAACATCACTTGAATATGCATAGTGACTATAGCGACCAGCTCCAGACTTTCATTCTACTAGTATTATCTTTTTTGATGACCCACAACTATTTTCATTTTGATGGCACTTTCTATCTGCAGTTAAGGGGGGTCTCCATGGGTGCTAAATTCTCCCCTTCTCTAGCCAACCTTGTGATGGCGTGGTGGGAGGAGACCACAATTTTCTCCATGTCAAATCCATTTGGAGACAGCATTCACTGGTATGGCAGATACATAGATGATCTCCTCTTCATCTGGAAGGGGACTGTATCTGCCATACCGGATTTTGTTGAGTATCTAAATTCCAATTCTTCCAATTTAAGGTTTACATTCTCTCACAACAGTAATACCATAAATTTCCTAGATCTAGAATTAACAGGCATTAATTATGCACCAATACAATCCAAAACTTTTAGGAAACCCACAGCGGGCAATACAATCTTACATGCTCACAGTAACCACGCAAAATCAACCATTACTTCCATTCCAGTAGGAGAATTCCATAGAGCAAAACGCAATTGCAGTTCTGACACCCAATTCAAATTGGAACAGCAACAAATCACCAGTAGATTACATAGAAGAGGATATCCACAGTGGTCACTTGAGAGAGCAACCAACATTACCTCCAAAAAAACTAGAGAAGTCCTTCTATCACAAAAACAAGCACATTCCATTTCAGAACCAAACAAACCGACCTTGGTCCTGGGCCAAAGTAACCAATTTAACGACATTAAGAAGATAATCACCAAACGTCTCCCTATGTTAATGGATGATGAGATACTGGCAGATATTCTAAGCGAGGGTTACAGAGTGGTGGCACGCAAAGCTCCCTCCCTCAGCAGTTCTCTATCCCCCTCATTCTTCAGTTCCAACTCGCCCAAGTCCACGTGGCTTGAACAAAAAGGGTTTTATAAATGTGGTCAAAAAATTTGCAAAGTTTGCCAGTATGCATTTCCGACCAAAGTATTTAGGAACTCCACAAACTCTAACACTTTCACCATCAAAAATTATATAAATTGTAATTCAGAGTCAGTCATCTACATTGTAGAATGCACACAATGCAATCTCAAATACATTGGATGCACCAATCGAAAACTTAAAATTAGAATACTCGAACATTTAGGCTATATCCGCAACCCAAACATATTAAATATATCGAATGCAGCGAAGCATTTTGTGGAACATCATAACAGATCAATTAACAACTTTATATGTTATGGTATTGAGAAAATTCACACACCTAGAAGAGGAGGGGACATTAAATACAAGACACATATTAGAGAGGCTTCCTGGATATATAGGCTACAAACGCGAACACCCAATGGTCTTAATCTAAGGAGAGATCTGATGTTTCATTATTGACCAATTCGAAAACACTCATTCTCTGACCCAAATTACAGCAAGTTAACAACTTTCTCTTCTAAAACAAAAGATATTAGTCGTTGCAAATTTTTGCTACAAATATATACTGACGGAATAATTATTCACAAATCAATAATTAAATAAGGAGTAACGAACGGGAACCCCAATAAAAATTTCAAATTTCATATTTAAACCCCTAGTTCACATCTTCAATATAGCATAAATATTCCCTAATGTCAAGCTTCCTTCACACACAATTAATAACTAGTATAGTATTTTTCCCTTCGTCCAACACAAAAAAATATTCATATTTACATTGTGAGATTAGTCCCCGAAAGCTGTCCCCGGGTTCTTCTCGGAGGGACACCGTTATGGACCTGTTGATTCAGGGGACGAGGACATATTTCCAGTTGACCTAGATGTGGGTTTCACACGCGTGCTGTCACTTTAGCTTCTCCCCGTATAGAGTGACAAAGATCTGAGATATTTGATAGCCTTCTCCCACATTAATACAACAAAATAAATGGACTTACTACGTAGTGGTCTTACCACGGACAAATTAACATCGACATATTTAACAATCTACAGATAATATCAATACGAGACTCCTTTTATGTATACAAGATTTTAATATTACGGGTGACAATACACGTTCTCATTTCCAAGATATCCATTTACACCGCAAATACATACATCACTTAGTTTAAATGCCCAATTCTTTTAGGACTATTGACAAAAATATCTCAACAAATTAGTTTTAGTCATAGCGGAGTCTTGTATTCCTCCGGACTAAGAGATAGCCGATATTATTACAATAAATAACCAGCACAGTATATCTTTCTTCGCTCGATACATTATAAAAATAATTTATACTCACCTTGCGAGATTGGCCATCGAGAGCCATCCCTGGGTTTTTCTCCGAGGGATATGGTTATGGACCTGTTGATTCAGGGGACTAAGACATATTTCTGGTTGGCCTGATGCCGGATACATGCACGTGATGTCACTCCAGCTTCTCTTTGTGAAGCGTGACAATGATTTGAGGTATCTGATAGCCTTCCTCCCCCCCATTAATTTAACATAATAAATGAATCTATGACGGAGTGGTTTCACCACACACTTAACAATCTACAAATAATATCAATTCTGAGACTCCATTTATATATACAAAATGTTAACATTTCTGATGATAATCCATGTTTTCATTCCCAAAATATTTACTCATATCGGTAATAAATACATCATTTAGTTTTAACGTCCAATTTTTTCAGGACTAATGACAAAAACATCTTGACAATTTAGAACAACCCAAATAAAATCATAGATTTGCGTTTCAAGTACACCAGCTAGTTTGAGTCAAAACGGAACATTGTATTCCTCCGGCCAAAGAGACAGCCCATATAATTACAGAATATAACGAATTTCTCTACATACAATAATATGCCCAGCCAAATTTATTTAATATTAACTCCTTGTGATATAATGAATCACATCACACAGATTTCTTATATATTAATTATTTCCATTTACGTTTTTCTTAATAATTAATTTAAATAATATTTTTCAGTCTTCCGAATGTCTCCTTCAATTCAGATTAAAATCTTTTAACCATTTTTACCCTTTATTCTTACACCTAACATATTCTCAGTCAGTTTGTTTTTTAATAAAATCCCGTAGGAAAAACCCCGCAAGTAAAGCACACTATATTTCTTCGGTTAGCTTTATTCTATTCCTTCCTACCAGGAAGTGATTTGCGTTCCAAGGTATACCAGGGAGTTCCCTACTTTGACCCGCAATTAACCATTGCTAAAAATAGACTGGCTATAAAGTCTCAGACTGACTAAGCGATTTTATAAAAGCCATGACTAAGGACGCTGCAAGCGTCAGAAACGCGTAGGCACCGCTTACACTGCCATAAATCCTCATTCCTTTTGAGAATATTTTCCTATCATGCTAATGTTTTTAATTTTTTGACAATTCTTTAATAAAACTTGGAAATAGTTTCCTTTTAAAGACTTCAGAGGACTCAGCGCTGGATCCATTTTCTTTGTCTTTCTTCCATTCCATACGTGTGCCGACACGAGGACCCGTGCGCAAGTCTACTGATGCGATAAGGTGAGCTGGAGGAATCCTCCCAAACTTTTTTCTATACAAAAACACACACACACAAACATATACACACAAACATATACACAAACACACGCATACACACACACACACACAAACACACACACATATACACAAAAATATACACATATACACAAATACATCCATATATACACACACATAAACACACACACACACACACAAACACATATACACAAACACACCCATATATACACAGACACACACACACACACACACACACACACACAAACATATACACACAAACATATACACACTTACCTTTAGCGGAGCGCAGACTTCTCCTTGCGACGGGTGCCTTCCACTGCATCTTCTGCGCATGCGCCGAGAAGCGCCGAGATGCGCGTTCACGAGCAAATGACATCCTCTGCTCAGGGCGCAGAGGATGTAATTACGCAAAGGTAAATAGCAAAGGTAAATAGCGGTGGCCGGGAACCTAGGCAACGAGCAGGATACAAAGAGGGACCGACCGCAACTTCAATCAACGATATCAAGAAAATGACATCGCTGGACGACGGACAGGTAATTAGGAATTCTTCTTATTTTTACATGGGGGAGCTTTATAGCTCCATTTATCAACTTGGGACAACCCCTTTAAGGTTCAAAATCTAGAAGGGACAACCTCCATATGTAGAAATAGCAGAGCTAGGTGAGGAGACATAGGGATTTTGAAATGAAATAGGGATTCTAGCAAATTGAATACATATTTCCAATATTCATGGATGGCAGGAAAGTCCCATAACGTGTGCAGCAAGGTGCCCCTGTGTCCACATCCTCTCCAACAGTCCGCGGAAGAATTTGGGTATATCTGATGTAGCCTATCTGGAGTATAATACCAATGTAGGTTGGTTTTAATAGCTGCTTCTACATGCGAGCTACATTGTAAGGTGGAGTGAATGAGCTTAAAGGCTTTCAGCCATTGAACTTTCTCAAAGGTAATCCCTATATTTTTTTTCCCAAGTTCTAATATTATGGTTTTTGCTAAATTCAGTGTTAGCTTTTAGAATGTTATAAATACCTTTGATATTTTTCGTGGACTTATCAAGCCATCTAAACAGCTTCAAATTACAAAGAGGGTTGATCGGCAAGTGTCATGTAGTGGGTTTGTGGACCCACTAGGACGTACCGCCATAGCGGGGAGGCAGCTGGCCAAACAACATGGAACCCCAGCAATGCAATGTCCCGCACAAGGGTACCAGGATAGTCCAGACAGTGGCCGCAGCTCTGGTACAGATGGAAATGGGTGCAGCAGGTAACGCCAAACGTGGCACATGACACAGGTGGTGACACGACTCTGACACTAGTAGGCACAGGAACAAGAACAGCACGGGATACAGGAACAGGTAAAGAGGCACGGGTAACAACTGGAACGGGAAACACTAAGGGACCATTTGCAAGATGGACTTGGGATAACTAACAATGCTCAGGCAAGAATCAGAAGGACTGGGGCCTTCTTATAGACCAGGAAATCATGGGCCGTTGATGATGATGATTTCCTTTAAGGCCGGGCACGATTTTGCGCGCGCACCCTACGGGACACATGGCTGCGGGCGTCGGGATGTGAGTAAAGCCAACGGCCCGCGGCCATGGACGCTACACCAAGTCTAGAAGCAAAGTGTCTAATTCTCAAATATTTATAAAAATCGCTTTTTGGTAATGAGTAGTTAAACATTAAATATTCAAAGGAGCTAAGTTGGTTTTGCTGATATATATGCGATAAGTTAATTATACCTCTGGTCTTCCAATTTGTTACGTTTAAGTCAGGAATAGCTAGTTCGAAAATATCAATAGGAAAGTATGATTTAGGGAGAGAGAGTTTATCAATCAATTCCTTCTGCAAGTAAGACCAGCAGGTTAAAATAGCAGTCATAAATGGAGAAATTCTAGAAGGAACGGGGACATTCCAAAAAGCTAGAAAGAGGAGTGCTTTAATATTGTAAGGGAAAATATAGAAACATTCAATTTGAACCCAGTGTTTAGAGAGGTTCGCTTGCCAACCTGAACTAAAACTTGCCACCAAGGTAGCTACATAGTAACCGTACAAGTTAGGAATTCCCAGTCCACCCAATTCTTTATCTTTGGTCAATATATGGGAAGCGACCCTCGGTTTACGATAGGACCATATATATCCCATGACTTCGGAATGTTTATTGGGACCGTTCAAAATAAATATAAGAGCTTGGGTAACAGTAATATTTTAAAAGTAGCGACCCTACTCACCCATGATACTTTGAATTTATGCAGTCTAGTAGTTTCTAATTGAATGGTTGCTAAGAGGGGTTCATAATTAGCACGATATAGAGATTTATGTAGAGGTGTCATGGTGGTACCCAGATATTTGATGCTGTCTTCCTGCCAGTCAAAGGGATATTTATTTTTAAGGTAATGAAATGTCGATAAGGGAAGATTTAACGGTAAGATTTGGGACTTTTGGGTATTACGTTTATACAAGGAGAGCCGCCCATATGTTTGAATGCATTTTAAAGCAGATTTCAGGAATTCCACAGGGGATGATAATGAAAGTATAATATCATCTGCATATAATGATATGGTATGGGTTCTATTTCCAATTCGTATCCCATGGATGTTTGCATGTGTTCTTAAAAGTTGTGCGAATGGTTCCATGGATAGGATAAACACTAATGGGGATAAAGGACAACCTTGTCTAGTGCCATTGGTAATTTGAAAACTATCGGACAGCACGCCATTAATATAGACTTTGGCGGAAGGGTTAGAATATAATGCCTTGATAACCGTAAGTATGGCCCCGTTGAAACCCATTATTTCGAGAGTGGAAAAAGCGTATGCCTAGTGAATGGGGTCAAAAGCTTTTTCCGCATCGAGTTGCAGCTTTTTAAGGGGTCTGGTGACAAATTCCCTTTAAGTGCCTGCCATTTGTACACACCGCCCGTCACTACTACCGATTGGATGGGTCAGCGACGGCCCTGGCGGAGCGCCGAGAAGACGATCAAACTTGATTATCTAGAGCAGAGTTTCCCAACCTTTTCAGGCTTAAAGGAACAGTGTCATCACAAATTTTTTTTTAATATGTTAAAGATGTTAGTGCTTTATTAAAAACGTTTATATTTATTTGTGTGTTTGTGTTTTACTTTTTCTTATTTTTACACTTTTTCTTCCCTATGGGGGCTGCCATTTTTTGTTCCATTTCTGTATGTGTCGATTAACGACACATACAGACATGGAATACGGCAGCCACAGTCCCATAGGGACTGCGAACGGCTCCCGTCCCATCCACTTCTGTGTACGCCGTCTGTGTGGGAACTGTGCATGCGCCGCTCCCACACAGTCCAATTTGAAATTGGCGCCGTCCGGCGCCATTTTCCTGTGGACCGGAAGTCGGGGCCGGACAGTAAGATTACTACTTCCGGTCGCGGCTTCCGGACTTGTGCACTTGGACCAGCGGCAGCAGACGGAGTGGACGGGCCGGAGGGAGCAGCGGCGGCAGGAGCAGGTAAGAGATTTCAATGTATGTTCGTGTTTGTGTACGTTTGCTACTGTATGTAAACCTTCTACACTGTGTGTTAGCTCAAAAAATGGCGACACACAGTGTAGGAGGTTAGACCGTTCAAACCCCTCGTTTATCCCGGCACTAGCCAGGATAAAGGAGGGGGGGATGCTGAGAGCTCACTAGAGCGAGGGCTTTTTACCCAATTTTGCAATGCTGCAATTTTGGGAATAGCTCCATCTAGTGACCAGCAATGGGAAATATTATGAATTAGAATCTAATTTATAATATTTCCTGACTCGTGAAAAAAATAAAAAAAATTTGAACAATGTTTAATCACCTACACACTAAATGTTTAATTAAAAAAAACAAAACATGTTTTTCTGGCAACACATTCCCTTTAAGGCACCCCTGGAAAAAAAACATTTCATCAGGGCACCCCTACCAACAATTGTTTACAAATCGACAGAAAAACATAATTTTTTTGTAAAGCAGAAAAAAAAATCTGCGTAAAGATTCCTTTAGGAATTTTGAGGCAGATTTTGCATTGAAAGCGTTATTTGGCCACATTTATTTTTAAGCTGTTGAAGCTAATGCAAACACCGCAGGCAAAAAAGTACTCCAAATGAGCGCTGCAGGTTTTTTCTGCCTCCTATTCATTTCAATGGGAGGTCAGAGGCGAAAACCACTCAAAGACCATCAGCCCGCCACTCACAGTAAAATGATCATCAGCCCCCCTAGGAAAGAGACCAAAAGCCCCCTCCAGTAAAGTGACCATCAGCCTCAGCCCCCCCAGTAAAGTGACCATCAGCCTCCCACTCACAGTAAAATGACCATCAGCCCCCTCCAGTAAAGTGACCATCAGACACCCACTCACAGTAAAATGACCATCAGCCCACCCAGTAAAGTGACCATCAGCCTTCCACTCAGTGGCGTAACTATAGGGGTTGCAGCTGTCGCAATTACGACTGGGCCCCGAAGCCAGGGAGCCCGTGGCCCCTGCACCATGTCAATGAAAAGTTACTATAGTAACTGGGGCCTATGTAATAAACTACACGGGCCCCAGTTACTTTAGTAACTGACAGTACCTACCTCCTCTTTCCGGATCGCAGTGGAGGTCCTGACGTACAACATCCCGACCCTGGATGGAGTGAGGACCTCCGCTGTGGCCGAAGAGTAGGGTAAGTTTAATATTCTTGTCTGCTGAAGTTGATGGGTTGGGGTCCGACTACCGGGACCCCCGCGAATCAGCTGTTTTGAAGGGGGTGCAGCACTCGTACGAGCACTACTTCCCCTTCATTTGGGTCACTTTCCCACACTGTGAATCGCCGACACAGACATGTCAATGATTCACAGTGTGAGCAAGTAAGGGAAATGAAGGGGAAGCAGCGCTCGTACGATTGGCGGGGGTCCCGGGAGTCGGACCCCGACCCATTAGCTATTGATGACTTATCCTGAGGATAGGCCATCAATGTTTAGGGACTGGACAACCCCTTTTAAGTCTACCATCTGTTGCCTACTATACTGTATAAGATTACGGTCTGCTGGACCCTGTATCTAAGCCTACCTTAGGCTTAGATACAGGGTCCAACAAACAGTATCACACATGCACATGGGCACTGTATCCTGTTCACATCAGCGTTACCCTTCCGTTGAGGGGTTCCGTCTGAGGTTTCCATCAGGTTAACCCCTCAACGGAAAGGCAAACGGAAACCTTAGCTTCCATTTCCCTCACCATTGATCTCGTTATGACAGGGTTCTGTTGTTTTGACAGAATCAATAGCGCAGTCAACTGTAGTGATGGTACAATCCAGTACCCGACCATCTATAGTGATAGTCCGGCACTGGGGCGGCCTCAGGCTGGTATTATTAGGCTGGGAAAGGCCAAAAACAATGCTAGCCTGCTGCTGCTGGGTTGTATCTGGCTGTTTATGAAAAATGGGGGGACTTTATTCATGCCGGCGTCTTCCTCCCCAGAGACGCTGGCACACGTGGCTGCAGCTCCCCTCTGTCTCCTGTAGGGTGCGTGCGCTTATTCGCGGCCTTAACTCCCTGGAGACATGGACAATTTCAGGTTTTTAATTTTTGTTTTTCCTGCCCGCCTTCCAAAAGCCATAACTTTTTTATTTCTTCGTCGATAAAGCAGTATGAGGGCTTGTTTTTTGCAGAACACATTGTAGTTTGTCATTGCACCGTTTATTGTTCTGCATAATGTACTGGGAAGCTGAAAAAAAATATTTGTGGGGTGAAATGGGAAAAAAACTATTACGCCATTTTTTTGTGGGGTTTTGTTTTTTACGGAGTCCATCAGGCGGTAAAAACTACATGTGCACCTTATTCTACAGGTTGATACGATTACGGTGATACCAAATTTATATGTTTTGTTTTAAGTTTTATCACTTTTACAAAAAAAAACTATTTGCTTAAAAAAATATTTTTTGCCATGTTCTGAAAGCCATAACTTTTTTATTTTTCCGTCAATTTAGCAATGCGAGGGCCGGATTTTTGCAAGTGGAGCTGTAGTTTTCACCTATACCATTTTGGGGTATATCCAACTTTTTGATCAATTTTGTTTACATTTTTTGAAGAACTAAGGTGACTAAAAAACTTTGCATGTTTTCTAAAATAATTTTTTACAGTGTTCACCAAGCGGGTTAAACAACGCTATATTGTGATAGTTCGGACTTTTACGGACGCGGCGATACCAGTTATGTTAACTTTTATTTTATTTAACATTAGGGGAAAAATGGGAAAAGGTTTTTTTTTTACTTTTAATACTTTTTATTTACTTTTTTTTAAATAAAAAAAAACTTTATTTAACTGTTTTTTACTTTTTTTTTTTATTAGTCCCCCTAGGAGACTTCAACCAGCGATCGTTGGATCACTTGCATGATATACTGCAATACTAATGTATTGAAGTATATTGTGATACCGACAGTCTCCTTTGAAGCCCCCAGGCTGCTATAACAACTATTGTAAGTCCATAGAAAAACCTTGAGCACTCTAAGGCCCCATGCACACGAACGTGTTTTTGCGGCCGCAATTCCCCCGAAAATCCACAGGAGAATTGCGGCCCCATTCTTTTCTATGGGGCCATGCACACGACCGTAGTTTTTGCGGTCTTTGCATGGCCCAGGAGCCCGGACCGCAGAAAGAACGGGCATGTCTTATTACGGCCGTGTTCTGCGGTCCGGGGTCATTGAAAACAATGGCGGCGGCCATGTGCATGTCCCGCGATTTGCGGGCGGCCTGCGGCTGACAGTCCGCAGCCGGCCGACCCGAAAATCACGGCCGTGCACACGGCTACAGTCGTGTGCATGAGGCCTAAGGGTCAGTTCACACAAAGTTTTTTTACATGTTTTTTTATGCGGAAACCGCGTCGGAAAACGCGCCAAAAAATGGTTGATAATGCCTATCATTGATTTCAAGGGGAGGCGGACGCGTCTTTTTCCTGCAAGCGGTAAAACCGGCTCGCGGGGAAAAAGAAGCGACTTGCCCTATATTCGGGCGTTTACGTCTCTGACGTCCCATTGAAATCAATGGGAGGCAGAGAAAGCGTATTTCGCAGTGTTTTTGCCCATCGGCGCTCAATGGCCACGGGCAAATAGCACTGCGAAAAACGGGGTTCAGGCAGAGCAAATTCTGCCTCAAAATTCCATTGAAATTTTGAGGCAGATTTTCTGCCTGCCAAAAACTCAGTGTGAGCCCAGCCTAATTCCGTTTCGAATTTTGAGACAGATTTTCCTCTGCCTGCACGCCGATTTTCGCTGCGTTTTTCGTCCGCAGCCATTGAGCGCCGCAGGCATAAAACACCATGAAATATGCTTTCTCTGCCTCTCATAGACATGTCAATGGGAGGTCAGAGGCGTAAACGCCCGAAGATAGGGCATGTCCCTTCTTTTTCCCGCGAGCCGCTTCCCATTGAAATCTATGGGAGGCATTTTCGGACGTTTTTTGGCGCGTTTTGCGGCATGGTTTCCGTGTAAAAAAACTTGTAAAAAAACTCAGTGTTAACTGGCCCTAAGAACGCACTGAAAGTAGATTTTTCAAAAACGCTTTATTCCAAATATTGAACTTTTTTAACCCCTTCCCGCTGCAGCCATTTTTCAGATTTTCCTTTTCGTTTCCCCCCCCTTCCAGAAGCCATAACGTCTTTATTTTTCCGTCGATATAGTACTATGAGGGCTTGATTTTTGCGGAACGAGTTGTAGTTTTTCGTAGCACCATTTATTGTGCCATATAATGTACAAGGAAATTGGAAAAAAATTATTTGTGGGGTAGAAAATGAAAAAATCAGTGATTCCTCCATTGTTTTTTTGCACTTAGTTTTTACGGAATTCACTGTGCAATTAAAACAACATGTTAACTTTATTCTGTGGGTCAATACGATTACGGCGATACCAAATATATATAGTTTTTTCTATATTTTACTACTTTTACAAGTAAAAAACTACGTGTAAAAAATACAATTTATTTTGTGTCGCCAAATTCTGAGAGCCATAACTTTTTTATTTTTCCGTCGATTAAGTCGTATGAGGGCTTATTTTTTGCGGAATAAGCTGTACATGCGACATTTTGATCACGTTTTGTTTCTTTTTTTGTGGGCGATGAGGTGAGGTGACCAAAAAAGAGGTGCTTACATTTATTTTTTTTCGGCGTTCACCGTGCAGGTTAAATAATGATATATTATAATAGTTCAGACTTTTACGGACGCGACGATACCAATTATGTTTATTTCTTCTTTTACTATGCTCTAGGGGGAAAATGGAAAAAGGGGTGTTTTTTTTTACTTTTAATATTTACATTTTTTTTACATTAAAAAAAACCTTTATTGTACTTTTTTTATTAGTCCCCCTAGGGAACTTCAACTAGCGATCGTTAGATCGTTTGCACTATATACTGCAATACTAATGTATTGCAGTATATCGTGATTCTGACAGGCTTCTATTAAGCCATGCCGGAGGCAGCGCTTAATAGGAGCACAAAGATGGCGGACCAAAGATGGCAGCCATAGCAACCATCGCCACCCCGCGATTGCATTGTGGGGGGCGCGATGAGCTGTTAGAGGGGGTTGCCCCCCTCTTTCTAACGATTTAAACGCTGCGGTCGCTATTCACCGCGGCATTTAACGAGTTAAACAAGTGGGATCGCGCTCGAGTGTGATCCCGCTCGTTACGCTGAAGTGTCGCTCTAACATACAGCCGAGTCATGCTGTGCTGTATACCATGCCTGTCCTGCTTCACCACACCTGACGTCTCCCTGCTGTCTAGTCCCAGTCGAGCTTACCTTGCTACTGTCCGAGCTGCCACAGGTATCCTATATGAACTATAAACTTTAACCTGCGCCCTGTTGGCCAGCTGCTATACCGCCAAGGCGGTGCGGCCCAGTGGGTCCACGAACCCTACGTGATACATACATACATATATATATACACAAATACATACATACATACATACATACATGTACAATTGAAAAATATGCATGAACATCCAAAAACATACTTGTGGATCGTAGGAAATATAAAGAAAACTACAAGTAAAATAAACTGAAAATCAAATAGAATAAAATAAACAAAGGGGGAATCTAAGGCACTATATATTGCAGCCAGTGAACAGGAACATGATATCACAGAATGGGATAAAATTGCATATACATCGCATATAGGACAACTTAGAAGGGAGGGGTATTGACAAAATACCCCTCAGGACCATAACATAAAGTACCGGTAATATAGTGCACAGAAAGGAAAATGGAATATAGAATATAAGCAACGCATGAGACATACCTGTGTATAAATTTACACTTCACTACTCTGGCCGAATATCCCCGCCTCAATAGAATTCCTCGTGGTCTACAGAGTCATATTAGACCTACATTATTCTCAGAGGATCGACATTACCGTGAATAGTTTCAAAAAAATCCTTACCTACAAAAATCGATTAAAGAATCCGATGAGAAGATCAAGACTCTAGAATAAGAACTATCCTCTTCTCTATCCAGTAGTGACTCGGGATACCCTGAAGACTGGTACGGACAACGCCATAAAGGAATATTCCAAGGAAATCGAATTAAGGAAAAGAGAGAAGTTCCAAAGGGTCGCTAACGACTATCAGAATAACCAAGTGTACAGATGGCAAGAATCCTCCAACTTCTGGCGCTCACACAGAGGATACGCCCCCGGGAACAGATCTACTTCCGGAAGCGACACCTCTACAGAGAGACCATCATATCGTCAACAATGTATTTTAGAGAATCGCAGGGGCCGAGGCGTCCCACCAGAAGGGCGGGGAGGAGAAGGACGAAACCGCAAAACAGGAATGCAGACGAGGTCCCAGGTAAGGACAGCAACCTGGTAGTCAAGATTTCCTCCTATACTCTGAACTTTGCAGAACTGTCAGTCTTACAGAAAGGTGTAACACCTTTATCTTAGAACAGGAACTGAATAGGTTCTACAGATCGCTCAGATTAAAAACTCACTTTGGACTTTCTGAAGTGAATGTCAATCTGGCCACTGCTACCACAGCTCAGGCACCATTGTCTATCACGCAACTAGGTCTACATAACCAGAGCAACTTCTCTCCTCCAAGATCTCATTATGCCACTGAGGAAGTCATAAAATTAAATCGAAAGAGATACCCAAGCCCTTTTACATACAGTAGATACAAACTAGGTTCATACCCACACAAAATAAATTTATCCAGGATAGAATTTGAAGCTCTTACATCCTTGAGCAGGAATAAGGAGATCATTATCAAACCGGCAGATAACTCCCTTATCTGCCGGTTTGATAATGATCTCCTTGTTCCTGCTCAAGGATGTAAGAGCTTCAAATTCTATCCTGGATAAATTAATTTTGTGTGGGTATGAATAGTGGTTTGGGAAAAAAGAGATTACATATCAGAGATAGAGAGACAGCTATCCGACCTTTGTACATACAACATAATCATTGGTGATCCAACACCTAGGATTCATACAAAAATCTCCATATTTTGGAGGACTACATTGGTCGAGGCACTATAGATGATAAGACATTAAAATTCCTACAAAATCGACACCCTATCATTCCAGTCTTTTATGTCTTACCTAAAATCCTCAAATCTTTACAGAATCCACCTGGTAGACTTATAGTAGCTTCCACAAACTCTATTCTCTCGCCACTCTTTATTTTTCTAGAAAAAGTACTTACTCCTCTCGTTAAGACAACATGGTCCTTTATCTTGGACACCGGCCATTTTCTACAAAAAATTAAGGAACTTTCCAAGGTTAATCCATCTTGTATTTTAGCGAGCCTAGACGCCAATAGCCTCTATACTTCTATAAATCACCAGAAGGGAATATAGGCCACAACACACCTTCTTAAATTGACCTCTATGACAACAGATTCTATATCCTTCTGCTTGGAATTACTTAAACTTATCTTACACGAAAATTTCTTTATGTTTAGAGACGATTTTTACACACAAATTTGTGGGACCGCTATGGGTTCAGACGTTGCACCACCATATGCCAATGCATACATGGCATTATTTGAGTAAGAACATATATACAAAAATCATTTGTTCATACAGCATGCTAAATGCTGGTATCGTTACATTGATTATGTTTTTTGCATATGGGAAGGCCCCCAAGAGTCCCTAGAATTTTTTTCTAAACTACATTAATCAAATTAGAGTGGAACTTAAATTTACTTTAAGATATGGAAAACATTTGTTTTCTAGATCCCACCATCACAAAGGACCATGAGGGTTACCTCACTTCAGACCTCTACTCCAAACCAACCGACAGAAATGGACTATTACATTATAAAAGCAGTCATCCCAGAAACACAATATGTTCATTACCCAAATCAGAATTTATGAGAATCTCCAGGATTATGTCTAATAATCATACCAAAGAAATCAAGCTACAACAAATGTCTAAGAAATTTGAACAGAGAGGTTATCCATTACCACTTTTGTCACAAGAACTAGAAAAAACTGTCACAACAAACAGGGATAATACAATATTTAAAAAGTCTACCCAAGCCAGGCTATCGTTGGTCCTTACTTACAACAAACTATTCGTAAATACTGGCCGGAATTACATACCGCTTACCCTCAGATTGAGGCGTATTCACACCCTATGATGATGTGCTCATAAAGATCCCCCAACATTTGTGATCGCCTTATTAGAGCTGATGTTGGTAGCTTCACTAGAACATCAAGATAAAGTTTTTTGCAAACAAAACGTAATGGCACATTCCCATGCCTACATTGCTCCAACATCATCAAGGGCGACATGATCAAACACCCGCATAGCAAAAGGACTTTTCCCGTCAGGGATTACTATACATGCGACTCTAATTTTGTGATTTACTTAATTAAATGCCCATGTGGCCTCACCTATGTAGGTGAAACCACCCAACATATCAGGGATCACTTATCTAGCCATAAGTCCACGAATAGATGCAAAAAAACCATGGCTACCTCTACCTGACTATTTCATGAAGCTCAATCATAATCTCTCTCAATTGAGATTCCAAATTATCGAACACGTACCTAGACCTAGGAGATGAGGCAATCACATTAACTTGCTGAAAAAAAAGAGGGAGTCCTATTGGATACACAAGTTAGAAAATCTATCACCTAAGGGTTTAAATAGAGAATATGAATTACTGTTCTAAAAATCTGTAACTACTATAGTTATATGCTTCTCTAATAATGTAGTTTATTCATTTATTTTAGGCACGCTAGAAAAAATACGAAATCCATTGTGCGACC
The DNA here is from genome assembly GCF_050947455.1 of Rhinoderma darwinii. NCBI lineage: Eukaryota > Metazoa > Chordata > Amphibia > Anura > Rhinodermatidae > Rhinoderma > Rhinoderma darwinii. Next base: position 75,234,884 of record NC_134690.1, read on the forward strand.
AGATACAGGTACCATAAAACCGGTCCACCGTCTGTACTTTCCCCTATACATATACATCTATATCATGCTTCTGTTGTTTGACATACTAGACTATCCATGCCTTTTCTCTTTTTTTTCTTCTTTTTTTTTCTCCCCCCCCCCTTGCTCCATTGTTATTTCTTATTCCTTACTCTTTGTTTCCTTTTCCATACACTACACACTATACAACCTTATTCCAACATACTCACCTATCGATGCTGCCGATGCTGCAATGGTTACAGGGTGAAAAAAATGGAGAACCACGAGTCACAAGGCCACATGTAATGTAAAAAAGTACAATTTTATTACATATAAATACATCGACATATAACATATAACATATATAATGATAAAAACACAACGAGGTATCTAAAAGACGACAGGTAGTATCGGAATCACGTAGCAAGGTGGTCAAATCGCAGGAAGGATATACATATAAGCACCTTGTCAAAAAATGACGGGATATATATTCCACCTATAACCGGGGACATGTATGTGGTGGGCACTAGTAATGAATGAAAAGTCATATAATCAATACGTACATTGCACAGGTGTAAGTTACACACAGTCTCCTGACTAGCCTGTTAAAGCAATAGCACTAAACATATCCCAACATATCATGTACGTCCCTCTTAGTAACTTATAAAGAGGTTTTTCCCCACAGAAAAAGGGGGGGGGGGAACCCTATATCATATATCACACAGGGAATATACCGTATATGTATCCAATGGTGAGCAAACGGGCCCGTCTGGCAAGTACCAGAGGGAGCCCCTAGATCAAGACTTACCCATATCTGCAATGTTGCGCCTGCGATCCACGTGATCCCCGTAACAGAAAATGATAATAACACCCCAACGCGCGTTTCGCTGTTCTAGCTTCCTCAGGGGCTCCCTCTGGTACTTGCCTCCAAACACGCCTACGTCACAGCGTGCGCGCATGCACAGACGCCACTGGATTTCTGGTAGGAACATTAGAATAATCAGCGCCCTATATTTAGGGAGATAAGAGACACCGGCCGCATAACCTCCTTGGAGCGTCTGGCAGACGCCATTGCAACAATCTATTATATTTAATTCATTTATACACAGGTATGTCTCATCCGTTGCTTTTATTCTATTTTCCATTTTCCTTTCTGTGCACTATATTACCGGTACTTTATGGTATGGTCCTGAGGGGTATTTTGTCAATACCCCTCCCCCTCTCTTCTAAGTTGTCCTATATGCGATGTATATGCAATTTTATCCCATTCTGTGATATCATGTTCATGTTCACTGACTGCAATATATAGTGCCTTAGATTCCTCCTTTGTTTATTTTATTCTATTTTATTTTCAGTTTATTTTACTGTTAGTTTTCTTTATATTCCTACGATCCACAAGTATGTTTTTGGATGTTCATGCATATTTTTCAATTGTACATGTACTGTATGTATTTATATATGTATATGTGTATATACATGTATGTGTCACGTAGGGTTCGTGGACCCACTGGGCCGTAACGCCTTGGCGGTATAGCAACTGGCCAACAGTGGGCTGGTTAAAGTCTATATTTCATATAGGGTACCTGTGGCAGCTCGGACAGTAGCAAGGCAATCTCGGCTACTACTACTACTACTACTACTACTACTACTACTACTACTACTACTACTACTACTACTACTACTACTACTACTACTACTACTACTACTACTACTACTACTACTACTACTACTACTACTACTACTACTACTACTACTACTACTACTACTACTACTACTACTACTACTACTACTACTACTACTACTACTACTACTACTACTACTACTACTACTACTACTACTACTACTACTACTACTACTACTACTACTACTACTACTACTACTACTACTACTACTACTACTACTACTACTACTACTACTACTACTACTACTACTACTACTACTACTACTACTACTACTACTACTACTACTACTACTACTACTACTACTACTACTACTACTACTACTACTACTACTACTACTACTACTACTACTACTACTACTACTACTACTACTACTACTACTACTACTACTACTACTACTACTACTACTACTACTACTACTACTACTACTACTACTACTACTACTACTACTACTACTACTACTACTACTACTACTACTACTACTACTACTACTACTACTACTACTACTACTACTACTACTACTACTACTACTACTACTACTACTACTACTACTACTACTACTACTACTACTACTACTACTACTACTACTACTACTACTACTACTACTACTACTACTACTACTACTACTACTACTACTACTACTACTACTACTACTACTACTACTACTACTACTACTACTACTACTACTACTACTACTACTACTACTACTACTACTACTACTACTACTACTACTACTACTACTACTACTACTACTACTACTACTACTACTACTACTACTACTACTACTACTACTACTACTACTACTACTACTACTACTACTACTACTACTACTACTACTACTACTACTACTACTACTACTACTACTACTACTACTACTACTACTACTACTACTACTACTACTACTACTACTACTACTACTACTACTACTACTACTACTACTACTACTACTACTACTACTACTACTACTACTACTACTACTACTACTACTACTACTACTACTACTACTACTACTACTACTACTACTACTACTACTACTACTACTACTACTACTACTACTACTACTACTACTACTACTACTACTACTACTACTACTACTACTACTACTACTACTACTACTACTACTACTACTACTACTACTACTACTACTACTACTACTACTACTACTACTACTACTACTACTACTACTACTACTACTACTACTACTACTACTACTACTACTACTACTACTACTACTACTACTACTACTACTACTACTACTACTACTACTACTACTACTACTACTACTACTACTACTACTACTACTACTACTACTACTACTACTACTACTACTACTACTACTACTACTACTACTACTACTACTACTACTACTACTACTACTACTACTACTACTACTACTACTACTACTACTACTACTACTACTACTACTACTACTACTACTACTACTACTACTACTACTACTACTACTACTACTACTACTACTACTACTACTACTACTACTACTACTACTACTACTACTACTACTACTACTACTACTACTACTACTACTACTACTACTACTACTACTACTACTACTACTACTACTACTACTACTACTACTACTACTACTACTACTACTACTACTACTACTACTACTACTACTACTACTACTACTACTACTACTACTACTACTACTACTACTACTACTACTACTACTACTACTACTACTACTACTACTACTACTACTACTACTACTACTACTACTACTACTACTACTACTACTACTACTACTACTACTACTACTACTACTACTACTACTACTACTACTACTACTACTACTACTACTACTACTACTACTACTACTACTACTACTACTACTACTACTACTACTACTACTACTACTACTACTACTACTACTACTACTACTACTACTACTACTACTACTACTACTACTACTACTACTACTACTACTACTACTACTACTACTACTACTACTACTACTACTACTACTACTACTACTACTACTACTACTACTACTACTACTACTACTACTACTACTACTACTACTACTACTACTACTACTACTACTACTACTACTACTACTACTACTACTACTACTACTACTACTACTACTACTACTACTACTACTACTACTACTACTACTACTACTACTACTACTACTACTACTACTACTACTACTACTACTACTACTACTACTACTACTACTACTACTACTACTACTACTACTACTACTACTACTACTACTACTACTACTACTACTACTACTACTACTACTACTACTACTACTACTACTACTACTACTACTACTACTACTACTACTACTACTACTACTACTACTACTACTACTACTACTACTACTACTACTACTACTACTACTACTACTACTACTACTACTACTACTACTACTACTACTACTACTACTACTACTACTACTACTACTACTACTACTACTACTACTACTACTACTACTACTACTACTACTACTACTACTACTACTACTACTACTACTACTACTACTACTACTACTACTACTACTACTACTACTACTACTACTACTACTACTACTACTACTACTACTACTACTACTACTACTACTACTACTACTACTACTACTACTACTACTACTACTACTACTACTACTACTACTACTACTACTACTACTACTACTACTACTACTACTACTACTACTACTACTACTACTACTACTACTACTACTACTACTACTACTACTACTACTACTACTACTACTACTACTACTACTACTACTACTACTACTACTACTACTACTACTACTACTACTACTACTACTACTACTACTACTACTACTACTACTACTACTACTACTACTACTACTACTACTACTACTACTACTACTACTACTACTACTACTACTACTACTACTACTACTACTACTACTACTACTACTACTACTACTACTACTACTACTACTACTACTACTACTACTACTACTACTACTACTACTACTACTACTACTACTACTACTACTACTACTACTACTACTACTACTACTACTACTACTACTACTACTACTACTACTACTACTACTACTACTACTACTACTACTACTACTACTACTACTACTACTACTACTACTACTACTACTACTACTACTACTACTACTACTACTACTACTACTACTACTACTACTACTACTACTACTACTACTACTACTACTACTACTACTACTACTACTACTACTACTACTACTACTACTACTACTACTACTACTACTACTACTACTACTACTACTACTACTACTACTACTACTACTACTACTACTACTACTACTACTACTACTACTACTACTACTACTACTACTACTACTACTACTACTACTACTACTACTACTACTACTACTACTACTACTACTACTACTACTACTACTACTACTACTACTACTACTACTACTACTACTACTACTACTACTACTACTACTACTACTACTACTACTACTACTACTACTACTACTACTACTACTACTACTACTACTACTACTACTACTACTACTACTACTACTACTACTACTACTACTACTACTACTACTACTACTACTACTACTACTACTACTACTACTACTACTACTACTACTACTACTACTTTAAGCTGTAGTCATAGATCAAAGCTGTGCCCTAATGGAGCTAAGCGAAAAAGCAGCAAGCACTATGGAAAATAAAAAACAGGTAATACAGAGCGTTTTGTGGAAACTGAACCCCTTTTTCAAGTAACCCTGAGACAATGAAGTGCACTGACTCGTCTAGGTTTTGCTCCTGGATGATTTTGCTTTCTTACAGTGGATCCTACCTGGTCTTCATTTCTTCTATCTACCAGAATAAGAATGTGGGCACCATTAGGCCGGTGTATTCGCGCATACTGATGATACTCATTTTAAGGCTTAGATCACACAAGGCGGATACGCTGCGTAAAAGGGAATTCACGGCGAAAAACCGCACCAAACTGTGGTGCAGTTTTTTTGCCCGGAATGTCCGCTGCGGAAAACTGCAGCGCTTAGTCGGCCAGCTATCAGGCCAGCCTCGTGGGATGACGTTTCATCCCAGGAGACCGCTGCAGCCTGTGATTGGTTCTTAGTTGCCGTTTTTACGGCAGGATCGCAGCAATCCCGCCCCAAAAACAAAACCGCAACAACTGCTATTTGTTGCGGGTTTTACCTCCCCATTGTATAAAAAGGGGGAAAATCCACAACAAATAAGCAGTGTTTACACAACTACCATTGACATGTTGCGGGATAAAATTCTGCACCGCAAGTCAATTTCTGAGCGTTTTTTCCGCTCAGAATTTACGCATCGTGTGGATATTTGTCTCATCTTATCCACTTTGCTGCTACTTTATTTGTTGCAGAAAAACCGTAGTATTTATGCAATCTGTGAACTGGATTTAGATAGAAAACTTGTGGCAGGGGTTCAGTGAATACCTATTACATAATGAGGAGGAGTGATCTCTGGGTGTGAATACGCAATATCACCCCTTTACGCTTCTCTCTATTCTGATCTCCTGCCTGTGCCTGTTTCTGGAGAATTGGCCTTACTGAGCCATGTTTTATTGAAGAAATTAATAAAGTATATTTTAATCGTTCTTTCAGGCGGTGAATTAACAATTTAACTGAACGACATTCTATATCAGGTTATACAGTGAATAATCTGTGAACTGACCCTAAAGGTAGCTCCAATGAAAGGGTCCTAAACATTTTTTTCCTCTTTTTGCAATGTAGCAATCATTATTTGCCACTGTCTTTGTCATATGTGGGTAAAATACATTCAAGAAGATACAAGAAGATATATCAAAGCCGGTACAGAGGAAAACTGGTGAAGTCGTCTATAGGAATTAATGATATTACAGATCTAATTTGTCTGAGGCCCTTTGGGCCCATAGACAGCTCCTCCACTTTTCCCTTGCACTTGTTCTGATAAATCTAAACATTGTAAGGCTCGTCACAGTATGTGTATCAGAGCTGTGTCTTCTAATGATCCCAGCACCTGTGTGTCCATCACATGACCACGGACAGAATTGTATCCACTGGAAGTAAACAATGAATGTTCTTACCTATTAACAACAAGTAAAGAGCTTGAATTAATACAGAAAGGATATTGGAAAATGTTGTACCTTTTACTCATACAAAATAATAACATTAATTTGCTGAAACCAGACAACTCCTTGATGACCAGCCTATTTTAAACCTTAACCTCTTAATGACCAGCCTATTTTAGACCTTAATGACCAAGCCATTTTTTACGTTTTTTCCATTGTCACATTGGGAGAGCTATAACTTTTTTATTTTTGCGTCGACATAGCTGTATAAGGTCTTGTTTTTTTGCGGGACAAGTTGTATTTTTTAATAGCACCATTTTGGGGTACGTAATATTTATTGATTAACTTTTATTAACTTTTTTGGGGGGGGAATAGGAAAAAAACATAAATTTCACCGCTCTTTTTTGCGTCCTAAATCTACGCCTTTTACCTGTGGTATAAATAACACAATAACTTTATTCAGCGGGTTGTTACGATTGCAAAGATACCAAATATGTATAGATTTTGTATGTTTTAGTACTTTTACACAGTAAAAACGTCTTTTTAAAAAACAATATTGGCTTTTGTGTCTCCATATTTGAAGAGCCATAACTTTTTTCTTTTTTCGTACATACAGTTATATGAGGGCGTTTTTTTTGCGGGACGACTTGTAGTTTTTATCGGTACCATTTTGGAATAGGTGGGACTTTTTGATTACTTTTTATTACATTTTTATCTAAGTCAGAAATTCCCAGAAAACAGCAATTTTTCCATTGTTTTTTATTTTATTTTTTTATTTCAATATATTTTTATTGAGAGAAGTTTTATAACATGTGAGCTTGACATGTAGCCCGGCATAGATTATATAACATAAGAGTATACGGCACGCAGGCCTTAAAGGAGACATAAAAACATATGGCAAGTACAATTGTAAACATGTTTGAAAGCTTCTTGAACCTGGCCATATATGGCTTTATTAAAGGTCTATCTGCCTTATCCATGCCATATCCGTTCAGGCATACCCGCGTTATCTATCAGGGGCAATTCTTTTGTTTTTGACAACTGATAAACAGTAACACAAATAAACCAACAAAATAAAATAAAATAACATAAAACAGGTGACCACCATGAGAGCTTAGTAAAGTAAGTATATGTATTAGTTAGCTCCTCTTCTGCATATGAGATAGTGACCCTTGTACAGAATAGGTCAGGTCAAGAGGGAGGGTGTCATAGTATGGCTATAAACGGGACTCTTAGTAAAATCTACCCAATTCTTCCACGTATTTAGAAATTTCACATGTGTGCCACTCTCCCACCCCGCAAGTTCTTCCATTCTGAAGATTTGTCTAGTTTTTTCCAGCCATATAGGTATTGTAGGCGGAGACTTAGAGTTCCAATTCATAGGGATGAGAAGTTTAGCTGCTGTCAGCAAGTGGGTTGCTAGAGAATGCTTAGATGGTCTAAACGAGATGTTAGGTAGCCATATCAGCACCAATTCAGGGGTAAGGCATATGTTCGCCCCACATATTACATTAATAAGTCTCCCAACCTCAACCCAGAATTTCTGCAGGACTGAACAGTGGTACCATAGATGTGAGATAGACCCCACCTCCACTCCACACCTCCAACACATTTCATCCGTATTAAGCCTCCATTTATTAAGTAACTGAGGGGTTCTATACCATCTCGTCAATGTCTTAAAATAATTCTCTTGGGTCTTAACACAACGGGAAAAACCCTGCGAATTGGACAAGACCACGGAGACTTCCGAAGGGGTAAAGGTGACAGATAGCTCCTTTTCCCATGCTATCATGTACCCAGGTTTAGTCGGAGCTGCTAACTGAAGGAGTTTAGTATATATTTTAGAGAGGAGACCTTTAGGTAAATTGGGAAATATCAAATAATGTTCTAGCCAATTAATATCCCTTAGTGGTTGTGAAAACCTATCGCAGAATTCTCTACATACCTTATTGAAAGCAAATTCATGTATAAACTAGATGGGGGTGGGGTCTGGTGGGGTTAGTATGTCCGCTAGATTCGGTAGGGCAGATACATTTTGTAACGTAGGGTATATTGAAATTCGCTGTAGGTGGGACCAAGGAAAATGAATCGGGGTGACCTCCGCTTTCAGAAAGGCCGGGAGGACCCCCAGAGGCATGAGAGGAGAGGGTCCTGTATCTGGCATTAATTTTGTGAAGAAGTGCTGCCCCACTTCCACCGTGCCCCTCAAAGTGTCACTCATTTGACCTGTCCTTATCAGAACTGAGGACCACAGGTGTATGATCCCCTCCTCCCCAAGAATGTGCCGTTCGACATGGGTATGTGGCCCCACAAACTGCTGTGGGTTCACTAGCGACAACCACCTAGCCAGGTGGATGGCTCTGTAATATGTTTGAACATCTGGTAATCCGCATCCCCCCTGTTTTCTGCCAAGTCGCATTTGAGCATATGCCAGCCTAGGACGAGCAGCGTTCCATACAAACTTTGAGAATAAGCGATGTATTTGAGTAAAAAAGGATCTCGGGAGCCATATAGGAACAGTCTGTAACACATATAGGATTTGCGGCATTATATAGCATTTGAGAATATTCTTTCTTCCCATCCAAGAGACATACGGGATTTTCAAGCCCGCTAACCGCGAACTGATTTTCTTATATAGTGTTTTATAGTTATACTCAAACAACTTAGAAGGGTCTGAAGAGATGCGGACCCCCAGGTATGTTATGTCAGTTGAGTTCCATGTGAAGGGTGTGGACAGTTTAAGACGCTGGATTTTTGACTTTGGCGCCGTGATGTTTAGGGCCACTGATTTTCCTAAATTAATCTTAAAATTAGAAGCTTTTCCAAATTCCTCCAGAATCGCAAGGATTGCTGGAAAAGCCTGGGATGGGTTTGATATAAATAGAAGGAGGTCGTCTGCAAATGCTGCCGTTGAATGCGTTACGTCCCCAATCTTAAGGCCCTGAACTTCTCGGGACTGAATGAATTTCTGGATTAGGGGTTCTATGGTCAGTACAAATAGAGATGGGGACAACGGGCAGCCCTGTCGTGTTCCATTGTAAATATCAAAGGGTGATGAGAGGGCCCCATTTATTTTGATCCTAGCGGAAGGCTGATGGTAAAGCGTGAGAATGGCTCTGACAAAGGCGGGGGGAAACCCAAATCTAATGAGAGTCGCTGTCATAAAGTCCCACTTAGGAGGACTTAGGAGGACTAGTGGGATCTTGTGTTTTTGTGCCCAGAAGATCGCGTTGATTACCCTGGTAGTGTTAAATCTCCCTTCTCTTTGTGGTACAAATCCTGTCTGTTCGGGATTAATTAATTTAGGGAGTAATAAATTTATGCGGTGTGCCAATAACTTCGCCCACCATTTTACATCTGTGTTCAGAAGGGAGATTGGCCTGTAACTGCTACAAATCATAGGGTCCTTACCTTCTTTTGGGATGACTGTGATATGTGCATCAAGCATTCGTTTGGAGAGAGCCTCCCCCTCCAGCAAAGAATTGCTCAGCTTGACAAAATGTGGCAACAAGGTTGCAGCAAATGTTTTATAATAAGATATTGGGAATCCATCGGGTCCAGGACTCTTACCACTAGGTATAGAGGCTAGGACTTCTCTAACTTCTTGTTCTGTAAAAGGGGCTATCAACCTTTCCAAATCACCCTCCCCAATTTTAGGTAAGGAGATTGAATTAAGGAAAGAAGCAATAGTGGCAGCACGATCTCCTATATGAGATGTTGGCCCACCCGTCTCCAGGTTATAGAGAGAGGAGTAAAATTTGTGAAACTCAGCCGCAATCTCTTCAGTGGACTGGACCACCCCTCCTTTTTCTGTTTTCAGTTTGGTAATATAGGATTTCTCGTTTTGTTTTTTAAGAAGTCCTGACATAATTTTAGACCCTTTATCTCCGTGAGCATAATATTTAAATTTACATCGCTGGAGAGCTTTGGCTGCTTTGACATTCAGGAGATCCCTGAGATCATTTTTCAGTTTCACGAGTTCAGATTGAGATTTCTGTATGGCCGATTGTTTTCTAAGTGTTTCTAAGGCTGAAATTCTGTTCAACAGGGAGTTTACTGTGGCCTCTCCAGCTTTTTTAATTCTAGAGCCTAGTGCAATAAACTCGCCTCTAATACAGGCTTTGTGAGCCTCCCATACGATCGATACAGGGGTCCCCGGAATGTCATTAAAGTGAAAATACTCCTGGAGTTTACTTTCTATTCTCAAGATATCCTCTGGCGAGCCCAGTAACGTTTCATTTAATGACCAATTCATAGTTTTCCTGGGAAGGGACGAAATGGATAAGGACATAGAGACTAGTGCGTGGTCGGATATTAATATGGACCCTATATCTAATGCAGTAACTTCACCAAGGTGCCTATCAGAGATATACATGCGGTCTAATCTGTGGTAAGTTCTATGTACTGTGGAGTAGTATGTGAAATCTTTTGTGTCAGGATGTGTTGCTCTCCAAGCATCGACTAGCGAGAGGTCAGCTAATGCCCTCTTCATTGTCCTAAGTGCATTGGTGGGTATAGCCGAAGATTTAGAGGTAGTATCCAACTTATAATCCAACACACAGTTGAAATCTCCTCCCAGGACCAGGATTCCTTCTTTAAAAGTTTGTATCTTATTTAACGTGCTGGCTAGCCACTTAGCTTGATTTCTATTACGGGCATAAATATTTGCTAAAGTAATCATAGTATTCCCAATGGTACCTTTAATGAAAACATATCTAGCAGCTGGGTCGATTTGCTGAGCCAATAAGGTAAATGGAACTGATCTACTAATAGCAATGCTAACTCCCCGTGATGCTGAGGAGTGTGTGCTATGGAACCACTGTGAGAATGAGGTGTGAGTGAGAGAGGGAGTGTGTGTGTGTCGGAAATGGGTTTCTTGCAGAAACAGGATGTCTGAGCGTGCTTTCTTGGTTATAGCAAATACTTGGCTGCGTTTTTGAGGGGTATTAAGCCCTCTTGCATTTAATGAGACAATATTAACCACAGCCATATGTACTTACGTCTAATGGAGGGACGAAAATGTATAAGAGCCCACCATGTGTCACCTTAACTCCAACCTTAACACAAGTTGTATGAATAAACAAAACATTACAAATGTTGTAATCTTTTCTACATAAGAACCAAGTAGAAAGGTCTGGGATCAAACAGGTCCCTGATCCCATGGGAATGAAAATAGTTCTGGATACGATTAAGCATACTACCGTATACAGATACACAATACAAAATCGGTTTAACCATTTCAATTTGAAAGAAGACAGGAACATAAAAAAGAACCAATAGAAAAGAAAGAGACGCACTCTTTGTTAATAGCTACACATATCAGATAGTACCACTTTTAACAGAACTCTGAAAGGATACACAAGAGGCTTGTTGTAAGCCACCGAATACACCACGACGAATCCTCTACTGCATAAGGGAGAAGACCCAGTCTTGGCTGATACCTCTACAAAGCCTATGTCCTGAATTCCAAGTCCCGAAAATTCTGCGGTTCAGGTGGGAGTCCTCCTCGGGGACTTCACCTTGGTTTGTAGGTTCCACTTCTCTAGAGGCGGTAATTCCGGGAATGCCACAGGTAAATGAACCGGCAGCCACGATGGTATGTCCAGCGGGGTGACCCGAAGCACAGTCCAGATTTTGTGTAGATCTTCCGGTTGCTTTATCACTATGGGTTTACCATTATCCATCACAGAAAGTCCGAAGGGATACAACCATCTGTAGGGAATGTGACGATCTCTCAAAATATCAGTAAGCGGTTTCAGTATTCGCCTTTTGTTTAGAGTGCTTGCCGCTACATCTTGAAAGAACAGAATTTTGGAGTTGTCGTAGTAGATTCCTTGAGAGTCCCTGGCCCTCTGTAAAAGAGCAGCTGTGTCGACAAAACTCAAAAGCCCGCAAACCACATCTCTCGGAGGCTCTCCCGGGGCAGGCTTGGGCCTAAGTGCTCTGTGTATACGCTCGATAACCACTTGGGAGGCTCGATCCGCCCCCAGTAGATCTGCAAAAATTGAAGCGGCTGCTGCTCTCAAAGCCTCCGGAGCTACACTTTCCGGCATACCCCTTAGCCTAATATTCTTCCTCCTGTTGCGGTTCTCCTGATCTTCAAGCTGAAGAAATGCAGAGTTTAGGTGTTCCTGTTGGGAGATAACCGTCTGTTGTGTCACTGCACTGTGGGACAATAAAGCAGTATGAGCATTTTCCAGTTCCTCTACTCTGTGGCCGATGTGTTTTACGTCTGTTTTGATATCAGAGAGTTCTTTCAGCACTGGAGATAAGGCTTGAGCTAAACATTTTTTGAGAAAAGCTCTAGAAATATGGCATGCATCCGAATCATCACATGTAGTAGGCTGTGCTGTAGTACTCTCTCTATCCGAATCCCCATCCTGTGACATTTCAGTATCTTCTTCTTGTGTGGATAGGTGACTCCCAGTTAAAGAGGAAGCAGCGTGCTTTTTGTTAAAGAAACGATCTACTTCATGTTGATTTTTATGCTTTTTAGGCGTGTGGTGAGCAGCATCTTTGAGCTTTTCTTTGCCCGTTTTCACCATCTTGTATTAGTTTTGAGGTACTAAAGAAAAAATAGAGTGCGTGTCTCTTCAATGGTAGTTACATGTAGCTCATTAAGAACAGCGCTTACAGCTTCCCAACTGCCTCCCTAGCAATGGTGGAGGGAGGAGGAGGGGGTCGCCTAGCAAAAAAAAAATTTGTCGTGGGAGTCCAAGTGACTACACTGTATGTCAGATCAGTAATAAAGCTTGTTCACTAGGTAAATTCCCAGCGGTGAAAAAATTAGAGCAGTGCTCTCATAAGTAAAGTGATGATATGAAGTGAAGTGAAGCTTGGGGGTATAAGTGGCACTTTCTCTGAAGTCCTTGGACGCTGGTCTGCAGGATTCCAGCCTGGGCCTAGTCTCCTCAGACCTCACAGTGAGGATCAAACTGCCCCTGGGATTCAGATCTGTAATCGTAATGTGGGTCTCTATAGCAGAACGGCACTTGTGACCCCCAGGCAGCTGTAACTGCTTAGTGTGTACCTGCTACTGCTCCTCTGGTCTCTTCGATCCGTCCCGCCGGCTGTCTCGCCCGAAATCTAGGCCCCGGATTGACACGAGGCAAGGCCTCAACTTGATCCTCTCCCTGGAGTCGCACCCAGAACACCGAAGATGGATCCTCAAATGCCTGGACGGCGCTGCGGCGGTAGTGAGGGAGTGTCAGCTCATTCAGAGCAATATGTATCTGCTACTCCTCCACTTCTATTCTCTCCGCTCCTTCCCGCCGATCGTCTCGCCGGAAATCGAGGCCCCGGTCGACCACGAGGCCAGGCCTCACTAGCTTGCTCCTCCGTTATTTCGGCGGAATCGCCCAAAAACAACTCCACAAGTGCCCAGTCGTCTCCGCAGCAGTAGGGAGAGGAGTAGAGGTAGTAACGGGCACTTTAGTTCAGCAGATGGAGCAAATTAGGTCCTCTGTTGGCGGAGCTCACCAGAGTTGCGACCGTTCACTGCAGCGCCCAAGCCACGCCCCCCTTTTTTATTTTATTTTTTACGGCATTCACTGTGCAGCTAAAATAATGTAATAGCTTTATAGTCTGGGTCATTACAGTCGCGGCAATACCAAATATGTGTAACTTTTTTGCTCAATTTTGTTTTTTTAATAGTAAAGCAGTTTGTAAGGGGAAAAAGTGGGTTTTTCAATTTTTATTTCACTTTTTTTTTTATTAACTTTATTAAACTTTTTTTTTTTTACTAGTCCCACTAGGGGACTTTAATATGTGATCCTCCGATCGCTTTTATAATACACTGCAATACTTTTGTATTGCAGTGTATTACTGCCTGTCCGTTTAAAACGCCGGGTGCCGGTGGGATGAGAGGGAGCTCCCTCCCTCTCTCCAAAACCGCTCTGATGCGGCGCCCGCTATTGACCACCGCATCTGAAGGGTTAAACGGGTGAGATCGATACTAATATCGATCTCACTCGTTCGAGCCGGGATTCCTCCAGCCCTCAGCTACCTCTGGTAGCGGAGAGCAGGGAGATTTAACGGCTCCCTGCTCTGTTTATTTATTCTGATGCAGCGCCGTGAAAAGGCGTATGCATCAGAATAAAGCCCATTAGTGGCCGCCGTGAAAAGGCGAATTGGCAGTCACTAGTGGGTTAAGCTTTTAGGAAATACAGCCATTTATTTACATCATCCCTCCATTTTTACATTTAAAAACAAATTGGATAAATTAACAAAAGTTTTTTAAAGCTTTTTTTATTGAAAATTCAGTAGACAATAAGAAAGATACATTACAGCAGAAATGTCACAACAGATTGTATGAATTACTTTTTACGTATGTACTACAATAAATTGTGTACATTAAACATTTTCTCTCCCTGTTTTTGGTACAGAAAAATGTTTCCTACAATAGTAAGACATCATGTGGGTCATAATATCAATATACAGTATATGCACATGGTACAGATTAAGGAAAAAGAAACCAAGGGAATCCGATTTCCTCATCACATTTCAGAGTTACATCGGATGGGCAGACATTGAAGTCCTAAGTCAGTTCTCAGAGTAAAGTGTGAGTGTGGATGAATAGCTTGTATCCCAGAGTATGGTAAATTTTTGGGGACACCACCTATTCTTGTATACCAAGCGCTCATATGGGATTATTGTATGAATCATATTTTGCCACTGCCTAACAGAGAGTGATTGCCTTGCCATCCACCACATAGCAATGGTTTTCCAGACCAAGAGGAGGGCCTCCTGTGAAAGTGATTATTTGTAGTAGGACCAGGCTTCAAGAAGACAAACATCAGGAGTCATAGGAACTGGCTTCTGGGAAATATCAGTCAGTAAGGATACAATTACCTGCCAAAAGTGTGAAATATTGGGGCGTTGCCATATAAGGTGCCAAAAGTCGGCGTTGACTGCCATACATCTATGACAATTGGTAGATGGACTACAACCCCTTCTAAGCAGTGGCATTGGTGTGAGGTAGCAATAATTTCTTATTGTGAACAGCAGGAGATACTAGTAAGGGATACTCCAGTGCATCCAACCAATCCGCATCTTTTAAAGTGGTATTCTCATCTAATAAAAACGAGGTGAAAAGCTTTGATATTAACCTTAAAGAGGATCTGTCACCAGTTTATAAGTGCCCTATCTCCTATCTAATCTGATAGTCGCTGAGATCCCGCTGTGCTGTCACTTACTCCCACATTAACTTTACCGGACCTACGGGTCAATGACCAGACATCGCCTCCAGCCAGGAGGAGATGTCTTTTCATTCTCCCGACAATCCGGTAAAGTTATTGTGTGAGTGACAGCGAGATCACGCTGTGCTGTGAGTACAGCTGAACATGAATGAAGAGAAGTGTATGACTCTTTTAAAAAAATTAAAAAAATAAAACTGATGTTATCTACAATACAGCAACTATCAGATTAGGTAGGAGATAGGGCACATATAAACTGGTGACAGAGTCTCTTTAAGGTTAATATCAAAGCTTTTCACCAAATTTTTTTGGAAGTGTGACCTGGGATATTTTCTTGTCAATAAGATGAGTATTTGGTCTAAAAATAAAACCAGATGATCCCTGCCTATAGAGTCAAACTACCATCACTATAGATATAAGGATTATTGTTAATACTTGGATGTAAGTCACTGGCTGTCGGAAGCCTAAACACATGGACATCACTAAATGATGAGTTTCCCTCCTTGTGATGCTTTGCTGCAGCTGCCCTCAGTTTGGTTTTCAAAATTGGGACAATGTGTCTATCACTGTATCGGGGGAAACTGTGCCTGTCAATATATTTGGGGGACACAGTGATTAACACAATATCTGGGGGCGCTTTGACTGTTAGTATATTTTGAACAATGTGGCTGTCGCTATATCTGTGGACACTGTGGCTGTCATTGTATTTTAAGACACTGTGCCTGTCACTGCATTTGATGACACATTGGCTGTCATTAGATTTAGGCACACTGTGGCTGTCACTGTATTTGGGTATCTAATATAGTTTAGGAGAAAGGAGGGGAGAGCAGATAATGTCAGTCCCGAGCGAGCAGTGAGCTGTCAGATCTATGACAAAAGCAGCAGCACAGCCAGCTATGTATAGGAATTGCACAGACTCTAGAGCAACAAAATGGTAGAACATTTTTAATAAAGACTATTTAGAAAGTTGTTTCATTTTACAATTTTACAATTTAACTAACGCCCACCCATGAACCTTACATCCAATAAATGCATTTCTTTATTGATTAGTAAATGTCTTCTTTCCTCTAGACTTCTGCTGATGCCTCTCCTGAATGTCGATGATGAGCGGACGTCCCTCATGTAGTGTCAGTAAATTCTCCAGTGCGATCAGAAGGGAGGACATTATCACAAACCCATCACACAGACCACCATATGTCACTTTCATACAAGAAATTACTCAGACAACGTAAGGAGTGTTAAACTATGTGAATTTTATTGTTGTGTGTATGTGTGTGTTGTGATTGTGTGTTACCTCCCATCACTCACAAAGAGCGTAGAGCGACACTCAGGACAGGCAAAACCCCCAGTGGAGGAAACCTGCAGGGAAACCATGGCCGCTGTACTGTCCTTCCTCTGGCATACTAAGAGAGGTTAACGCTATATAACGTATGTGCGCGTGTACAGTATACATGTGTATATGTGGATTCCCCCATACAAGGAATAGAGCCAGAAAATGTAAAAAGTGACTGTGTTACTATGTACAGTGTGTCAGTGAGTATGATTGTGTATAGTTCTGTATGTGTGTGTGTAAGTATTAGTGTGTATGTATTTATTATGTGTTTTTGTGTGCGTGCATGCATGTGTTATACATTACCTGCTCCTCATGTTTGGTCATCCATCATGGTCTTCATCTCTCTTGTGGATCAGGCCGCAGAACCTCCTGGGTGGGAATAGAGGTACAAGAGAAATTGTTCATCAACATGTGGATTAGAAGATCCATTACTGAATTTTACTTCGCACTTTTGTGATAATTTTTTCCTACCTACTTCTTTATAACACCAACATTTTACTTACCAGCGTTATTATTAGTCAGGGACCTCAATCGGTGTCTCCGGGTCCACTGCTGTGTCGATCCGGCTAATGATGTTTCCTTCCACTTTCCACATGCACGGATGCAAAATGATGTTTCTACAACGGGCACAGGACAGCGCGCTCTTCCATGGGCCTCGGGTGTAAAACTCCTCTTTATTTCTCCTTGACGCACGTATGGCCCAGCTGTGATGGATATGCCTGTTTCTCATCCATGCCCAGTGGAAAGGGTCTTGTGCCATGATCTAAAATGGAATAGTAAATGAGGTAAAATTGGCTTCTCATCACAGACTCTTAATCAAAGACGGCACTTGTTCTGTTTTTTATTACTGACCAGATCACATGTGGTCCGGGCCACCCACGCTCTAAAGTCCATCCGGCGGAGCAACTGGTCGCGTTGGTGATGCAGCTCTTCTGTCTTCATTTCCCAGTCACTTCCTAAGGCCCACGCGTAGATTTCTTCTCTGAAGTCCTCGTCCTCCTCAAACTGGTTCGCTAGAAATCTTAAAAAAAGTAATAATTTATTATTGACACATGGAAGAGCAGTGCACTGTATACATCTATATCTCAATGTAAAGGAAACTTGTGTTACTATAAATGATAGCGATGGGGTCCAAGGATGTTAGAATGACCCCTCCCCCCAAAGTCAGAAGGCTACATAGTGTAATCTATAGGTTTGATATTTTGTCTTTTGGATATTAAAATGTTAAAATATTTTTATTTTACTGCTAAAACATGACCATAATTGTTTTGTAACCTATAAGGGATAAATCTAATGTAAAGCGAATAGGGCCACAATCAGGAATTTCTGGGCCCCATACAGCCAAAGATATTGGGTCCCCCCTTCATTACCGTGGGTGGGCAACGGAAAGTGGGGCGCTCACGTTTGTACGTTATATGCAGTTACTGATTTTGTTCAAGTTATAGAGAACGAAACCATGAAGCAGTCAGTGACCAGTTGATACCCTGGATTCAGTGGCGGATTATCATATGGGCGATTCGGGCGGCCGCCCGGGGCCCGAGGCTCCCAGGGGGCCCATGGCAGCCCGAACCGCACATCATCTTCCAAACCTATTCAGCGCGCTAGCGCTGCTAACTTCCGAAGATGAGGAGGGGAGGAGCAGGGAATTGGCCGGGAAAGGGGTAGGACACGCCTCCCTGACAAGTGCGCCATTGAGTAACAGAACAGCGACGGACGGCTGTTCTGTTACTCCAAAGCTGCAAGAGAAGAGAAGAGCCGGGCGGTCACCGGCGCTGAGGTTAGTTATCCTCCTACCCAACTGGTTCCCGACCGCTGGCTGTATTTTTACGGCCAGCGGTCAGGGATGGGTCCTTAAAACCCGAGCCATAGACTTTCTACGGCTCGGGTTTTAACTTGCTGCCCGCGCGATCGGGCAGCTGAATGTCGGGTCTCCGGCTGTCAGTGACTGCCGGGGACCCTGAGGAGAGGATAGAAGCAGCTTTTGCTGCTTCTGTCTTCTCCGATGTCTTCTTACACAGCGCTCAATGAACGCTGTGTATAGGAATAGAGACAGCAGCAGCGGCGCTGTCTCTATTCCTCCCGGTGATCATGTGACTGGTCACATGATCACCGGGTGCCGTTAGTGACAGACTGCTGCTGGGTCTTACTAGACCCAGCACAGCCCTATTAGTGACAATCGTCACTATGAGAGGGCTGATTTCCCCTGTAACTGGGGCTGCTGTGCAGCCCCAGTTACAGTGGAAAAACCTGGTGTAAAATAAAGAAAAAATATATATAAAGTTCCCCAAAGGTCTTCTTTGACCTTTGGGGGACAGACCATAGTAATAAAAAAATAATAAAGTGCAAAAAAAAATGAAATAATAAATACACATAAAATACCCACCCCAAAAAAAAACGTTCCCCCCGCCAATCATTGTTGTAACGCTAGCGCTGACCCAATCACCCTAATATAGACATGTAATATATTAAAATTTACGGTAAACAATGACGATTACAAATAAAAGGTCTATTTTAGGGTAAAACTATGTTATTACCAAAAAAAATAGCTGAAACTTAAAAAAAGCTTATTTTTTTACTATTATTTTCAAACTTTATGAATAAAAATTCTAAAATAGCAAAAAAGGTGTGCATAAAAACGATAAAGAAACGAAACCTGCATTGTCTACGGAAAAAACGTCGCAAAAATCACGTCGTTTTTTTTTTTTTTTAATAAAAATGTGTGTTTGGTGCAACTTGTAATTCCGTTTTATTAAAAAATATTTTCACTTTTTGAGATACAGCTGCTTTGTATCCTGTATCCGTCAGGTCAGCAGGACTGACGGGATCAGTGAAACGGGCCCTGCGCTAAATTATAATCTTAGATGTGATAGATTTGAGGTGGATCCTGCGTGTCACTGATCCTGTCAGTCCTGCTGACCTGACGGATACAGGATACAAAGCAGCTGTATCTCAAAAAGTGAAAATATTTTTTAATGAAATCAATCAATCACACTGATACACACACATAATATATATATATATATATATATATATATATATATATTATTATAATATAAAGTTTTTAAATGTGTACATAACCTTGTGGCACTATATACAAGGGGGAGCGCTGTGTGCCACTATATACAAGGGGGAGCGCTGTGTGCCACTATATACAAGGGGGGGGGCTGTGTAGTGCTATCCACAGTGGTATGTGTGTGGCGCTCTTTATAGGGGGGGCTTTTTGGTGCTATTTACAAGGGGGAGGGCTGTGTGGCGCTCTCTACAGGGGGGCTGTATGGCACTATCTATAGGGGGCTGTGTGTAACGCTCTCTACGGGGGGGATGTGTGATATATAGAGGGGGCTGTGTATGGCGATATCTATGGGGGTGTGTAATATCTACAGGGGCTGTGTGTGGCACTATGTACAGGGGGCTGTGTGTATGTGGTGTTTTACAGTGTGTGGTATTATTATATTCAGGCGCGCAGTGTTTGGTGCTATTATATTTAGGGGTACAGTATGTGGCACCATGATAACTTTATTTTCGTTTATAGGTGTGGAAATGTTGGAAAAGTGAGATGTCTGAGTGGCAAATTCTGCAGAAATGAGTCATGGCCGGGAGAAGTCGTCATGAGCGCTGGACCGGATGGAGAAGAAAAGAGGAAAAAAACTACTAGAATCTGAGACGTCGTCACCTGTGAGTCACTAGATTTATAGAGAATCTGTCACCTCTCCTGACATTTTTATTATAGGAATCCTTGTATTTCACAAAAAGTCTTTCTGCAGTCCAGGACTGATAGACAATTCCCCTTGTCAGGAGGACGTGTCCCTGCACAGTGTGATACTGTCAGTATGTAGGGACACCGCGCTGTGACAAGGGAAATCGTAACACTGTTAATGCTTGCCCAAAAAGGTAGTGTTAAAAATAGTTACGGCGTGGCAGGGCGGCGGTGAGGAAGGGGGGCCCAAGTTTGGGTAACAGCCCAGGGCCCATGGTCTACTTAATCCGCCACTGCCTGGATTTTATTGAATTCAGCCAAAACATATGGCACACAATGGGATACGTCGCCTGGGGAACGGCCCTGGGGAAACTCCTCAAGTCACTGTCCATAAATGAACAGAGACGTCAGGGTCTTTATCTGGGCCAAAGTCCACGGGCAGACTGCTTGTGATGCTCTGCCTGGGGACTCCGGCATTGGGAAGCCCCTGACATTGCAGCTTTTTCACCACAAAAATTGCAACATCTGCTATTTGTTGCGGGTTTTACCTCCCCATTAAATCCAATTGGGAAAACTCGCAACAGAAAAGCAGCGATTCCAAAGCATAAATTGACATGCTGCGGATTAAAAAAACGCACCGCAGGTCAATTTATGAACTGTTTTTCTGTATATTTTTAGTCAGCGTATGGATGAGATTTGTTCAAATCTCATCCACTCTGCTGCTACTTTATTACACTACGGATTTTCCAAAATGAAATCCATTGTGGAAAATCCGTAGTGTTTATGCTACGTGTGAATTTACCTTTACAGATTTTGCTAAGGATTCGCAGCAAATTAACCCTTTGCATTGTAAAGGGTGAAATGCGTGCCAATTTTGCAACATAATAGGCATGCTGCTGATTTAACAATCAGCAGAACGCCCTAAAGGCCATGCAGATTTTTTTCTGCTGCATGTGAATGCGGATTTGAAAACCTAATTCACATAAATTGTATTGTAGTTTGTAGTGGATTTTAAGTGTGCAACAGCACCAAAAATTGGAGACATAGGCATTCATATAACGCTTGTTGCCGATAATTGCCCCGTGTAAACAGGGCAGCGAACACAAGATGAACGATCATCTGCTGGTTGTATCGTTTTAAAAAAGTGAAATATTATCGTTGTCGGCAGCACATCTCCCTGTGTAAATGATAATAACGTATGGGGACGAGGGATCCAAGTAACGACCACTCATCTCCATCCATAGCTCCGTGTGACAGGAGCAAACGGGCCTTAATTAACGATGTCTCCTTCCGATTATCTGCCGGTAAAACGGCCTTTAGGGTCTATTCACACAGTGCAGTCAAATTCAATTTTTTGCAAAATCTCTGCAAAAACTTGATTTAACTGCACTGTGAAAATATAGCCTAAAAGCACAGTTTTTTTCATGTTTTGTTCCATTATTTTTTTAATCTAATTTTTGTAATTGCGGCACAAATAAGGCAGTTTTGCCGCAATTTTTAAATGTCTGGTGGGCGGCTCTCTCCACACGGAGCTTCTTTCATGCTTCTCAGCAGCTTCCCCTACTGTCCTCTCGGAGTCCCAACGTTACAGTTACTTCCAAGGAAGGAACTGAAGGGTCCGTTCCTATCTCCAAGTAACTAACGCTGGGGCCCTGATAGAAATGTTTACAGTTACTAAGAAGCGGGCAGACCCCTTTTTTTCAGCATTGTGGCCGGGCCCCTGACTGCCGTACCAGCTGTACTGCCCTGATGGTGACCCTGGAAGCACATGATCCACAACTACTTGAGAGTATTCCTTCAAACATGTGATACGTGAATATACTCACAGGGATGCAAAGAAATTCTCTCTATATTCCTCGGTACGCAGTCCGGCTCTCTTGAAATACACGAGGACCATGGCCAGGAGATACTAGTGGAAGAAGACAAGAAGTTAGAATTTGGAGATAGAGAAATGGTCTCTTCTTATGTCTTATCTTTATGTGGTGATTCTATTTATATGTTTATTAATGTCAGTCCATAATCCTAACACATAAATCACAGGATTATCCTCCTTGTTCTGACTGTAATATTATTATCTTACCAAGGATGTAGATGTAAAGTAGAATATCCCGTAATGCCACATAAACCCTTTTATTCAAATCTGATCTTTCTTGTCAGTCATGTCTATATCTGGCTGATTGTCTATTTGTTTTGTCATTATAAAATTACCTTGTCCGAAATCCTCAAACAGATGTCCTTGGCCAAAAACAGCTGGATGTGCTCATCATCTACGAAAAAAGTTTATTTCAAATTCTTTAAATCCAAAATAGTTTATATACAAAGAATTAAATGTTAAGTAAATGCTTAACCCCTTAATGACCGCCGATTAGCCTTTTCACGGCGGTCATTAGTGGGCTTTATTCTGATGCAATAGCCGTTTCACGGCGCTGCATTAGGATAAATAAACAGAGCAGGGAGCCGTTAAATCTCCCTGCTCTCAGCTGCCAGATGTAGCTGAGAGCTGGGGCAACCCTGCTCGAATGTGTGAGATCTATATTAGTATCGATCTCACCCGTTTAACCCCTCAGATGCGGCACTAAATAGCGTGCACCGCATTCGAGTGGTTTTGGTCTGAGTGGTTTTGGAGAGAGGGAGGGAGCTCCCTCTCATCCCACCGGCACCCGGCGATAAGATCACCGAGTGTCTGTGTCTCCGATGGCAGCCGGGGGCCTAATAAAGGCCCCCAGGTCTGCCTGTAGTGAATACCTTTTAGGTCATGCCAGAGGCATGTCCTAGCAGATGCCTGTCCGTTTTAAACAGACAGGCAGTAATACACTGCAATACAAAAGTATTGCAGTGTATTATAAAAGCGATCGGATGATCGCATAGTAAAGTCCCCTAGTGGGACAAGTGAAAAACAAAAGTTGAATAAAGTTAATTTAAAAAAAATGTGAAAAAAAATAAATTAAAAACACACTTTTTCCCCTTACAAAATGCTTTACTATTAAAAAATACAAAAGGAAGCAAAAAAGTTACACATATTTAGTATCGCCACATCCGTAACGACCCCGACTAATAAAGCTATTACATTGTTTAACCCGCACGGTGAACGCCGTAAAAAATAAAATCAAAAACAATGGACAAATTGCTGTTTTCTGTGAATCCTGACTTAAAAACATGATAAAAAGTGATCAAAAAGTCGCATCTACTCCAACATGGTACCAATAAAAACTACAAGTCGTCCCGCAAAAAACAAGCCCTCATACAACTGCATCGGCGGAACAATAAAAAAGTTATGGCTCTTCAAATATGGAGACACAAAAACAAATAATTTTGAAAAAAAAGCGTTTTTACTGTGTAAAAGTAGTAAAACATACAAAAACTATACAAATTTGGTATCGTTGCAATCGTAACAGCCCGCTGAATAAAGTTATTGTGTTATTTATACCACACGGTAAACGGCGTAGATTTAGGACGCAAAAAAGATGGGCAAAATTTTAGGTTTTCTTCTACCCCCCCCCCCCCCAAAAAAGTTAATAAAAGTTAATCAATAAATTATATGTACCCCAAATGGTGCTATTAAAAAATACAACTTGTCCCGTAAAAAACAAGACCTTATACAGCTATGTCGACGCAAAAATAAAAAGGTTATAGTTCTTCGAATGTGACGATGGAAAACGTAAAATATTGCTTGGTCATTAGGGCCCAAAATGCAAGCAGGGAGAAGGGATAAACAACGGCCCCTTTGTTGTTTACCCACGCATAGCACCATATATATGGTTGTGGCTATGTCTGATACTGCAGATCAGTCCCATTCACTTTATTGGGACTGAGCAGCAGTGAAATGCAGTACCAGGCACAGCCACAACTATATGTATGGCGCTGTGCTTGAGTAAACAGTAAAGGATTCATTAGGGTATGTTGAGCAACTCGCGTTTTTAGCAGCGTTTTTCGCAGCTTTTTCGCAGCATTTTTTACGGCCGTCTTTGGAGCTGTTTTCATTGGAGTCTATGAGAAAACGGCTCCAATAACGTCCCAAGAAGTGTCCTGCACTTCTTTTGACGAGGCTGTGATTTTATGAGCCGTCTTTTGACAGTGACGCGTAAAATGACAGGTCGTCGGCACAGTACATCGCAAAGCCCATTGAAAGTAATGGGCAGATGTTTGCCGACGTATTGGAGGCGTTTTTTCAGACATAAATCGAGTCGTAAAACACCTCCATTACATCTGAAAATAGGTAGTGTGAACCCAGCCTAAGGGTATGTTCACACGGCCTATTTACGGACGTAATTCGGGCGTTTTTGCCCCGAATTACGTCTGAAAATAGCGCCTCAATAGCGCTGACAAACATCTGCCCATTGAAAGCAATGGGCAGACGTTTGTCTGTTCACACGAGGCGTATATTTACGCGCCACTGTCAAATGACGGCGCGTAAATAGACGCCCGCGTCAAAGAAGTGACCTGTCACTTCTTTGGCCGTAATTGGAGCCGTTATTCATTGACTCCAATGAATAGCAGCGCTAATTACGGCCGTAATTGACGCGGCGTTCTAGCGCCTGCACATGCCGGTACGGCTGAAATTACGGGGATGTTTTCAGGCTGAAACATCCCCGTAATTTCAGCCGTAACGGACGCCCTCGTGTGAACATACCCTAACACTCGCTGGAACACTGCAGCTCCTTTACTTTGCTTACTATAGTGGTGCCAGGAGCCAGACCCTCACTGATAAAATATTGATGGCTTATGTTTAGAATAAGTTGTCATATGTTTGTACATGAGAATAAATGTAAATCACACTTTGTGTGATCAAATTCCCCCTCCCCTCCTATCGGACAATACATCAAAATAATAAAATAAAAATGTACTCACCTCAACGCTCCACTTCGCTTCTCCCCACTTAGGCTCTCCCTGCGGACCACAGCTCGTACAAGGCACTGGCGCAGAGCGTTGTATGTGACGCAGCACTGAGGTAGTTGAGTGCTGCATCACATATATGGCCCTGCATGTTGTATGAGCCGCAGCATGCTGAGAGGGCATAGGGAGAAGATGAGCGGTGAGCATATATATATTTATCTTATGTCCGATCCTGGGAGAAAAGGGATAGGGCTGCGGTCACGTTCCCACACCCTGTGAGTGCAATTGTTACGCCACGATTGTGGTGAATGGCCAGCTGAAAGATGCGGCAAAATTATAATGAGAAATTAGCTTCTTATTAAATGTGTGGCATCCTACTCCAGCGAACTGTTTACTAAGACCGGGGTATGAAACGTCAGTCCTAATAAATCCCCCTCGTTGTGTCTGGTCAGAAATCATTGGAAGGTGCAGTGAATCTTACCGAGGAGATTGTAGAAAGCAGTCCGTTCTTCTGGCTGCAGGGTATGCTCCTTCCTCCTCTTCCGGCACTCGTCTATCATGTAGGTCAGCGAACTGTCATAGAAGAAATAGTTATTACAGTCAGCAGTCCAATGTAAAAATATAAAATCTTTATTTTCATGATCGAAAAGGTCCATTTTGTAAAACATTTGGGGTACAGAATTACATAAGAGTACAGAAAGTATAAATGCAGCGTACATATAAAGAACTGCTGTGAAAGCCAATATTCCCACGCAGGAGAGTAGTCTACATGACTCAGGCCCCCTACGAAGAGGACGGATTCAACAGCCGCATAAGAGTACAGAGAACGAAGAGAAAGTTACAAAAAAAAAAAGAAATAGAGGAGGGTGAGGAGCAGATTAAAGTGAGGGGGGTGTCCCACCATGACATCCCGCAAAGTAAAGAACGCTACTCAGGCTGCCGCGCAGTACTCAGCTCTCGTATAATGTCTTTATAGGAGTCAGAACCCTGAAAAGCAATCCAAGGAGTCCATGTTTGGCGAAGAAATAGATATTACAGTCAGCAGTCCAATGTAAAAATATAAAATACAGACAATTATGTGTTAATAAGTTTACAATGAATTAAAAATGAAATGAATAAATGACAGGGAAATCTTAGTAAAATCCATGTTTAAGAACATTTCCTCGTGGTATGTCTCTGGGGTTAGTACCTCTCAGAGCATTAGTTAAAGGGAAGGTGTCACGAAAAATTTTTTTTATATGTTGTTGCTTTTAGTATGTCATTAAAATACATTTTATTTATTTGTGTGTTTGTGTTTCTTTTTTCTTTCTTTTACTTCTCTATGGGAGCTGCCATTTTTTTTTTCATCTCTGTATGTGTCGATTAACGACACATACAGAGATGGAATACGGCACATACATCCCCATAGAGAAGGCGAACGGGAGCAGTTCCATTCACTATAGTGTACACCGTCTGTGTGGGAACGGCGGAAGCGCCGCTCCCACACAGACCAAAAGGTAGGTCTTCGGCAGAGCGACATCCGGCGCCATTTTCATGTGGACTGGAAGCCGCGGCCGGACAGTAAGACGACTACTTCCGGTCACGGCTTCCGTTCATATGTTAAGAAGCATGGGCAAGGGGCGGAGGCAGTGGCGGCGACGGCGGCGTCAGGAGCAGGTAAGTTATGTTTGTGTATGTTCGTTTTATATTGTGTGATTACCACGGTATCTAATCCTCCTACATTGTGCATTCGCTCAAAAAATGGCGGCACACAGTGTAGGAGATTTGAACATTCAACCCCCTCCTTTCTCCTGGCACTAGCCAGGATAAAGAAGGGGGATTGTTTGGGGACACTAGAAAGAGTGTGTCTTCTCCAATTTTGCAGCATAAGGCAATGAGGTTGCTTTACCACATGCCAATGCTGCAATTTTGGGAATTGCTCCCTCTAGTTACCAGCACATGGAAATGCTATAAATTAGAATCTAATTTATAATATTTCCAGACTTGTGCAAAAATTAAAAAAATTAGAACAATGTGTAATCATTTATATACTAATTGTTTAACTAGAAAAAAAAAAAATTTCTAGCGACACATTGCCTTTAAGCTTTGTATGACCTTGGTAGAAGGACGCGTCACCCTTGTAGGGTGTTTATTCCCATGGGTGAAGAGGTTAATAAGAAGCTGATACATTAGATTTGTAATGGTTTGTAACACTAAGTATGGATTTGGTATGTAGTGACTGCAGTGATATAAAATCTTGTACTGACGTCTCCTCCACATGTAGAGTGACCATCTCTCTCTTCCTCTTCCTCGCCATCTCTTCTCCTCTTCCTGGGAAACTTAAATAGAAGAGAAAATTACCATGAATATTTGGGAATGTGACTGACTGTGCGCATACCTGTACCATGTACAGGCTAGGGTGGATTATACATAAACCATACAAGTAATTTGAACGACACACAACTAAACTTTTAAACGTGGGTTGACACGAGGGTCGGCCACAGCTTTATTTATTTAAGTATTTTCAAAATAATGTTTTCTTATTATACCCGTATGCCAGCCCGATATCTACAAAGGGGGCTGTATGGCATTATCTACAGGGGGGACTCTGTATGGCGTTATCTACAGTGGGGGCTGTATGGCGTTATCTACAGGGGGATGTATGGCGTTCTCTACAGGGGGGCTGTATGGCGTTCTCTACAGGGGGCTGTATGGCGCTATCTACAGAGGGGGCTGTATGGCGCTATCTACAGAGGGGGCTGTATGGAGTTATCTACAGAGGGGGCTTTATGGCGCTATCTACAGAGGGGGCTGTATGGAGTTATATACAGAGGGGGCTGTATGGCGCTATCTACAGAGGGGGCTGTATGGCGTTATCTACAGGGGGGCTGTAAAAAAGGCACTATCTACAATAGGGGGTTGTGTGACACCCAGGGGAGGCGGGGGCCCCAGTCAAAAGTTTGCTATGGGGCCCAGTCTTTCCTAGTTACGCCCCTGGGCGGGTGCCCTCTATCCCTATAGGACCTGTGGCCCACCTAAATTGATCTTGGACAGACCCACCGCTAGCAGGATATATCCCTCCTTTAACCCCTTCCGTGCCACACAGTCATGGGCCCAATGGCTAATAAGCCTGATGGCCTCCAGTTTCCTGAAGAAGATGTTACAAAAACTTAATTAATATAAACATGTAGTGGGTGCGCTGGACTGACGTTATATAGAGGGTGCAGAGGTAGCAGTCACACCCAGGATCTACTGCCATAGGGGGCCCAAAATCCACTCTTCCATAAGAAGAAACCAGTATTATAAATGACACATGGTATAGAAAGGGCCCTGTTACAGATTTTACATTAGAGACCAGGAATATATTTATATATTATAGTAAAAACACAATAAGCACCCCTCTAACATTATCCACATCCCCGGACCCAATTTACACACATTATAGATTAAAGAAAATTTTAAAACTTGGTTGAAAATAAAAAAAGAAGAATCACAGGACAGCTGCACTGAGGTATAAAATGTATACACTATGAATATTAAAGGGCTTTACTCATAATTGAGTGTTATGACATATTGCTAGGATATGACATAACATTCTGATTAGTGGGGTCTGATCTCCGGGACCCCTGCCGATCCTGAGAATGAAGAGACAGCATTGTGTAATCAATTAAATCAGACTATGTTGTAGTTCCCTGGAAACCGGGGTGGGGGGGGGGATGCCACTGTGAAGGGCAAAACTGAAGAAATGGGGTGATGGTGCTGGCAGACTGATCAGAATATGGTGGAAAATCCTATTGATATCATTTTCTAGAATGGAAACCTCTCTAAATACAGAATAATAATAAGCATACGGTCCTACAGCTTGGGATCCATCAGAAAGATCTGAGGAAGGAGATGATACGTCGGGTTATTTTACTCTTGTCTCCTTAGTTTATCCAGATTTTGGGTATTTAGGTGAAAACCTTTGAGTTTATTAATAAAATACAATCAATTTCAGTAGTGGAAGAAGCATCTGTGTCTGTGTCTGGGATGACGTGGATCAGTCATTATGGTTAGTAAATGGCGGCACTTTACCTGTGAAGTCTTGAAGACAGTTGGTGTTGTCTCTCAGAAGACGCAGATACACAGTAGTGTCTTCTCCTCCGATAAAAGTAAACGTTTGTCAAGTCGCTTTGAAGAACAAAATGGAGCCTGTCTTATCTCTGAAAAGAGCAATCGCAGACTGGCACCAACTGATGATATTTTTCTATCTTTAAATTCAAATCCTGCGATTCTATTGGTTGTTGTTGTTTGCGGCACTTGCCATGATGATTCATGCCTCAGCAAGTTTAAAGGGAAAGTACACTGAAATAATGTCATGGTGCGTTTTAATATAAAATTGATATATAATGTATGTATCTTTGGTGCAGGTGCTGGAGTTAGAAGCATGTTGACTGATGTCTGACCTGGCGGAGGATGTCATCTTTACCATTTAACATCTTGCAGGCCTCTCATAAATTTGACGCATCCACAAATCCAAAAATCTGTTGGACGTGGGTAAAATGTGCAAAAACTGAGGACCAGAAGCTTTATAATGTGATCTTATAATTTCTATTCAGATTTACAAGAAATTGACTGGCATTGTTGTCATACATGTGCCCCATATGTCATACATTCATAGCCATATATATTTCTATTATATAAATTCTCTATATACTGTGTATTGTCCTGATCTCTATGTACAGTGACATAACTATTAGTATGCTGGTTGCATAGGTAGAGAAATGTAGTGTTACATTGTTACATGGTGTCCATTCAGATGAAAGTCATGCATAAGATATATTGAATTTATTCACAGCCCGCCACACAGGGTCTTGATGTTAGTCACCGCCAGGATGTTGTGTGTTGCGGTACATACAAGGTCTTTGTGCTGGCTGGCATCAGGACCATGTGTGCAGCGGCGCCCAAAAAGAAGAGAAGCCAGCGAGGAACAGTAAGTAAATAGAGCGGTCTGAGTTAATTTCCTTTAGTCTAATCTGGGGTTTTATTAATTTTGGGGTCTGATTTAGGGGTCTTGTCTGGGGTCTGGAATAATTTAAGGAACTGGTCAGGGGTTTGGACTAACTTAGGGGTCTAGTTAGTGTGCCCCTGTGATGCAGATTCTTGCGAGACTCATCATTGGTTTTAATGATTGTTTTGACTGCAGCATAAAAGATTATATATTTTTTTTTAGATATAATTGTGGCTGTTTGGCACTAATTTTATGTACAGTGTAGGTCACTTTCCCTTTTTCTATTCTTCACCTAGCCAAGACCGCCAAGAAGACTTATCATAGCCATGACTTGTCTGCATTTCGACACACTGACATCTTTAGTTTTTTTCCAGAAGAACACTACAAAGTGGAAAAATTATCAACTTCGGCACAAAATGTTGGAGTATAAAAATATATAAATTTTATTACAAATAGACATGACAGAATAAAAAGATGAGTCACACAATGAGAAGGCGTCAGCCTATGCTAGACCAAAAAGTAAATGTAATGGGCATGTTTATGCATATTTGTAGCAGGATGCAGACACAAATGTATATCAAAGTCCAAGGAGGACAGCCAAGCCGCATGGGAAATGCATCAGATAGTTGATAGATGTGAGATAGTAGTCAAAATTTGCAGTGATAGACAGTACAGATATATAGCTTATAGCCACATGCTAATATTCCCTATACACATCAATAATGGGGCTAATGGTTATATGATGGAAAATCCAAAGGACTGAATGACATAAACTGCCAACATGAGATAACAGACGAGTGTAAGGAATAAGTACATACCAAAAGTCATGGTCTCACATAGGAAGGACGCCAACACCCAACGTGCGTTTCGGTGAATGCCTTCGTCTGGGGTTGGCATCATCCTAGCGGGATCCCCTCCTACCTGGCCCATGTGTTACAGATCAAAAATCACCGGTCACAAGCGGAAAGAGGACACCGGCGTCAGATAGGGGGTACAAAGATGGCCGCCGCCCCACTTCCGGAAGCCGCGTCATCAGGGAGGATGTGGGACAGCGATGTCTGAGTTGGATTCATTCATGACTAATCTGAATGCGAATACATTAAACCTGAAATTTACCTATAAATTCCACTGCAAACAAATAGAATTTCTAGATATTAAACTTGTCAAGGATATACATGGCTTTCTGCCAAGCGATCTGTATCGTAAGGAGACCTCTGTCAGATTATTGTTACACTCTTCTTCTTCCCATCCCCCACAGACTATTCAGGCAGTCCCCATTGGACAATTTCTGCAGATTAGGAAAATCTGTTCATCAGACAAATTGTAAAATCGTTTCCTTAATCGCAGATATAGTATGAGGTCCATTGAAAAGGCATATCACAGGGTGAAACACACTTCTAGAGATGACCTTCTCTTTCCAAAGAAAAAGACAAACACACAAACACAGGTAAGGTTTATAACCAGCTACCACTCAAGGTGGTTACAAATGAGGGACATTTTTAAACGATATTGGCCCATTTTATTGACAGACCCTACACTAGAGAGATTCATCACCAGATACCCAAGCATTACAGCAAGACGCTCTAAAAACCTGAGGCACCACCTGGTGAGGAGCCACTACAATCCAATCAAAAGCAAGTATCCTTTTGGGACTAGGGGCCCAAAATGGGTCTGTAATCCTTGTGGACACTGCATTGCATGTCCAAATATATAGAAGGCATCAACATTCACGAATGCCTCAGGTACAAAAATATACTACATGACCTATTCAATAACCTGCACCACAAAAGCTGTAGTGTATTATGCGGTATGTCCCTGTCCCAAAATCTATGTTGGCCTTACATCCAGAGAATTGAAGGTCCGAGTAAGGGAACATATGTCCGACATCAAGCGAGCGACAGAAGTGGACAATTTGGAAGGTCTCAAACCAGTAGCCCGACATTTCAGATTACATCATTCCTGTGATCCATCTCAATTAAAGGTGAGGGGGATTGACCACATCATATCGGGTATGAGGGGAGGTGCTGTTAAACAAAAGCTGGCACAATGTGAGACTCGTTGGATATGGACCCTTGGGACAATGTATCCACATGGCTTGAATGAATCTCTGAGCTTCGCTCCGTTTCTATAACCATTGACTCCTAGCGGGTCCGGGTATCACCATGTCAGGTTTGAAGGGCTCTTGCGGTGCCAAAACAGTGAAAATCCCCCAAAAGTGACCCCATTTGGGAAACTACACACCTTAAGGAAATTATCTAGGGGTATAGTGAGCATTTTGACCGCACAGGCTTTTTACAGAAATTATTAGAAGTAGGCCTGAAAATGACAATCTAAATTTTTTCAGAGAAAATGTAGGTTTAGCAAATTTTTTCTCATTTCCACAAGGACTGAAGGAGAAAAAACACTGCAAAATTTGTAAAGCAATTTCTCCCGAGTAAAACAATACCCCACATGTGGTAATAACCGGCTGTTTGGACACACGGCAGGGCTTAGAAGGGAAATAGCGCTATTTGGCTTTTGGAGGAGGCCAGGTCGCATTTGCAGAGCCCCTGAGGGGACAAAACAATGAAAACACCCAAAAAGTGACTCCATTTAGGAAACTATACCTCTTGAGGAATTCATCTAGGGGTGTAGTAAGCATTTTCACACCACAGATGTTTCTTAGAATTTATTAGATTTGGGCAGTGAAAAAAACAACAATCCTTTTTCTTCAATAAGACGTGGCTTTAGCAAAAATTTTTTCATTTTCTCAACAAATAAAGGAAAAAAAGAACCCAACATTTGTAAAGCAATTTCTCCCAAGTACGGCAATACCCCATATGTGGTCATAAACTTCTGTTTGGGCACACGGCAGGGCTCAGAAGGGAAGGAGGGCCATTTAGAGTGCAGATGTTGCTGGATTGGTCTCTGGGTGCCTGTGGGCCAAAAACAGTAGAAACCCCCCAGAAGTGACCCAATTTTGGAAACTACCCCTCAATGCATTTACCTAGGGGTGTAGTAAGCATTTTAACCCTGCCGATGTTTTGTAGAAATTAGTGTGCACTCGATGTTGCAGAGTGAAAATGGGATTTTTTCCATAGATATGCCAATATGTGGTGCCCAGCTTGTGCCACCATAACAAGACATGCTCTCTAATTATTATGCTGTGTTTCTCGGTTTTAGAAACACCCTACATGGATGGGGCACTAATCTTTTGCCTGGACATTCGACCAGGCTTAGGAGTGAAGGCGTACCATGTAAAATTGAGGCCTAATTTGGCCATTTACAAAGTATTGGTTGACAATTGCAGAGGCTCAGATGTGAAATAATAAAAAGAAACCCCTGAGAAGTGACCCCATTTGGAAACTACACCCCTCAAGGAATTTATTAAGGGGTGTAGTGAGCATTTTCACCCCACAGGTCTTTTCCATAAATGATTGCACTGCGGATGGTGCATATTAAAAATTTATATTTTTCCCTAGATATGCCATTTCAGTGGCAAATATGTCATACTCAGATTATGCCACTGGAGACACACACGCCAAAAATTGTTAAAAGGGTTCTCCCGGGTATGACGATGCCATATATGTGGAAGGAAACTGCTGTTTGGGCACACTGTAGGGTTCGGAGCGGAGGGAGCGTCATTTGCCTTTTGGAGAGCAGATTTTGCTTGGTAGTAGATTTGTTTGATTATTGCTGGTGTTTCCATTTATAATGTGGGGGTACATGTAAGCTGGGCAGAGGATATCAGGGGCATAGTCAGGTGGCATAATAATGGGGTAAAGAAAACAATAAAATAATCCATAGATGTGTGTTACGCTGTGACACAATCCTTTCTGCACAGGCCGGTGTCGCACTGATAAATGGCGTCCTTTCTTATGCCCCTTTTGGTCCACACTCCGCACCTTTGCAGTTTGGGGAATTTTGCTGGGAAAGTGTTGTCCTGGTATAATACGGGCGCCCTCGATTCCAGCAGATATGTTTGGGCCCTCCCCTTCCTGGTTCCCTAATTTTAGGTCCTTGATAAATCGCCTCTTGAAACAGAAGAAATGTTCCCCTCGGGCCGGCACAACTGCATATTTTTTATTTCCTGACTTATTGGAGCCTTAATTAATTTTATTTTTTCAAAGACATAGTGGTATGAGGGCTTTTATATGCGGGACGAGCTGTAGCGATTATTGGTACCATTTTGGGGTACATGTGACTTTTTGATCACCTTTTATCCTATTTTTTGGGAAGCCAGGTAAACAAAAAATTCTGCCATAGTTTTTCTTAGGTTTTTTTTATACACCATGTGTTATAAACTAGATGTTCACGTTATTCTGCGGATCAGTACGATTCCGGCGATACCTAATTTATAGAACTTTTTTATATTTTACAACTTTTTGCACAAGAATATTACTTTTGTAAAAAGAATGTATTTTTTCTGTCGCCAAGTTGTGAGAACCATAACTTTTTAATTTGTTTGTCGATGGAGCTGTATGAGGGCTTGTTTTTTGCAAGACAAGCGATAGTTTTTATAGGTACCATTTTTGGATAGGTGCGACTTTTTGATCACTTTTTATTCCAATATTTGTAGGGCAAAGTAACCAAAAAACAGAAACTCTGATATAGTTTTTTACGGTTTTTTTTTACGCTGTTCACCGCGTGCAATAAATAATATAATATTTTAAAACCTCAGGTCGTTACGGTCGCGGTGATACCAAATACGTATGGCTTATTCTTATTTTTCAATAATAAAGGACTTGATAAGTGAAAAAGGGCGATTGTGTTTTATTTTATTACTTGAAACTTTTATTGTTCTCAAACTTTTATTTTTTTCACTTTTTTTGACACTTTTTTAATACTTTTTTTTTTACACTTTTTTTCAAGTCCCACTAGGGGACTTGAAGTTCCAACTGTCTGATGTTTTTTTTCTAATACATTGCATTACCTACGTAGTGCAATGTATTAGATCTGTCAGTTATTCACTGACAGAAAGCCGATTAGGCTTCGCCTCCCGGTGGGGCCTAATCGGCTTTCGTAATGGTAGAGCAGGAGGCCATTGTGTCTCCTATTGCCATAGCAGCAGTCGCCAGTCCCGATTGCCTGTCAGGGCTGGCGATCTGCTAGTAACCGCTACGATGCCGCAATCGCTTTCGATTGCTGCATCGAAGGGGTTAATGTCAGGGATCGGAGCTAGCTCCGGTTCCTGCCGTTATAGGTGGATGTCAGCTGTAACATACAGCTGACTTCCACTGCTGATGATGCTGGATCAGCTCCTGAGTCGGCGCCATCTTGCCGGCGGCTACGGAAGCCGATCAGGCTCCGCCGCCGGGCAGATCTTGACGGGCTTCCATGCTAGGCAGATCGGGAGGCCAGTATTAGCCCTCCGGTTGCCATTGCAGCCACCGGAACCCCGACAATTTCATTGCTGGGGTTCTGATGAGCTACAAACAGCTTAAATGTAGCGATCACGTTTGAACACTGCATTGAAGGGGTTAATGGCAGGGATCGAAGCTAATTTCGGTCCCCGCAATTACAGCCGGATGTCAGTTGTCAGATACAGCTAAGATCCGGCGATGATCCGGTGCCAAACATTTGTCGTAAGTATACAACATTTTGCGGGAAGCACTGGCTTTCCATGACGTAAACTTACGACAAATGTCGGGAAGGGGTTAAAGTCAAGTTAAAGATCACTATATCTGTACATAGAAGCTGACATATTGCAGAACAATTATATCAATAGTGTCACTTATATAAATTAATTGTGTAAAACTGTCACTTATGTATTTAAAGGGGTCGTCTCATCATAACAACTTTACCTTGAAACAACGTATTCTTTTTATTCCGGACACTACAGACACTGACCAATAGGCGACTATTTTTCTAGACTGTGCTCCATTTATAATTCAAGTGTCTTCTTTTGGGGCCCCTCAGGTAGCAAGGCACCAGTGAGGCTTTTACCTCTGCAACTCCTATTATTAAGCCCTTGATGATTATACACAGTTCAGCCATAAAATTAACCCCTTAAGCCTCCATAAAATAAATGTACGTCATGGATTGCTTTACATAGGGCCACCGTGACGTACTATTCCATCATGGTGATTGTGTGGGCACAGGAGGAGCCCGGCTGTGATTGAAACCTCTGATCTTGACCATTTAACCTCTTAGATGGTGTAGTCATTGGCCACCGCAGCATTTAAGTGGGTAGACAGTGGGAGGCGGCTCCCTCTATCACTCCATAAGCGCCCTGTGATTTGATCATGGGGCTGTCAGTACGCTGACTACAGAACACAGTGGAAGGTAAAAACAGCAAAAAAATAATCACAGAGAGGACCACCACTGAAAACTCCTGAGGGTGCCTAGAGTTAATACATTTGTGGTCAGGTCTCTACAGATATAATACACAGCTACCGATGATGTGGTATCCGGCATCTGACACACTTATTGGTTCCCTATCTGTTGACACACGTTGGCAGCTCATGTCATGAGAAGCCTCATGGACTACACTCTGGGCGTTCGATCATGGGAGACACGTGATACTCCCACCAGTGACACATGCTTGATAGACGTCTGCACCGTGCAATGGTACCGCTCATCATCACATCCGGGGCAGTACTTTATGACATCAGATGCTATTTATATTATGTGCAGGGAATACTCCTCTATCCCCTGCACCAGTATGGACTGACATTGGGTGGCCAGCTAAATTATGCGGCTGACTTCTTTCTACACTGGGGACATACAAGTACTATTGCTGTGATCAGTGCAACTTTAATTTGTATTGGTCCCTCATTTTGGAATATATAACTATATAATTATTGTCATGATCAATACAACCTTCTGTACTGTGTCTTATATTTACCCAAACAACAATTATCTCACACATCTATTACTGTATACTCAGGATCTGATTGATATGGCCAATAACTATATTTGTTTCCCTTATGAACTATAACCTTCAGACATAGGGAATGGCATTGGAATTGGATGTTTTTGGTCACCATTTCTTTGGTCCCACTAATAATTATGCAGGTGGATCTAGCGTATAATAGGTACTGTAGGCTCGAGTGTTGGATTGCTTTTATCAGAGCGGCTATCCTGCAGTGGTGGGAAGGGTTTAAGTAGAGTATAACAGATTGAGTTCCCAGCATTATCATTCCCTTACCCCCCCCCCCCTACAACATTACGAATTATATTCACTTGAGACTGGTGTTGTTTTATTAAATTTCTTTTGATTCTCTTGATTTTTTTTGCTGTTTTTGACATTCCACTATGTTCTGCATAAAGCTTAGTGTCAGCTGAGTTGTCTGTACTGTGACTTCTTTATCATAACAGAGCCATACCAGGCCCTCATACACCCTATGTGCTTCCGCAATAGAATCTATAAAACATAAAAGGGCCGAGCAGTGCTCCGGCGTCTTTTCGCAAATCACACTAGCTGGAATCGCAAATGCAAACGTTTACCATATTAACCAATTGGTAAACATTTGCGGAATCAGGAGATAACGCCTTTTCTCCTCGTCCTTCTTTTTTGCTTTAGTCCCTCTTCCCCTGATCCAGATAGAACATCTCCAAGGGGAGGAGGGAGAACCTCTCCACATACCTATCCTTCCCTATACGTTTCCTGACCTCCTGCTTAAGATGGGCCCCGATCCCTCGAAGCAGACATACACAGCCAACTGATCCCCGTTTACCTAATTAGGTGCCTCAGTCTGGACTGAGACCGCAACCGCCTCATGACTCACCAGAAGAGGGTTAACAAGGGAAAATGTGGAAAAACCGCCCTCCTACCCAGACTTTACAGGACCGCCCACGCAAAAACCTGGGATGGACTCGCACCCTTCACCAGGGAACCGCCCCACCATGTTCAGCAGGCACCCCACTGAGTCCCTCAGGCATCTACATACGACTCCGCCTGTGTTACCCCACAGCCCCTAGCGGCAGGGGGCGAACCTGACCTAAACAGTGATGGCACAAAGCACCAATAGTGATGCTTTTGAAAAGTATCAAAAAACTTTATTAAATATAGAGGACAAATGAATAAAAAGAGTCACACAATAGATATAGCAACATCTCCGGAGTGAAATACACAGGGTGAACACATGCCCATAACAATACGGATACATCTTATTTATAAAGTGCAAAGTGCTAAGCAATATATGAAATAAAGATATATACCATATATAATATAAATTGTCTTTGCAATACTGCAGGATGGATAAGGACATGGACAAGAAGCTAAATACAAGTAGTGATGGTCCTAGGATAGTTGCAACACATGTTCAAAAGAGTACAGCATATGAAATAACATGCCGCAATATATAACCATCTATATGACACAACCGGGATGGCGCCAACCACGACGCACGTTTCGGCACAGCCTTCGTCTGGGGGTGACATAATCTCCTAACAGGTATAATATAATAATATATATATTATATAATATATTATTATATTATATAATATAAATTTCGGTGTAATAATAAAAATGATACTACAGTAAACTGGAGATGATCGCCCAACACTGCGAATATAACCCCTTAATGACAATACGCCTTTTTACGGCGGTCCTTAACCCCTTAATGACCGCCGATAAGCCTTTTCACCGCGGTCATTAGTTGGCTTTATTCTACAGCACCGCCATTCCACGGCGCTGCATCAGAATAATGTAAACAGAGCAGGGAACTGTCAAATCTCTCTGCTCTCAGCTGCCAGAGGTAGCTGAGGGCTGGGGGCATCCCTGCTCGACCGGGTGAGATCGATATTAGTATCGATCTCACCCGTTTAACCCTTCAGATGCGGTGCTCAATAGCGTGGACCGCATCTGAGTGGTTTTGGAAAGAGGGAGGGAGCTCCCTCTCATCCCACCGACACCCGGCGATGGGATCGCCGAGTGTCTGTGTCTCAGATGGCAGCCGGGGTTCTAATAAAGGCCCCCAGGTCTGCCTATAGTGAATGCCTGCTAGGCTATGCCAGAGGCATGTCCTAGCAGGAGCCTGTCCATTTTAATCGGACAGACAGTAATACACTGCAATACAAAAGTATTACAAAAGTATTGCAGTGTATTATAATAGCGATTGGATGATCGCATATTAAAGTCCCCTAGTGTGGAAAAAAAAAATGAAAAACCATCTTTTTCTCCTTACAAAATGCTTTACTATTAAAAAAACACAATAAAGCAAAAAAGTTACACATATTTGGTATTGCCGCGTCCGTAAAGAACCCGACTATAAAGTTGTTAAGTTATTTAACCCGAACGGTGAACGCCGTAAAAAATAAAATAAAAAACAATGGAAAAATTGCTGTTTTCTGTTAATCATTACTTAAAAAAATTTGATAAAAAGTGATCAAAAACTCGCATCTACTCTTAAATGGTACCAATAAAAACTACAAGTCATCCCGCAAAAACAAGCTCTCATACAACTGCATCTGTGGAACAATAAAATAGTTATGGCTCTCCAAATATGGAGACGCAAGAACAAATAATTTTGAAAAAAAAGTGTTTTTACTGTGTAAGTAGTAAAACATACCAAATCTATACAAGTTTGGTATCTTTGCAATCGTAACAACCCGCGGAATAAAGTTATTGTGTTATTTATACCACACGGTAAACTACGTAGATTTAGGGTCCCGCAAAAAAAAGTTAATAAAAGTTAATGAATAAATTATATGTACCCCAAAATGGTGCTATTAAAAAGTACAACTTGTCCCGCAAAAAACAAGACCTTATACAGCTATGTCGACACACAAATAAAACAGTTATAGCTCTTCGAATTTGACAATGGAAAAACGTAAAAAATGGCTTGGTCATTAGGGCCCAGAATGCAAGCAGGGGGAAGGGGTTAAAGGTTATGGTCTCATGTTTACTTGATAAAGGGGTTCTGTTTCCCCTAAACCCGTTGTACCTCAAGAGACCCTCTATCTCTCTTTTATATGTGTGTTTTATTATGATCTATTGTTTTAGACAATGAATTATATATACACTACCGTTCAAAAGTTTAGGGTCACTTAGAAATTTCCTGAAGATAACATTAAATTAATCAGAAATACACTATATACATTGTTAATGCGGTAAATGACTATTCTAGCTGCAAACATCTGTTTTTTAATGCAATATCTACATAGGTGTATAGAGGCCCATTTCCAGCAACCATCACTCCAGTGTTCTAATGGTACATTGTGTTTGCTAACTGTGTTAGAAGGCTAATGGATGATTAAAAAATACTTGAAAACCCTTGTGCAATTATGTTAGCACCGCTGTAAACAGTTTTGCTGTTTAGACGAGCTATAAAACTGACCTTCCTTTGAGCTAGTTGAGAATCTGGAGCATTACATTTGTGGGTTCGATTAAACTCTCAAAATGGCTAGAAAAAGAGAGCTTTCATGTGAAACTCGACAGTCTATTCTTGTTCTTAGAAATGAAGGCTACTCCATGCGAGAAATTGCCAAGAAACTGAAGATTTCCTACAACAGCGTGTACTATTTCCTTCAGAGGACAGCACAAACAGGCTCTAACCAGAGTAGAAAGAGAAGTGGGAGGCCCCGCTGCACAACTGAGCAATAAGACAAGTACATTAGAGTCTCTAGTTTGAGAAATAGACGCCTCACAGGTCCTCAACTGGCAGCTTCATTAAATAGTACCCGCAAAACGCCAGTGTCAACGTCTACAGTGAAGAGGCGACTCCGGGATGCTGGCCCTCAGGGCAGAGTGGCAAAGAAAAAGCCATATCTGAGACTGGCTAATAAAAGGAAAAGATTAATATGGGCAAAAGCACACAGACATTGGACAGAGGAAGATTGGAAAAAAGTGTTATGGACAGACGAATCGAAGTTTGAGGTGTTTGGATCACACAGAAGAACATTTGTGAGACGCAGAACAACTGAAAAGATGCTGGAAGAGTGCCTGACGCCATCTGCCAAGCATGGTGGAGGTAATGTGATGGTCTGGGGTTGCTTTGGTGCTGGTACAGTGTGAGATTTGTACAAGGTAAAGGGGATTTTGAATAAGGAAGGCTATCACTCCATTTTGCAACGCCATGCCATACCCTGTGGACAACGCTTGATTGGAGCCAATTTCATCCTACAACAGGACAATGACCCAAAGCACACCTCCAAATTATGCAAGAACTATTTAGGGAAGAAGCAGGCAGTAGTCACCAGATTTCAAACCCATAGAGCTGTTGTGGGAGCAGCTTGACCGTATGGTACGCAAGA
Source organism: Rhinoderma darwinii (assembly GCF_050947455.1). Lineage (NCBI taxonomy): Eukaryota > Metazoa > Chordata > Amphibia > Anura > Rhinodermatidae > Rhinoderma > Rhinoderma darwinii. Next base: position 75,276,825 of record NC_134690.1, read on the forward strand.
AGTGCCCATCAAGCCAATCCAACTTGTGGGAGGGGCTTCTGGAAGCATGGGGTGAAATTTCTCCCGATTACCTCAGCAAATTAACAGCTAGAATGCCAAAGGTCTGCAATGCTGTAATTGATGCAAATGGAGCACTCTTTGATGAAAGCAAAGTTTGAAGGAGAAAATTATTATTTGAAATAAAAATCATTATTTCTAACCTTGTCAATGTCTTGACTATATTGTCTAGTCATTTTGCAATTCATTTGATAAATATAAGTGTGAGTTTTCATGGAAAACACAAAATTGTCTGGGTGACTCCAAACTTTTGAACGGTAGTGTATATGGCATGTCAGTGTCCGATATAGTGTGCTCAGCATGTGCCACAGGAAATATACACCCCATAAGCTGTAATGTGGGTTCTCCCGGGTACGGCAATACCCAACATGTAGCTGTTATTAGCTACCTGGGCACACGACAGGGCTCAGAAGGAAAGGACAACCATTTGGCCTACTGGAGCTTTTCTGGTGCTAAGTCATGTATGCAGAAGCCCCTGAGGTACCAGTACAGTTGAAACCCCCGAGAAGTGACCCCATTTTAAAAACTACACCCCTTAAGACATTCATCTAGAGGTGTAGTGAGCATTTTGACCCCACAGGTACTGTGTAAAAGATAATGCGCAGCAGATGGTGCAGAGTGAGATTTGCAATTTTATATATATATATGGCATGTCAGTGTCCGATATGGTGTCCAGCATGTGCCACCGGAGATATACACCCCATAAGCTGTAATGTGGGTTCTCCCGGGTACGGCAATACCCTACGTGTGGCTGTTATTAGCTGCCTGGACACACGGCAGGGCTCAGAACGGAAAGATGAGGGGGATAAGCTGTGCGGAGTGTATCCACAGGGTAAATTAAAAATTAAGGGATGTATGATAAATTTGAAAACAATCTTTCATACAGAGCCCTGGTTTTTCGGGACACGTGTCGCATTGGTATATTGTTTGCCTCCTTATCCCCCTCTTTAAGCAGACTCTGCACCTCTTTTGACTTTTTCCCTTCTTGCCAGTTTGGGGAACTTCTCCTGGAAAATGTTGCCCTGGTATGATGCGTGTGGCCTTGCTTCCAGAAGTACTGGGTGCTCCCTCGTCTTGGTCCTTAAAGATTAGATTCTTGATAACCACCTCATGAAATTCCAGGAAAGTTCCCCTCTGGCCTGCACATCGACGTAGCACGTACGCATTGTACAATGCCATCTGTATGATGTGCACGGCCAGCTTCTTATAACACACCCTCGATTTCCGCATGGCGCTGTAGGGCTTCAAGACTTGATCTGATAAGTCAACCCCTCCCATGTACCTATTAAAGTCCAGGATGCAGTCTGGTTTGGGGATCTCTGTACTGGTACCTCGTACAGGTACATGGGTACTGGTGTGGCCATGTATTGTTGTCAATACAACGACATCTCTCTTGTCCTCTCGGGGTGGGCACTGCTCATTATCCGTATAATGTAAGAAGCGAAGTATTGCCTCATAGCGCATCCTGTACATGGCGGTACGGTACATCTGGGTGTGGTATAAGATGTCCGTGCTCCAGTAGGTCCTAATGGACGGCTTTTTCAGAAGCCCCATGTTCAAGTGAAGTCTCCAGAACTTACCCAACTCTGCTGCATCTACAGGGGTCCACCTGTGGGATTGGGCATAAAATTATGTGGGGTTCTTAGTAATATACTGTTGGGCATATTAATCAGTCTGGGAGACCATAAGATCTATAAAGTCATCAGTGAAGAAGAACTTGAAAAAGTCCATTTCACTGAGCCCTGCCGTATTAAATTTTATCCCTGAGCTGCCCGTGTACTCTGGGATTTGCGGCTCATAATTGTCTGGTGTGGCGGTCCAAATGGGGTCACTTTGCTCTGGGGCTTGAACTGCAGTGGTGGTCCTGGGGCGTCTCCTAGGGGGTTACTCTTCTTCATCACTGGATGAGGAGGTGGATAAATAAAACAGAGTCTCACCATCCGACGACTCAGTGTCGGAGGCAAGAAATGAATATGCCTCTTCGGCACTAAATGTCCGTTGGAACATGTTTGATTGCTTCCCTAACTAGGAGCCATATGCTGCTACCTAAACCAGCCCAAAAAATTGGTGTTTTTAAAAAACGAGTGGGCTTCCCTGAGATTAAATCTAACTAGGGCGAGGGTTCCTAACACTAAACCTAACTAGATTATATTTGAACTTCTCTGAGACTAAATCTAACTACGGCGACTATTCCCTGACACTAAACCTAACTAGATTATTCCGAGCTTCCCTAACACTAAACCTAACTACGGTGACGGGTGCCTGACACTAAAACTATCTAGATTATTCCGAGCTTCCCTGACGCTAAACCTAACTATTGTGAAGGGCCCCTAACACTAGATCTAACTACGGTGACGGATTCCTGACACTAAATTCCTTGACGCCATACCGAACTACGCTTTTTGACGGTTCCCTGACACTAACTAACCCTAATACTAAACTAACCAGTTAAATTGTCTAAATTAACAGGTTGTTTTTTAAAAAAAAATTATATATTTTTTTATTTTATATGTTTAGAAAAAAAAGAAAAAAATAATCCCCAGGGACCAAGAAATTGGTCCTAAAGACTAAAAAGTGGTCAGTGATAGGAAATAACTGACCAAAAACGTGGGGGGAACACAAGGAGGAAGGGTACAGGACTGGGTAGTGGATTGGGGAGGTTGGAAGCAGAAAAAAGTAGTTTTTTAACTTTTTTTTAACTTTTTTCACTCTTTTTCTTCTCTCCCTCTTCTCACAACCACTCTGAACGCCTCGCTATCTCCAACAGAGGCGTTCAGGGCAGGTGCCGCAGGATGTGATGTCAGGGAGAGGAAGTGAAGAGGCCGATCGCCACTATTGGACAGTTACTCACTGACTGACCAATAGTGGCGATCATGGAGGCGGGACCATCGCGACAGGTCCCGACGTATTGAGCTGTGATAGCCTGCTGTCTGAAACAGCAGCTGTCACAACTTGTGCACGCGTCATTGGAATATGGCGATGCATTTTCCCTGCGACGTAATATTCCGTCACTGAGCGCGAACGGGGCGGTCAGCGCGACGGAATATTACGTCGCTGAGCGCGAAGGGGTTAAATACATTGAATACACAGTGTCAAGAAACTTTAATTTAACTTTTTCAATGGTTTTCAATGACTTAAGTGATAAGCAGTGGCGGATTATCATATGGGCGGTTCGGGCGGCCGCCCGGGGCCCGAGGCTCCCAGGGGGCCCATGGCAGCCCGAACCGCACATCATCTTATAAATCTATTCAGCGCGCTAGCGCTGCTAACTGCCGAGGAGCAGGGAATTGGCCGGGAAAGGGGTAGGACACGCCTCCCTGACAAGTGCGGGCCGCCGCCATTGAGTAACAGAACAGCGACGGACGGCTGTTCTGTTACTCCAAAGCAGCAAGAGAAGAGCCGGGCGGGTGGTCACCGGCGCTGAGGTTAGTTGGCTTATCCTCCTGCCCAACTGGTTCCCGACCGCTGGCTGTATTTTTAGGGCCAGCGGTCAGGGACGGGTCCTTAAAACCCGAGCCATAGACTTTCTACGGCCCGGGCTTTAACTTGCTGCCCGCGTGATCGGGCAGCTGAATGTCGGGTCTCCGGCTGTCAGTGACTGCCGGGGACCCTGAGGAGAAGACAGAAGCAACTTTCGCTGCTTCTGTCTGCTCTGATCTCTTTTATACAGCGTTCAATGAACGCTGTGTATGGGAATAGAGACAGCAGCAGCAGCGCTGTCTCTATTCCTCCCGGTGATCATGTGACTGGTCACATGATCGCCGGGTGCCGTTAGTGGCAGACTGTTGCTGGGTCTAACTAGACCCAGCAGAGCCCTATTAGTGACAATCGTCACTATGAGGGTATGTGCACACACACTAATTACGTCCGTAATTGACGGACGTATTTCGGCCGCAAGTACCGGACCGAACACAGTGCAGGGAGCCAGGCTCCTAGCATCATACTTATGTACGCTGCTAGGAGTCCCTGCCTCGCTGCAGGACAACTGTCCCGTACTGAAAACATTATTACAGTACGGGACAGTTGTCCTGCAGCGAGGCAGGGACTCCTAGCATCGTACATAAGTATGATGCTAGGAGCCCGGCTCCCTGCACTGTGTTCGGTCCACTACTTGCAGCCGAAATACGTCCGTCAATTACGGACGTAATTAGTGTGTGTGCACATACCCTGAGAGGGCTGATTTCCCCTATAACTGGGGCTGCTGTGCAGCTCCAGTTACAGTGGAAAAACATGGTGTAAAAGAAAGAAAAAATATATATATAAAGTTCCCCAAAGGTCTTTTTTGACCTTTGAGGATCAGACCATAGTAATAAAAAAATTGTAAAGTAAAGTGCAAAAAAAAATTAAATAATAAATACACATAAAATACCCACCCCCAAAAAAACTTTCCTCCCGCCAATCATTGTTGTAACGCTAGCGCTGACCCAATTACCCTAATATAGACATGTAATATATAAAAATTTACGGTAAACAATGACGATTACAAATAAAAGGTCTATTTTAGGGTAAAACTATATTACCAAAAAAAAATAGCTGAAACGTAAAAAAGCTTATTTTTTTTGTATTATTTTCAAACTTTATCAATAAAAATTCTAAAATAGCAAAAAAGGTGTGTATAAAAACAATAAAAAACGAAACCTGCCTTGTCTACGGAAAAAACATCGCAAAAATCACGTCGGTTTTATTTTTTTTTAATAAAAATGTGTGTTTGGTGCAACTTTGTAATTACGTTTTATGAAAAAATATTTTCACTTTTTGAGATACAGCTGCTTTGTATCCGGTTTCCGTCAGGTCAGCAGGACTGACTGGATCAGTGAAACGGGCCCTGCACTAAATTATAATCTTAGATGTGATAGATTTGAGGTGGATCCTGCGTGTCACTGATCCTGTCAGATACAAAGCAGCTGTATCTCAAAAAGGAAAAATATTTTTTAATAAAATCAATCAATCACACTGATACACACACATACTAATATATATATATATATATATAGTGGTTTAGGTGGCATTAGTGTCGCAGTGTGCTGTCGCCATTCTATGTCTGCTGTATATCTGCAGTCACAGGTGTTCTTGCACCTGCATACATTTTGTATCATTTAGTTGGAATGTGCTGTTCAAATTTTTGTTGTGTTTATAGGATCCATATATGTGACTGCCTCCACTTGTTGTTCTTGCACTCCTCCCATTCTGCCCTGGGTGATTTTAATCAGTTCAATGCTGGATCCTACCATCCCCAGGTATATATGTAGGCTTAGTCCCAGTTCTGGGTGTATGTGCAGCGTAGGTTCCCACCTTACAGAGGTCGCCTTGTTGTGGCAGGTGGGCTAACACTTTTTGATCAAAATGTGCACTAAGAACCTCCCTATTTGTAAGTAGATTTAGCTTTAGTGCATATTTATTTATATTTAGTGGTTTAGGTGGCATTAGTGTCGCAGTGTGCTGTCGCCATTCTATGTCTGCTGTATATCTGCAGTCACAGGTGTTCTTGCACCTGCATACATTTTGTATCATTTAGTTGGAATGTGCTGTTCAAATTTTTGTTGTGTTTATGGGATCCATATATGTGGGGTTAGTGACTGCCTCCACTTGTTGTTCTTGCACTCCTCCCATTCTGCCCTGGGTGATTTTAATCAATTCAATGCTGGATCCTACCATCCCCAGGTATATATGTAGGCTTAGTCCCAGTTCTGGGTGTATGTGCAGCGTAGGTTCCCACCTTACAGAGGTCGCCTTGTCGTGGCATGTGGGCTAACACTTTTTGATCAAAATATGCACTAAGAACCTCCCTATTTGTAAGTAGATTTAGCTTTAGTGCATATTTATTTATATTTAGTGGTTTAGGTGGCATTAGTGTCGCAGTGTGCTGTCGCCATTCTATGTCTGCTATATATATATATATATAATATAAAGATTTTAAATGTGTACGTAACCTTGTGGCACTATATACAAGGGGGAGCGCTGTGTGGCACTATATACAAAGGGGGAGCGCTGTGCGGCACTATATACAATGAGGGGCTGTGTAGTGCTATCCACAGTGGTATGTGTGTGGCGCTCTTTATAGGGGGGGCTTTTTGGTGCTATTTACAAGAGGGGGAGGGCTGTGTGGCGCTCTCTACAGGGGGTCTGTATGGCACTATCTATAGGGGGCTGTGTGTAACGCTCTCTACGGGGGGATGTGTGATATATAGAGGGGGCTGTGTATGGCGATATCTATGGGGGTGTGTAATATCTACAGGGGCTATATGTGGCACTATGTACAGGGGGCTGTGTGTATGTGGTGTTTTACAGTGTGTGGTATTATTATATTCAGGCGTGCAGTGTTTGGTGCTATTATATTTAGGGGTACAGTGTGTGGCACCATGATAGCTTTATTTTCGTTTATAGGTGTGGAAATGTTGGAAAAGTGAGGAGATGTCTGAGTGGCAAATTCTGCAAAAATTAGTCATGGCCGGGAGAAGTCGTCATGAGCGCTGGACCGGATGGAGAAGAAAAGAGGAAAAAAACTACTAGAATCTGAGACGTCGTCACCTGTGAGTCACTAGATTTATAGAGAATCTGTCACCTCTCCTGACATGTTTATTATAGGAATCCTTGTATTTCACAAAAAGTCTTTCTGCAGTCCAGGACTGATAGACAATTCCCCTTGTCAGGAGGTTGTGTCCCTGCACAGTGTGATACTGTCAGTATGTAGGGACACCGCACTGCGACAAGGGAAATCGTAACACTGTTAATGCTTGCCCAAAAAGGTAGTGTTAAAAATAGTTACGGCAGGGCGGCGGTGGTGAGGAAGGGGGGCCCAAGTTTGGGTAACAGCCCAGGGCCCATGGTCTACTTAATCCGCCACTGGTGATAAGTTATCACGCTACAGCAAGTTATCAGAGTCAGGATAAGGATTCCTACATCCAAACAAAGAAACAAGAAGTTCATCTGCTCACCAGGCCGTCCATGTGTCCAATAAACTCTCGGTGCGCGGATAATAGTCTGGTAATTTTATGGAGCATTAAAATGGAGGCGATCCAGAGCTTAGGCTACATTCACACGACAGTGAAAAAAAAATGGCCATTAAAAACTGATCACACAGCCTCCCTGTAGATGATGGCACACAGCCTCCCTGTAGATGATGGCACACAGCCCCCTGTAGATGATGGCACACAGCCCCCTGTAGATGATGGCACACAGCATCCCTGTAGATGAAGGCACACAGCCCCCTGTAGATGATGGCACACCGCCCCCTGTAGATGGCACACAGCCCCCTTGAAGATGATGGCACACAGCCCCCCTGTAGACGATGGCACACAGCCCCCCTGTAGATGATGACACAGACACCTCTCCGGAGAAAGCACCACACCCCTTCCCGCCCTCCCTGTAGTAATCTTCCAGGACTCTTTCTGTAAATTCAGGACAGTCCCGAAAATTTTTCTACAGTTGACAACATTGTCCCCTGTACTAGCGCCATGATACCCTTGTAGTGGGCGCAACAATATCCAACATTTTTGGTCTGCCTGAATGCCTCACATACTCACCGATGCATGACCCATGAGACTAGAGACCACACCTGTAGAGGACGGCGCTGCATCGGTGAGTATGTGTCATTGCGCCGCCGACAGCCAGCAAGGGAGCCAATAGTTCCCTTGCCTCTTGAATCCCCATATCACAGAACCGTTTTTAACGGCTATTACATGTATTGACAGCCGTTAAAAATTGATTCATTGACTCCTATGGGGGCCGTCTGGCCGTGAAAGCGGCCAAAAATAGGACATGTCCTATTTTTTCAAGGCCAATATTCACGGGTGGTTAAAAAAAGGCTATGTGAATACACCCATAGAACATCATTGATTTTTACTGTCGTGTGAATGTAGCCTAAAACGAAATTCAATAAAATGTATCCTTTATTAGTTCAAATGTTGCCATCTTTACCTTGACTTTTAACGCATTAAATAAACAATCCCTTATCTTGACTTTTTCAATGGCTTTTGTTGTGTGATATAACGCTGCAACAAATTATATTTTATTTCACATCTAGCGAAAAGTAGTAATCAGAAAATAGGTTTTTAATGTTTCGGTCTAAACTGCTAAGAGATCGAGCAGATTACACACTCAATCCCTCAGGTGATTGGAGACCTAGTTCCCTACCCATCTCTCACAAAAACCTCAACATGCCCGAATTTAATATTGCGCCTAAAGGGAACAATTTTATTCAGGCAGACCCCACCACTCCACGCGAGTTAACCACTACCTATGGTCGATCCTTCAGGAACAGTTCAAAAATTAGACCTACCAATCGAACCAATGGGTCAATCTCCCTAACAAAACCCTATGACATTGTGGTGAACAAAAACCACCTTCCGAATAGTATCCCTAACAAACCAGTCGATGATACCACTCCTATTATCGCAATAAAGCAACCTTGCTCTCGAGGACACTTAATTCACCAAGTACCTATCAATACTTTAAAATCCTCCGATTTGGAACTCCATCTTTCCAGACTACTCTCTACAACTGAACCAATGGAAATACCCGCCATTAACAATTCTTCCATTTTTTCCTTCAACGACTCTATAGAGGATGGTATCTCGTCCCTACTACAATTATCAATTCACAACTCTCCCCAGTCCCCCATCTCAACGTCACCCAATATTTTATTTCATGAACCACTAGAGGCTTCCAGTCTACCCCAAAAGTACACTACCATCAACTCCGACACGAACTTAGCCCTATCTGCCCTAGACTTCACTTATGCGGCAGCATCTTTTTTAGGTCTCCCCTCACAGTTAGTCAGGCCACCCTTATCCCCTACGATCATGAGTCAAGACATTTTGATCCCCTTCATTATGAGCCCCAAAGCCCAATCAATCACCAACTTTTTCCCAAAGTTACAAAAAATCTCTACGAAAAGAAAACTGGCTATAGACCTAGAGGACGGAGAGGGGGAAAAAACCGAAACAAACCAACACCCATCCCTCAGCAAAAAGAGGAACTTTGTCCCACAATAAAATTATTTAATCTATCATCTTATACATTAAAACCCACGAATGTAGTCTATTGAACAGAGGCCTTTCCTTCTGCCCAACAGCAGCAATCGACACCTTTGAACTGTTTATGGACCTGAATAGGTTTATACGAAAACTTACCCTGACAAGACATTTTGCTATTGCTAAGCACACCACCTCTCCAGTTTATAATACCGAAGAACCCCCAAATAGCGCCTCTCCAAGCGCCATTCCAGTAGAGGTTCACCCCAAATCAACTTTCTACCCAACCTACCACCAGGGACCTATGCTAGAAACCTTTTCTACCTTGGTGACCAACGAATTTAGGTCAATTGAAGCACCATCACACTACCCAGACAACCTGACCTCATATGAAAGAAGGGCTTTAAAAACCCTTCAGAACAATGCAGACATAGTTATCCGCCGGGCAGATAAGGGAGGGGGCATAGTCATCCTATATATCTGAATACCAAAATCTCATTGAATCAGCTGCCGTTGAACGTTTAATTACTAAAAAAGAAAAACAGTTTCTGTCTGTCCCATTCCCAAATATGCCCTTCATATACCACCTACCAAAAATACACAAGTCACTCACAGACCCCCCAGGACGTCCCAATTATCTCTGGGATAGGTTCACTTACCAGTAACCTGTCCCATTTTGTTGACCTTCACCTCCAACCCCTTGTATTGACCCTACCATCATATCTAAAAGATTCCACACAATTAATTAGAGACCTGAACAATCTGAATATTGACCCCTCTACACCCCAAATTTGTTTCCTTACAGCAGATGTAACCGCGCTGTACAGCAATATCCCCCATAACAAAGGCATAGAAACAGCCCATTCTTATCTTTCATCCAATACCTTAATTCCTGAGTCACAAGTCCACTTTCTAATCAATTGCATCAAATTCATCCTTCACCATAATACATTCAGCTTCAACAACAATTTTTACAACCAGGTCAAAGGATGCGCCATGGGCACCCGGTTTGCACCATCATACGCAAACCTTTACATGGGAGCATTTGAAAACACATACATTCATGGCACACACCCATTCAAAAACAATATACTACTATACAGACGCTATATCGATGACCTATTTCTAGTTTGGAGAGGAAATATTGATGAAGCTTCCCATTTTATTGAGACCCTAAATAATAACAATTATGGATTAACATTTACGCATACCTTCTCTCCCGTTTCCATTGAGTTCCTAGACCTCACAATTAGCCACAATAGCAATTGCAATAAATTTATCACCCAAACACATTTCAAACTGGTAGATGTTAACAGTTACATCGATTTTAAAAGCGCTCACTACCGCCCTTGGCTGAAAAATATACCATTCGGACAATTTAGGAGGATCAGAAAGAACTGCAGCACAGACATCCACTATCATAAAGAGTGCAATGTCCTTGAAAAACGTTTTAAAGACAAACACTTTCCTCTAAAACTAATAAAAGATGCAAGACATAAGGCCACTGAACTAACGCAAAACTCCTGCCTTAACCCGCCTCCTAGAAATCCTGGACCCAGCAAGAACTTCAATACCAACTTTATCACTACTTACAATAAAGGTAGCAAGATAATCAGAGCTATCTTAGGGAAACATTGGCACATCATTAAAAACGACCCATACCTGAAAGACCTGGTCCCAATGAAACCCAGTATTACCTTCAGGCGGTCTTCAACTCTTAAAAACCTCCTAGCTCCTAGCAGAATTAAGAAGTGCCTAACACCCAGCACTAACTTCCTCTCAGATCTAAAAGGATCATACAAATGTGGTCGCCCACGTTGCCTATGCTGTAACATTATCAACCATAACATACACATCCTCAGTTACCGATGAAACCTTCCCAATCAGAACGTTTCTCAATTGCGGCAGCTCGTATGTCGTTTACCTTATCAAATGCCCCTGTCAACTACAGTATATAGGCAGGACCACCCAATGCCTACGAACCCGGGTCAACAACCACCGCTTCAATGTTACACTGTGTTTTAAAAAAACAGTGTTATCTCGCCACTTTGCTCAAATACACAAATGTCAGTTTAATGAAATCCGAATTACTCCTATTGAACATATTCACCCAGATGTCCCAAATAGGTTTAACAAGTTGAAACAAAAGGGAAAATTATTGGATATTCAAAATGAATACACTACATCCCAGAGGCCTGAACGACATCTCAGAGTCGTCTTTAGATTAGCCATATCAACATCGATTAATCCTCTTAATTAGGAGATATCATGACCCTTCTAGCCTACACACTAAGACGCACATACACACATCTACATGATTTTCCTATTAAAACCTACCAATTAAATACACAATAAACTATTGTCCTCCTTAGACATTGATACCCGGAGACTTTCTAATCAACATTCATATACAAAAATCCCCCAGTGTAAAACCATCCGAATTGCTTCAACCCAAAATTTCGTATTTATGTCCTTACACACACCAACACGTACCGTTAATTTTTTAAAACCCCCAAAAAATCTTTTTCTTTACATAAAAGATCTTTTTATGAGACCATAAAGAGTTCACCATATTCTCTTTAAACTAACCATTTTCCTAGCCGCTAATAAACCTTTTGAATACATACTGTTTGAATTAAATTCTTTTCATACACACATTCGAATATTTCTACTTACCTCCTCAGCAGCTGTCCTTGCCCATCCCTCTCCTCAATGACGTCTCACGCGAACCCCCGGAGTTTGCGTGCCAATATGCGTGCCACCATGCGTTCCACCGCATGCTGCTCTGGCCCGCCTCGGCTTCCGTAGTCAAAACGATCACCTTTATTTACTACAGCCCGGTTTTACCCAAACAAATCCACATTCACTGTACTAACCAATACACTGAATAAAAGAAACACAACAACGCTACATTACTACCTTTTGCCGCCCGCACTATGAGATTAACTTTCTATACTGTAAATGTTTAGTCTCTCGGATCCGCTACAACCTTTGACATGTAACATCTCGCAAACATCCCCTGTTCTGTATTTTAATATTCTAATGTTTTACCTAACTACATGTTCTTTGTCCAATCGTACTATAATCTGATTATTTCTGTTATTGTACCTGGTAATTTTGTGAACTTTGACCCGCCATGTTTTGGGGGTTTGCTTTCCACTTTTGCTCCATCTGAACTGGGCCAATCATCAGCCAGTGTTGTGTGTATATATATACCAGCCTGTTTTAAACAAAATTTTATGCCTGATGAAGACGCCAGTTCGGCGTCGAAACGCGTTGCAATAAAGCACCCTTTTAAATTAGAAGAGACTACTCGTTTCTCCAGAGACTACTATTTCTCCATTTGACTTGGTCCATGCAGCAGCGCCGTTATAGATCCCCCTTTTTCTACAATTATCTACTATACACCAGCGGTTACCTTTGGAAACCGGTCCGGATCTGGCAGCAGCACCCGTGGATTTATTTCGCGCATTACCTATGGCTTTCTGGTGAGCATGGTATCTTCATTCTTCCATTAGCCTACCCTACTGAACTGCACTATGTGGCGCCGTGGTCTTTTCTCTCTCTCTCGGTCTATACATTCGACCTTCTTTAGACACGGATTACGACCGTGGATACAGATATGCGGCGCTTGTGACCTCGGTCGCTATTGGGTAATGGCGCCATTATTTTTGGGTTACTACTTTTCGCTATATGTGAAATAAAATATCACTTATTGCATAATACCTTGGAGTGCTGAGTTCCCATTTTTTATACATTAGCGTGGAAGCCTACTCACGCACCCTTGAAAAACGGAGTGCTGTGGGATCAAGAAAGTATCACGCTGCAACAAGATATCAGAGTCAAGTTAAAGATGGCTACATCTGTATAACAGTATAAAATCCATCTAGTAACAGATTACATGTTTCATACATTACATGTTCTTAGTCGTAGCCCCTATAATAACACATGTATCTTTCTTCCATGTTTATAAAACAGCAGCCCCATGTAACGCCTATATCCAGTGTATACACAGACAGTCTATGCAGGCAGTAGGAGATAATCGAAGATGTAACTGATACTGCAGCCATTTATGATGTCACTGATGATGTCATAGACAGTACTAGTCGTTAGGTTCTATGTGCAGCTGGATTACATATTTTCTACTATTTCTGCCAATGATATCTGGACCAGGACTGTGATTGACTGTGTGATTGACAGGTAAGATGCAGCATTTTATCATTAATTCTACATGTTACTGGATACATGAAATATATACGCTCTAGAAATCTCATATAAGGCCAGATTCACACTGGACATTACTGCAGCAATTTCTAACCACACGAACACCTCATCACAACTATATGATTTTAGAAGGATTTTTTTCTGGTGATTGTCGGGAGTTGGGGTTGCTTAATGCAACTAACAACTGAACATGTGGATTTTACATTCAGATTTCAATGTTTCATATTTTCTCATTAAAGTTACAACTTAGTACAACACAGTATGTTCACACAGCCTATTTTCAGACGTTTCTCGGGCCGTAAACACCCCGAAAAATAGCTGAAAATACAGAGGCTGAACGCCTCCAAACATCTGCCCATTGATTTCAATGGAAAAAGCGGGCGGTTTGTTCCGATGGTGCATTTTACGTGGGCGTTTGATAAAGTCAATAGAAAAAAGCTGTCTGTAATGTGGAATGTGACTTCTCAAGTATTTTCTAGAATAGACATGTCCAGAGAGATGTCAGATCCTCTATAATTTTATAGTTTTTCAGTTTTCAATATGACGTCTAATTTTTCTGCTAAGTCTTTGTTTACATCTGTGTTGCAGGCTCTGTTAGTGGTTCTGCTCCTATGATAAAGGAGTACAGCGAAAATAGCAAGCACATGTGAACAGAGCCTTAGTTGGTAGAGGGAACTCATTTATATTATCTTCACTGTTTACATATTTTATTATATTGTAATTAAAATGAGATATTATTTGTATTTTCTCAGTTACAATGGAGAATTTGGGGAGAGGTGATTCTTCTGACTGTCTTCCATCTAGATAATTGTAGCTTATTAAACAAGTTTACATGTGTGTACAAAAAGCTCATCTCTAATATATAAACCTATTATTAGACTAATATATCACCTATAAAGAATAACATTTTTCCAAATAAAAAAACATATCTTTGTTAAAAGTATACAATCGATGGAACAAACCGGAATCAAGTTGGCATCAGCTGATCACATAAATACACACTCATAGATGTGACTCATACAAAATCCTCTATAATAGCTACGGGAGAAAAATAGGAATATTTACCAGATGGCTGTGAATAGTCTTAAAAAGCTACCGTATATTATCCTAATAAGGCTCAGCAGTAGCCAGGGCCGGCCTTAGGGGTGTGAGACCTGTGCCATTACATAGGGCGCATCCCTCGAGCAGGTGGAATCTGGTGCTGCGCTGGCTCCCTTCCACTGCTTGTGTTTTAGAAGCGGCCAGGCAACTCAGCAGCTGCCTTTCCGCCTGGGCGCTTCTCTCACTGGCGTGGCGTCTCTAGCAGCGACAGCGGACATGAGGGTGCCCATCATGGCCGGTGTCGCCGCTAGCAGCCGCTGTGGCTGCTACAGTGGTAGTGATGCCACATTTAATAGTATCTGCATCTTTAAGACGCAGATACTATTGAATACTATAGCAGAGCGGAGAGTATCTGTCACAAAGTATTGCAGTTTTTTATGCATTTTTTTAATGCATTTTTACCATACAACAATTATAGGCCATGTCCCTAACCATTCTGAAACTATCAGCACTGATTGTATAGTATCAGACCATGGCCATGGACAAAAGGAAATAGCAGCACCCGGTTGTCAATTTCTGCTTACATTTCCAGGAGTAATAAAAGAGGAACGGCACAATGAAGCGCTCTATCATGGCCTCAGGTCCAGGTGTAGGAGGGCTGCTCAAAGAATAAGGAGAGCGCCCAATTAATGCCCAGCATAGAAAGTAGGAGAGTCCAAGGTAAGTGCCGAATATTTATTGTATCTCTACACAAGTTATATCACATATTTACTGGCTGGATGCTTTTTAGTAATCATGGATATTTTCTCTGGTACCGAAATCCAAGAAGCCAATTTCAGTTTTTTCAAATTGTCCCTCAGAAAATAAGGTTGTACTTCCTAATATTCCTCACTTCAATGCTAAGGGTGGAAGAATAGAAAAAATGCCCCTTGCAAAATGTACTGAGCGCTTATTACTGACAAGCTACAAACCTGTACTATATTAGGAAAAGAGACCAAGAGCCTGAAAACCCGATGTGGTCAACTATGGATCCAGACTAAGCTGCCACCTAAACTTATTTGTTGTCAGCAAACTTGGTGCATGCCCAGTATATTCATTACATGTATCCAAATTATATGTGTCCAGAGACGCCACAAAACAAAAAGAGAATCAGAAACTCCACATTTCTCCATGATTTTCCTTTAAGGTTTGGTTTATATAGAGACATAACGTTTAGCTCCTTGGCCTTGATGTCAAATCTATACCAGGTCCCGCCAATCACCATATACCATATATAATCTGGACACCACAGACACAATAGGCTGGTTTTATGGAAAATGTGGTCCTAGGCAACAAGCAAATTAGACTCGCACCCACCCCCATCCCACCACAAAATCTTTTTATACAGTTTTTTTTTATTTA
The DNA here is from genome assembly GCF_050947455.1 of Rhinoderma darwinii. Taxonomy (NCBI): domain Eukaryota; kingdom Metazoa; phylum Chordata; class Amphibia; order Anura; family Rhinodermatidae; genus Rhinoderma; species Rhinoderma darwinii. The sequence goes on from NC_134690.1 coordinate 75,292,520, forward strand.
TCTGGTGGTCTAGGGCAGTGAAAGGGTTCAGTGTAAATTCACTGGTGGTTTAAGGATGTTACGGGATTATTTTTAAATTATCTGGTCGTCTAGGGCAGTTAAGGGGGTGAAAAGTAAAATCAGGATTCCTCTAGGAGATGGGGCATTTGGGATTGGCATTTGTAAATTGCCCAGATTGTGTGTGACCCCCCTAATACCAGTCATGGACACCAGGGCCTGGGTGTGACTACAACCTCTTCACCCCTATAGTTGTGTTCTCTGGGTTTACACTAACATTACAAAATGTGTTCAATGTCTGACTCGTCCTGTGATAGAAAATGAAAGGTGTGAAAGTAAATATATTATTATTCATTCTAGATATGGGGTTATTTTATGTTTATTCCATTATGTATTTTACAGACATTTATAACATCTGATTATGTGGCACCAGTGACAGCCGACATGCTAGGATATATACTGTATATATGTAAGTATTATAGCAAATAACAACCTATATAAATTCTATAACCTGATGTCATCCAGAATGTTCCTATAGAGATACATGACAAGACTGTGGGGACTAATTCCCCAATGTTGTTAAACCAGGTCCGGTCTTAGGGGTGTGCGACCTGTGCGGTTACACTGGGTGCATCACCTGTCTCTACTGAATGGGGGCGCCACTGGTCTTGATGTCTGGGGCACCCATTGCTTGAACTCTCAATCCCACTCTTCATGTAAAAAAAATAAAGGGCACTGCTCAGGGTGCAGATACATTCCCTTAACCCCTTAACGACCAAGGACGAAAATGAACGTCATGGTCGGCTGCTAGTTCCCGCACCATGACGTTCATTTTCGTCCGCATTTCAAACTGTCACTCTGTGTAAACACAGAGTGACAGACCTGCGCTGACAGTTGTCCCCGACAGCTGAGACATCAGTCTCGCCGGACAGCGGACCATCGCCGCTGATTTCGGCAGTTAACCCCTTAAGTGCGGCGACGGATTGCCGTCGCCGCATTTAAGTGGTTTGAAGCACATCAGCAGCCCCCACGAAGTGATCGTGGGGGCTACCGATGCTTGTCACGGCAATCGGAGGTCAGATAATGACCTCCGGGTTGCCATGCACGGAAGCCTCGGAGGAACAGCCTCCGGCCGTTCCTCCTCTGCTTCCTGTCAGTGTGACAGTCACGTCACAATGACAGTTAGAGTACATTACACTACTTGTGTAGTGTAATGTACTCTAGCAGCGATCAAAGCTGCAAGACTAAGTGTCCCCTAGTGGGACAAGTTAAAAAAGTAAAAAAAAGTAATAAAAATGTTTTAAAAAAAGTGTAAAAATAAAAGTTAGAAGTTCTATAAACACTAAATGCTTTTTTTCCTATAATAAGACTTTTATTATAGAAAAAAAATGAACACGTTAAAAAAGTACACATATTTGGTATCACCGCGTTCGTAACGAACCCAACTATAAAACTATAATGTTATTTTTCCCGCACGATGAACACCCCAAAAAAATCAATAAAAAACTACGACAGAATCGAAATTTTTTGGGTCACCACCGCTCCCTAAATAAAGAATAAAAAGTGATCAAAAAGTCGCATGTACCCGAAAATAGTACCAATAAAAACTTCTATCCGTCCCGCAAAAAACAAGCCCTTACACAGCTTTTTTTACTAAAAAAATAAAAAATTATGGCTCTCAGAATATTGTGACACAGAATTTTTTTTTTTTATAAATAAGTCATTTTATTGCGCAAACGCTAAAAAAAGGGACCAAACCTATATACATATGGTATCGCCGTAATCGTACCAACCCGCAGAATAAAGTAAAAATGTCATTTATAGCGTACGGTGAGCGCCGAAAAAAGAAAACCTAAAAAACGGTGTCAGAATTCCTGTTTTTTGCTCAGGATTGCAAAAAAATGGAATAAAAAGTGATCAAAAAAAATCGCATGTACCCCAAAATGGTACCAATGAAAACTACAGATTGTCCCGCAACAAATAAGCCTTCACACCACTCTATTGATGGAAAAATAAAAAAGTTATGGCCCTTGGAAAGCGGGGAGTGAAAATCTAAAATATGAAAGCAAAAAATGGATCAGTCCTGAAAGGGTTAATTCATTTCTAATGAAAAAACGTATGACAACATGTGGGGTATTTCCGTACTCGGGAGAAATTGCTTTATAAAAAAATGGTTGTTTTTTTCCTCCTTTATCCCTTGTGAAAATGAGAAAATGCAACATTTTAGTGGAAAAAATGTTGATATTAATTTTCGCGCCCTAATTCTAATAAACTCTGGAAAAGACCCGTGGGGTCTAAATGCTCACTATACCCCTAGAAAAATTCCTTGAAGGTTTTTCCAAAATGGGGTCACTTTTGGGGGGTTTCCACTGTTTTGGTCCCTCCAGTGCATTGCAAATGCGACATGGCACCGAAAACCATTCCAGCAAAATCATAAATCCAAATGGTGCTCCTTCCCTTCTGAGCCCTGCTGTGGGTCCAAACAGCAGTTTATTACCACATATGGGGTATTGTCGTAATCGGGAGACATTGCTTTACAAATGTTGGGGTGCATTTTCTTCGTTATTCCTTGTAAATAATAAACATTTCTATGTTTCAGAAAAAAAGTACATTTTAATTCTTACAGACTAATTTCAATATATTTAGCAAAAAACCTGTGTGGTCAAAATGCTAACTATACCCCTAGATAAATACCTTAAGGGGTCTAGTTTTCGAAATGGGGTCGTTTATGGGGAGTTTCTATCATTCTGGCAGCTCAAAGCTTCTCCAAATGTACAGTGGGGCCTAAAACATTTTCAAGCAAAATATGAGTCCTGAAAGCCTCCGGGTGTTCCCTTCCTTTGGGGCCCTGCCGTGTGTCCAAACAACGCATTAGGGCCACAATGTGGGTATTTTTGAAAACAGGAGAAAGAGAGTGATAGATTTTGGGGTGTGTTTCTTCATTTTCATGGTCGCTTTACAAAGAAATCGGTCTTCAAACAAATACTTTTATGAAAAAAGTGAAATTATTATTTTTTTCACCTGATATGCATTAAATTTAGCAAAGAACTGTGGGGTCAAAATAATTACTATACCCCTAAATAAATACCGTATGGGGTCTAGTTTTCTAAATGGGGTCGTTTATGGGGAGTTTCTATCGTTCTGGCAGCTCAAAGCCTCTCCAAATGTACAGTGGGGCCTAAAACATTTTCAAGCAAAATATGAGTCCTGAAAGCCTCCGGGTGTTCCCTTCCTTTTGGGTCCTGCCGTGTGTCCAGGCAGCGCATTAGGGCCACAATGTTGGTATTTTTGAAAACAGGAGAAACAGGGTGATAGATTTTGTGGTGTGTTTCTTCATTCTCATGGTCGCTTTACAAAGAAATTGGTCTTCAAACTGATACTTTTATGAAAAAAAGTGAAATTTTTTTTTTTTCACCTGCTATGTATTAAATTTAGCAAAAAACTGTGGGGTCAAAATACTTACTATACCCTTAGGTAAATACCTTAAGGGGTCTAGTTTTCTAAATGGGGTCATTTGTGGGGGTTTCCACCATTCTGACACCTATGAGCCTCTGAAAACCTGGCTTGGTGCAGGAAAACAAAATGTACTTCAAAATTTATAAAATTATTATTCAATTTGTAAGTCCTCTAAATTGCTGAAAATTTATTTTATTTTTTCAAAAGTGCTGCCAAAATGGAGTAAAGAGATAGAAATATATATTTAATTAAAAAAATTGTACAGTATGTGTGTACATATGTGACATATTGCAGTTAAAAATAGGGGAAAATGGTAATTTTTACAAAATTTCTTCCATTTTTCTATTTTTTAATTAATTTCCGTAAATCGTATCAGTCTACTTTTACCACTAAAATAAAGTACAACATGTGACGAAAAAACAATGTCAGAATTACTTGGATATTCAAAACTTTCACAGAGTTATTCTCTGATAAAGTCAGACATACCAGATTTGACAAATCTGGCTTGGTCATTAAGGTACAAACATGCCCGGTCATTAAGGGGTTAATAATGGATTACATTACAGTGTGGCAGACAATATCTGTCTGGGGGTGTTATTTGGGCACTGTATGATTGCATTATTTGAGTACTATATTCTACGGCATAAAGCTGAATTCACACGCTGCAGAATTGCTGAGCGGCAAAATTCACAAGTGTTACAGGTGAATAGTTACAGTTTCAAAACCTTATCCACATGTAGCAAAAGTAAACGCTGGGAATTTTGCTGCAGCTCTATATTATTATTATTATTATTATAGACATGCTACATAAAGAGGATATTATGGTATTAGTAATATAAAGGGGTCTTGTTATTTATGTAATTTCCTAATACATTGTTGGAATATGGAGGCAGTACACAGCGCACACAGTGTCTACATTACCGGTACTGCAGTCTGTGCTCCACATACAGGTCCGTCCACATGAAATTGCTGTGTACATGAGCCCCAATGTATATTTCCTTCATTGTTGGGTGATCGATACTGAGCATATGTCTGTCTGGAGAAATAAAACTACACAATTATTGTTTTTTCCAGAACACCTTAATATCGGCTGCCTGCTGCCAGGGGACTCTCTGAAGCAATATTTCATCTATGCAAGGTGCGTCTATTATTAGTTACTATATGCAGTATACACCAATACCCTCCACAGTTAGAAAGACACTTTTTGTATGTGCTGGGTCAGAATGCCCCTTTTGTACGGCCCCACAGTAATGAAGCCCCCTTTTGTAAGCCCCGACTCAGTCCTTTTATTCCTCATATTAATAGTGCCCCCTTTGCGCCTATAAAATAAAAAATGCTACTCACCTAATAGACAACCAACCGGGTTAGACATTCTGCTTCCTACAAAATCAAAGGCCTGGCGCAGACGGAGTGATTCAGTGACATCATCATGCTGGGCCGCTGACATCATTAGTATACTCCGGGTGCCTAGTTGGCTATAGGTCTGAATTAGGCCATGGCCTACGAAATCATATGGCAGGGCAGGAACCCAATGGCTCCCTGCGCCGTTATTGTTTGTCCAATTTCAGGGGCGTATGGAGCCCCAGAGCTGTGGGCCACCCCAAATCCCTGGACCCCTATATACCCCTTTGGTAATCTTACACTGGTTGGGGACTGGACTCTGTTCTAGATGAAAATGTTTCCATTGATTGAGATTTGTCCTAATACATTGACTTTCTTTCTCCTAGAATTAATTCCTCATAAGAGTTAATGATAACCACACGTCCCAGGAGGCCAGATCAAAGATTAAGCAAAGCCCTCCACCTCACCTCAAATAATGTTCTACATTCAGCCGGACAAATTCAGTAGGAGAGTCCGAGGTCAGTGTATTTTATTAACTGTATCTCTAAATGATCGCATAGGGCGTATTACTGGTCAATACTGAAGAGAGCACTACCACCATTGATGGCCTGGTCACCCTCAACTTACACTCCCGATCCGGCATTTAGGGCCCAAACCTATAATATAAAAAAACAGAAAGATTCAATCCCTAGTTTATTGACTGGGTGATGTTATTTGAGCACTGTATGATTAAATTATTTTGACACTACGTGGTGCATCATAAGGGGGAGGACGTCACAGATACTGCACATGTCACCAATAAACCTAAGGCCGGCCCTGGATGTGACACAATAGCTGCCACGTGACATGCCATCCACACAGACATGACCGCTGTGGCCTAGTAACTAAAGACAACAGAACCACCAGCGCAGGAGCAACAGGGAATTAAAAAAATTAGTAGGGGCTATTTGTTATTTTTAGACATATGTGGCTCATACTAAGGTTTTTGAAACTGTGAGAAAATCAATTTAATAATTATTTTGTCTGTTGAATCCAGAAACACAATTTACCATTTTCTACTCTCTCTACTCCAGTCCAAAAGACTCCACAAAAGACAAATTAGAAGTTTTCCACTAAGAATAAGATTATATAGGAGAATAACGATAAGCTCCTGGTCCCTGATACAAAATCTATACCAGGGTCCTCCAACTATCATGTGCCATTATACTGCTGGTGTTATTTGTGTGGCAGAGGGGGCATTGGACTCGCCCTGTGATAGAAAATGAAATATGTGAAAGTAAATATATTATTATTCATTACAGATATGGGGCTATTTTATGTATGTGCATTAAACCCATTATGTATTTTACAGATATTTATAACATCTGAATATGTGGCACCAGTGACAGCCGACATGCTAGAAGATCCACTGTATATATGTAAGTACTATAGCAAATAACAACCTATAGAAATTCTATAATCTGATGTCATCCACAATGTTCCTATAGAGACACATGACAAGAATGTGGGAACAAATTCTCCAAGGTTGTCAATAGGCAGATCATATATTTGTTGATATGATGAACCATACTAAGCGCACGTCATAATATCTTTACAGTTTATACTTTTTGTTCCAGAAATACTTAAGATCGGCTGCCTGCTGCCAGGGGGACTCTCTGAAGTAATATTTCATCTATATGCGGTATGTACATCATAAGTTACTATATACAGTACCCACCAGTAGCTCTGTACATTGAAAAAGTGATGAGCGGGCAAAATGCCAAGAAAGGCATAGCAGTGGGGAACTTTGGATAGTTGGTAGGAATAGGCATAATGTAAGTTAGGGGTATCTTTGTCCAAAATGCTGGCCACATTGGGACTGAACGTAGGTGTAAGGTAATTGGATGAGGGGACTTAGGGTAGTGTAGTGGAATTTTAGACAGCTTTGGTCTGCCAAGAACATTTGCGATGTGTAAAGGCCTGGTTAAAGTATCTACAATGGCTTCAGGAAGGGAGAGTAGTAACTAGGGGGCCCATCAATGACCTCGATTTCACGGCGCCACAGGCTGGAAGTTCAGTAGGCCTAAATTAGGCCTAATATTTTGGTGTGAAACTGGAGGCGGCCGTACCACTATGATGCAATAGAAAAGGACTTAAGTGAGTTGCATTACACAGTCATGATCTGCAGGCATAGGTGATAATGGACACTGGCAGAATGTTTTTATATTTACAGCTCTCAAGCGGAAAGCAATGGAAGGTGCTGGGATATTGCCACGTATAGAGCCCCCACAAGTCATGTAGCACAAGAACCTGGACTTGGGGTATACTGGATTGTTTGGAGCCGATGGCTGGAAGTAAGAAGTATCCTGGCATCAAGGAAGCAAGGCAGGTATCCTCAATGGTATCATTGTAGCAAAAATTTGAGGGAACATGGCACAATGATGGGCCAAGTGCCAGGGTCCTTGCGCAGCGTTCCTGGGTCGGTGAGGGCAACATTATCCCAGGAGGGCCTCATAATCTCAACATGGGAGAGGGACATCTTGGGGGTTGCCAAAATGTTTATAACAGTACTGGCACAATGTTTGGAATTACAGGAGCAGCGCATCTGGATGTAAAGAGAAGCAGAAGAAGGCAACAGTAGCTGGTTGAGTCTGATTCTGATCTGTCAGATGATTATGAGTGGTCTGATGTTGGGGATAGAAGGGCTAATGGGCAAGACAAGTAAGGTGCTGAAAAAAATGTTTAAGCAGGATAAAGCAAAAAGGCAAAAGCGAGGAGGCGTGATACCGAAAGCCAATCCTTTACTGGAAAGAGGGGGTAAAATTTGGGGCCAGGAAACATGTTTGTTGATTTCTACCTAAACACACTTGTCCCAGGAAATGTTGGGAACGATAAGTGGGGAAAGGCTTGTCTAGTTTTTGAGATGTCTATGGAAGCCGTTGCAGCTTGAGTGGTTGGGTAGCTGTCAGAGGGAAAAGAGGCAGAGGAGGTTATTAGTGATTGAGTGAAGAGATTTTGTATAGTATTGCAGTGTTATGGTGGTGGACCAGGACCCCCTTATTGATCAGGTGCCAATAAAAAGGGATGGTGCCTGTAAAGAAGGCTGGTAAGTATAAAAAAAAATACATCTGTCGCATCTAAAAGAGGCATCCGTAAACGATGCAATAGACAAGGATTTGAGTGGGTTGCATCATTAAAGCAGAATCTGCAGGTACGGGTGACAATGAATACTTGCAGAATGTTTTTGTGCCTACAGGACTGAAGCGAGAAGCAGTGGAAGGGACCCGGATATCGCCACGGATAGGGCGTCCATGAGTCACGCAGCACAAGGAACTGGACTTGGGATGTAATTGACTGTTTGGAGGAGATGGCGTACATTTGCAAAGAACGTAGTTGGCTTTCGAAGCGCATAAGCGGTCTTGTATCATCAAGTCAACATGCCGTGTGGTTTATAAAATGTTTTTCTAATAAAGTCATCACATTGTCATGAGGATTGCTGGCCCGTATTTTCTTCTGTTTGCTGTAAATTTGTTGGACAGTGTGGTCACTGGGTCATGAAGATTGGTCAGGGTGATCATTGGCTACCTGGGTAGGGGGACAGTTGGGTGCAGGTGGCCACGGCTGGCCCTAGAAGCGGAATTGGATGCCTGATGGTGCAGAACAAGGATGGGTGTGAGAAGGGTGGAGAGCAGTGCGACTTGCATAGCACGCCATGGCAAATTATCCGGCTATTGATGACAAATCCTAAATACAATAGTTTAGTGTACAAATACAATATCAGATTCAAGCATAGATACGTATAGCATAGAGACAGGGCTAGAAATAAGCTCAGTTTATATATAAAGCACCAAAAAAAAGCTCAGTGTTATGGCTACGTACCGCTGCCGCTCACCCTCTGCAAATGGCCGCGACCGCCACTACCTGGCCACCTGCCGAAATTCTCCTCCCCAGAGACCACGGCTGGTGCGACCTTCCCTTCCTGGAGTGTGCGAGGAGTGCCTTAAAGTGGCAGCGCACGCACTTCCTAAAAGTTTCCTATCCTACCCCAGTGCACCCTGGATTATAAAAAGGGCTCTGCCCTCCCACTCCTTGCTTGAACGTTGTTTGTACTTTTCCCATGTTTGTATTGCAAGTGGTCCCTTAGGGTTTTCCTGCTTGCTCCCAGTGTTCCCGTTCCCTGCATCCTATCTCTTGTATCTCGTGCTGTCTCCTAACTGTGCCTGCCTTGTATCTGAGTCGTGTGGTACAGCCTGCTGTATCACCACAACTGTGTGTCATCTGCCATCCCTGGTGCCATCCGCCTCGACTGGCGCAACCTGCCACACCTAGCCCTATCTGCGCCGGAGCCTGCTATGGCAGAGCGGCCTAGTGGGTCCACATAAGGATGTAGCCATCTTTAACTTGACTCTGATAACTTGCTGCAAAATAAGGGATCTTTCCACTGTGTATTTAATGCGTTAAAAGTCAAGCTAAAGACGGCTAGATCTGTACCCTAGATCGTGACAGTACGCTCAGGCCATGGAACCCGCTGGCCAGCCTAAGACCACAGTTCAGGTCATACGGACGGATATGTGTGACCTACATGCACGCCAGGATCAACTCCTCGTGGCTGTAAATTCCATCATCACCCGACTGGATCAACTCCCTGTTCCTTCCCGAGAGACTGCTGCCGTTCCACTGCCCGTTACTCCTCATGTCTGTTCCATATCCACAGTTGCACTGTCTCTTCCTCCTTGCTATGACAGTGATCCTAGAGCCTGAGAGGGTTCATCAATCAATGTACCATGCATTTTAGACTGTGTGCTCTCCTCTTCTCCTCTGATGAGGCCAAGATAGCGTTCATTATTTCCCTCCTCGCTGGCAAGTCCCTCGCAAGGGCGATGCCCATCTTGGAACGTCAGGGGCCAGAAATTTCGGACTTATCCCTGTTCTTACAGACTTTTCGTGCGGTGTTCATGGAGCCGGGTCTAACATCCTCAGCAGCAGCCACTCTGCTAACCCTGAAGCAAGGGGCGTCCACAGTAGGAGAACATGCCATCTCCTTCCGTACCCTGGCAACAGAGTTGGCATGGAACAATGAAGCATTGGTAGTGACCTTTTTGCAGGGACTGTCCTCACACATCAAGGACGAGCTGGCAGCCCGCGACCTCCCACCTACCCTGGATGCCCTTATCCTGTTGGCTACCTGGGTCAACATGAGGATCCAGGAACGCGATCAGGAGGTTCGGGGGAGAGACATTTTCACAGATTGGCACCCTCGTTCAGGTCTGTGTTTGTATTGCGGACTTAAAGGCCGTTTCGTGCACCAATGTCCACAAAAGCTGGGAAACTCCAGCACCTAGAGAGGCAACTCTAGGTGGGATGATGCCAAACGTCAAAACCTCTTCCAAATTATCTATTCCTGTGACCATCATCTCGGGAGAGACATCACACTTCTCCTCTGCCTATCTTGACTCCAGGGCAGCTGGAAATTTCATCCAGCAGGATTTAGTGGACCGACTACATCTACCCACAGATCTTCTAGAGAGACCCCTTGCTGTTGCTTCTGTAAATGGACTACCATTGCCCGATCCTATTGTGGCTATCATAAAACCACTGACGTCACAAATTGGAGTCCTTCACTCTGAACAGATCACCTTCCTATTCCTGCCTAAAGCCATCAACCCGGTTCTACTGGGTCTGCCTTGGCTTCATCTACACGCCCAGGTCCTTGACTGGAGTCCGCCCTGTTTTGCCTCCACTGCCTCAGTCACTCTCCGATCTACCATCTCATTATGCTAGTTTTGCGGACATCTTCAGTAAGAGCAGGTAGATAAAAACAGTGGGAACCATGTGGGATCCATTGTAAAAAAGAGGCAACATCCAGGCGCAATACTTCAGGGAGTCCAACACATTTTTGAGAAAAATATATATATATAATTCATTGTCTAAAACAATAGATCATAATAAAACATACATAAAAAAGAGAGATAGAGGTTCTCTTGAGGCACAATGCGTTTAGGGGAAACAGAACCCCTTTATCAAGTAAACATGAGACCAAAAAGTTTTTCCAGAGAACCCCTTTAATGACCGCCGTGAAAAGGCGTAATGTTATTAAGGGGTTATATTCGCATTGTTGGGCGGTCATCTCCAGTTTACTGTAGTATCATTATTATTATTACACCAAAATTTATATGATATTATATAATAATAAATTATATAATATATATATTATTATATTATACCTGTTAGGAGATGTTGTCACCCCCAGACGAGGGCTGTGCCGAAACGTACTTCGTAATTGGCGCCATCCCGGTTGTGTCATACAGATGGGTATATATTGCGGCATGTTATTTCATATGCTGTACTCTTTTGAACATGTGTTGTAACTATCCTAGGACCATCAATACTTGTATTTAGCTTCTTGTCCATGTCCTTATCCATCCTGCAGTATTGCAAAGACAATTTATATTATATATGGTATATATCTTTATTTCATATATTGCTTAGCACTTTGTACTTTATAAATAAAATGTATCCGTATTGCTATGGGCATGTGTTCACCCTGTGTATTTCACTTCCGGAGATGTTGCTATATCTATTGTGTGACTCTTTTTGTCATCTGTCCTCTATATTTAATAAAGCTTTTTGATACTTTTCAAAAGCATCACTATTGGTGCTCTGTGCCATTATTGTTTAGGTCAGGTTCGCCCTCTGCCGCTAGGTGCTGTGGGGTAACACAGGAGGAGGCATGTGTAGATGCCTGGGGGACTCAGTGGGGTGCCTGCTGTACATGGGGGGGCGGTTCCCTGGTGATGGGTGCGGGTCCATCCCAGGTTTTCGCGTGGGCGGTCCTGTAAAGTCTGGGTAGGAGGGAGGTTTTCCACATTTTCCCTTGTTAAGCCTCTTCTGGTGAGTCATGAGGCGGTTGCGGTCTCAGTCCAGACTGAGACACCTAATGAGGTAAACGGGGATCAGTTGGCTGTGTATGTCTGCTTCGAGGGATCCCTGGGTGCCCATCTTTAGCAGGAGGTCAGGAAACATATAGGGAAGGATGAGTATGTGGAGATCTTCCCCCTCCTCCCCTTGAAGAAGTTCTATCTGGACCAGGAGAAGAAGGACTAGAGCAAAAAAGAAGAGTAGGAGAAAAGGTGTTATCTCCTGATTCCGCAAACGTTTACCAATTGGTTGCATGCATTTGCGATTCCAGCTAGTGTGATTTGTAAAAAATGCTGGAGCACTGATCGGCCCTTTTATGTTTTATGGATTCTGTTGGGGAATCACATAGGGTGTATGAGGGCCTGGTATAGCTCCGTTATGATAAAGAAGTCAGAATACAGACAACGCAGTTAAATCTAAGCTTTATACAGAACATAGTGGAACGACAAAAACAGCAAAAAAAACGCAAAGACAACCACCACTTAAAACCTTAATTTAAAGAATCAAAAGAAATTTTATAAAACAACACCAGCCCCAAGTGAATATAATTCGTAATGTTACATAGTTACATAGTTAGTACGGTTGAAAAAAGACACATGTCCATCAAGATCAACCAAGGGACGGGAAAAGGGAAGGGAACAATTTCTATACATAGGAGCTAATACTTTTTTGTTCTAGGAAATTATCTAACCCTTTTTTAAAGCCATCTACTGTCCCTGCTGTGACCAGCTCCTGCGGTAGGCTATTCCATAGATTCACAGTTCTCACAGTAAAGAAGGCTTGTCGCCTCTGCAGGTTGAACCTTTTTTTCTCCAGACGGAGGGAGTGCCCCCTTGTTTTTTGAGGGGGTTTTACATGGAACAGGATTTCACCATATTTTTTGTATGTGCCATTAATATATTTATGTAAATTAATCATGTCCCCCCTTAGTCGTCTTTTTTCAAAGCTAAATAGGTTTAATTATTTTAATCTTTCCTCATAACTTAGATTCTCCATGCCCCTTATTAGCTTCGTTGATCTTCTTTGTATTTTTTTCCAACTCCAGGGCATCCTTTCTATGAACTGGAGCTCAGAACTGAACTGCATATTCTAGATGAGGCCTCACTAATGTTGTAGGGGGTAAGGGAATGATAATGCTGGGAACTCTCTCTATTACACACCCTACTTAAACCCTGCCCACCACTGCGGGATAGCCGCTCTGATGACAGCAATACAACACTCGAGCCTACTGTACCTATTATACGCTAGATCCACCCGGATAATTATTAGTTAGACCGAAGAAATGACCAAAAAACATCCACTTCCAGTGCCATTCCCTTTGTCCGAAGGTTGTAGTTCATAAGGGAAGCAAATATAGTTACTGGCCATACCAATCAGATCCTGAGTATACAGTAATAGACGTGTGAGATAATTGTTGTTTGGATAAATATACATTTCAAAGATAAGGAACAGCACAGAAGGTTGTATTGATCATGACAATAATTATATATTTAGATATTCCAAAAAGAAGGACCAGTACAAAATAAAGTTGCACTGATCACAGCATTAGTACTTGTATGTCCCCGCATAGTTTAGCTGGCCACCCGATGTCAGTCCATAATGGTGCAGGGGATAGAGGAGTACTCCCTGCACATAATCCAAATAGCATCTGATGTCATAAAGTACTGCCCCGGATGTGATGATGAGCGGTACCATTGCACGGTGCAGAAGTCTATCAAGCATGTGTCACTGGTGGGAGTATCACGTGTCTCCCATGACACGAATGCCCAGAGTGTAGTCCATGATGCTTCTCATGACATGAGCTGCCAACGTGTGTCAACAGATAGGCATTTTTTTTTTTCTTTTTTTTTTTCCCTTGCAGATTCGTTCCAGCTGAGCAGCTGACGAGGGGGAAGGGGTTAACTGGACACAGGTGGTATAAATTAGTCAGCAGACCTCATTTTGAGCTTGCTCTTTCTGAGCTTGGTGGTTTAAGTGGCTTGTGAACTAAGTGGAGTTCTAAAACCGGAGTTGAAAAGAGGAGTTGAAGCCCCAGTAAGTACTCTTCTTTTCTTTTTCTTTGACAATTGTTCGCTGCTTTGGTGTAACTTGGATAATGGATAGCAAGATTGGAGGTTTTCTTCAGTGCACAGTTTGTCATATGTATACACGACTGGAGCCGGAGTTCCAGGGTGAATATCTCTGTGGCAGATGTGAGCATGTTGTTCACCTGGAAGCTTGCATTAGAGATCTGGAGGAGCAAAATGCAACACTGAGGAAGATAGACAATTTTGAGCGGAGCTTGCTGCTCACAGAGCATGCAGTTAGTGGGTTAGAACTGGAGGGTGAAGACATGGGTGAGCAGGATCAGGTAAGTAGCTGGGTTAATGTAGTTAGGGGCAGTAGAAAGGGGTCAAAGACAAGGAAGGCCGATCCGGTTTCTGGCATTCCAAGCAAAATTGCCAGGTTGGGTGATGATGCGAGGGTGTCAGTCTCAGAAAAGGCAGCCCTAGTGGATACTGATCTCCCTAACAGCCGGGAGAACAGCCCAGCTAGTAGTCGGCGGGATGGTAATGCAGGTAAGCCAAGACAATTGATAGTTGTAGGGGATTCTATAATCAGGAAGACGGATAGAATAATTTGTCGCCAAGACCGCCTCAACCGAATGGTTTGCTGTCTCCCTGGTGCCAGGGTTCGGCATGTGGTGGAACGCGTGGACAAATTGCTGGGAGGGGCTGGTGATGATCCAGCTGTTGTGGTCCATGTCGGTACCAATGACAGAATAAATGGTAGGTCGAGGAGCCTTAAGAATAATTTTAAAGAACTAGGCTACAAGCTGAAGGGAAGGACCTCCAAAGTAGTATTCTCAGGAATACTGCCTGTGCCATGCGCATCACAGGAAAGACAGCGGGAGCTCAGGGAGTTAAATGCATGGCTGAAGTCTTGGTGTAGAGGAGAAGGATAGAAGGTCAAATATATAAACAGATGGAGCGGGCTGCACAGGCGGGTACTGTAGTGATAATGGGAGATTTTAATTTCCGGGATATTAATTGGTGTCATGGTTCGGCTTCAACTGCAAAGGGGAGACATTTCCTCAACCTGTTGCAGGAAAATTTTATGGGCCAGTTTGTGGAAGACCCGACTAGAGGTGAAGCTCTGTTGGATCTGGTCATTTCTAATAATGCAGAGCTTGTTGGGAATGTCAATGTTCGTGAAAACCTCGGTAGCAGTGATCATAATATAGTTATATTTTACCTATACTGTAAAAAACAAACGCAGGCTGGGAGGGCAAAAACATTTAATTTTAAGAAAGCCAATTTCCCCAGGATGAGGGCGGCAATTCAGGATATAGACTGGGAAGAACTAATGTCAAATAATGGGACAAATGATAAATGGGAGATTTTCAAATCTACCTTGGGTAATTATAGTGCAAAATGTATTCCTACAGGTAACAAGTATAAACGACTAAAATTAAACCCCACATGGCTTACACCTTCTGTGAAAGGGGCAATACATGACAAAAAAAGGGCATTTAAAAAATACAAATCTGAGGGTACATCTGCAGCCTTTGTAAAATATAAAGAGCTTAATAAAATCTGTAAAAATGTAATAAAATCAGCAAAAATACAAAATGAAAGGCAGGTGGCCAAGGATAGTAAAACAAATCCTAAAAAATTCTTCAAGCATATAAATGCAAAAAAGCCAAGGTCTGAACATGTAGGACCCCTAGATAATGGTAATGGAGAGTTGGTCACAGGGGATCAAGAGAAGGCAGAGTTACTAAATGGGTTCTTCCGCTCTGTATATACAACAGAAGAAGGAGCAGCTGATGTAGCCGGTGCCAGTGCTGTTAATATATCAGTTGATATACTGAATTGGATGAATGTAGATATGGTCCAAGCTAAATTAAATAAAATAAATGTACACAAGGCCCCGGGACCAGATGGGTTACACCCTAGAGTTCTTAAAGAGCTTAGTTCAGTTATTTCTGTCCCCCTCTTCATAATATTTAGAGAGTCTCTCATGAGTGGTATAGTGCCAAGGGACTGGCGCAGGGCAAATGTGTTGCCTATTTTCAAAAAGGGCACTAGGTCTTCGCCGGGTAATTATAGACCAGTAAGCTTAACATCAATTGTGGGGAAAATGTTTGAGGGGCTATTGAGGGACTATATACAGAATTATGTGACAATAAATAGTATTATAAGTGACAGCCAGCATGGTTTTACAAAGGACTGAAGCTGTCAAACCAACCTGATTTGTTTTTATGAAGAGGTAAGCAGAAGCCTAGACAGAGGGGCCGCTGTGGATATAGTATTTTTGGACTTTGCAAAGGCATTTGACACTGTCCCTCATAGACATCTAATGGGTAAATTAAGGACTATAGGTTTAGAAAGTATAGTTTGTAATTGGATTGAGAATTGGCTCAAGGACCGTATCCAGAGAGTTGTGGTCAATGATTCCTTCTCTGAATGGTCACCGGTAATAAGTGGTGTACCCCAGGGTTCAGTGCTGGGACCACTATTATTCAACTTATTTATTAATGATATAGAGGATGGGATTAATAGCACTATTTCTATTTTTGCAGATGACACCAAGCTATGCAATATAGTTCAGACTATGGAAGATGTTTGTGAATTGCAGGCAGATTTAAACAAACTAAGTGTTTGGGCGTCCACTTGGCAAATGAAGTTTAATGTAGATAAATGTAAAGTTATGCATCTGGGTACGAAAAACCTGCAAGCATCATATGTCCTAGGGGGAGCTACACTGGGGGAGTCAATTGTTGAGAAGGATCTGGGTGTACTTGTAAATCATAAACTAATTTTCAGCATGCAGTGTCAATCAGCTGCTTCAAAGGCCAGCAAAATATTGTCGTGTATCAAAAGAGGCATGGACTCGCGGGACAGGGAGGTAATATTACCACTTTACAAAGCATTAGTGAGGCCTCATCTAGAATATGCAGTCCAGTTCTGGGCTCCAGTTCATAGAAAGGATGCCCTGGAGTTGGAAAAAATACAAAGAAGAGCAACGAAGCTAATAAGGGGCATGGAGAATCTAAGTTATGAGGAAAGATTAAAAGAACTAAACCTATTTAGCCTTGAGAAAAGACGACTAAGGGGGGACATGATTAACTTATATAAATATATGAATGGCGCATACAAAAAATAAGGTGAAATCCTGTTCCATGTAAAACCCCCTCAAAAACAAGGGGGCACTCCCTCCGTCTGGAGAAAAAAAGGTTCAACCTGCAGAGGCGACAAGCCTTCTTTACTGTGAGAACTGTGAATCTATGGAATAGCCTACCGCAGGAGCTGGTCGCAGCAGGGACAGTAGATGGCTTTAAAAAAGGCTTCGATAATTTCCTAGAACAAAAAAATATTAACTGCTATGTGTAGAGATTTTTTACTTCCCCTTTCCTATCCCACTTCCCCTTTCCCATCCCTTGGTTGAACTTGATGGACATGTGTCTTTTTTCAACCGTACAAACTATGTAACTATGTAACTATGTAACTATGTAACTATGTAACTATGTAACCAATAAGTGTGTCAGATGCCGGATACCACATCATCGGTAGCTGTGTATTATATCTGTAGAGACCTGACCACAAATGTATTAATTCTAGGCACTCTCAGGAGTTTTTAGTGGTGGTCCTCTCTGTGATTTTCTTTTGCTGTTTTTACCTTCCACTTTGTTCTGTAGTCAGCGTACTGACAGCCCCATGATAAAATCACAGCGTACTTATGGAGTGACAGAGAAAGCCGCCTCCCGCTATCTACCCACCTAAATGCTGCGGTTGCCATTGACTACACCATCTAAGAGGTTAAATTATCAAGATCAGAGGTTTCAATCACAGCCGGGCTCCTCCTGTGCCCACACAATCACCATGATGGAATAGTACGTTTCGGTGGCCCTATGTAAGGCAATCCATGACGTACATTTATTTTATGGAGGCTTAAGGGGTTAATTTTATGGCTGAACTGTGTATAATCATCAAGGGCATAATAACAGGGGTTGCAGAGTTAAAAGCCTCACTGGTGCCTTGCTACCTGAGGGGCCCCAAAAGCAGACACTTGAATTATAAATGGAGCACAGTCTAGAAAAATAGTTGCCTATTGGTCAGTGTCTGTAGTGTCCGGAATAAAAAGAATACGTTGTTTGAAGGTAAAGTTGTTATGATGAGACGACCCCTTTAACCCGTTAGTGACCGGCCCATCGTGTTTCTACGTCGGTCACTAACAGGCCTTATTCCGATGCCATAGACTTTTTACGTCGCGGCATCGGAATAAGTTTACAGAGCAGGGAGCTGTCAGATCTCCCTGCTCTCAGCTGCTAGAAGCAGCTGAGGGCTGGGAGCGTCCCTGCTCTGCCGTGTGAGATCGATATAAGTATCGATCTCACATGTTTAACCCCTCAGATGCGGTGCGCAATAGCGAGCACCGCATCTGAGTGGTTTTGGAGAGAGGGAGGGAGCTCCCTCTCTCTCCCACCGACACCCGGCGATATGATCGCCGAGTGTCAGTGTCTCCCATGGCAGCCGGGGGCCTAACAAAGGCCCCCAGGTCTGCCTGTAATGAATGCCTGCTATGGCATGCCTCTGGCATGACCTAGCAGATGCCTGTCCGTTTTAAACGGACAGGCATAATACACTGCAATACAAAAGTATTGCAGTGTATTATAATAGCGATCGCAGAATCGCATATTATAGTCCCCTAGTGGGACTAGTAAAAAAGTTAAAAAAAAAGTTTGATAAAGTTAATTAAAAAAAAATGTGAAAAAAAAATGAAAAACCCAGCTTTTCCCCTTACAAACTGCTTTACTATTAAAAAAACAAAATACAGTAAAAAAGTTACCTACATTTGGTATCGCCGCGTCCGTAACGACCCCGACTATAAATCTATAATGTTATTTAACCCGCACGGTGAACGCCGTAAAAAATTAAATAAAAAAAGATGGAAAAATTGCTGTTTTCTGTGAATCCTGACTTTAAAAAAATGTGACTAAAAAGTGATCAAAAAGTCGCATCTACTCCAAAATGGTACCGATAAAAACTACAAGTTGTCCCGCAAAAAAAAGCCCTCATACAACTGCATCGGCGAAAAAATTAAAACGTTACGGCTCTTCAAATACGGAGAAACAAAAACAAATACTTTTTAAAAAAAAGCGTTTTTACTGTGTAAAAGTAGTAAAACATACGAAAACTATACAAATTTGGTATCGTTGCAATCGTAACAACCCGCTGAATAAAGTTATTGTGTTATTTATACCACACGGTTAACTGCGTAGATTTAGGACGCAAAAAAGAGTGGCGAAATTTCAGATTTTTTTCTATTTCCCCCCCAAAAAAAGTTAATAAAAGTTAATCAATAAATAATATGTACCTCAAAATGCTGCTATTATAAAATACAACTTGTCCCGCAAAAAACAAGACCTTCTACAGCGATGTCGACGCAAAAATAAAAGAGTTATAGCTCTTGGAATGCGACGATTGAAAAACTTAAAAAATAGCTTGGTCATTAAAGAGGCTCTGTCACCAGATTTTGCAACCCCTATCTGCTATTGCAGCAGATAGGCGCTGCAATGTAGATTACAGTAACGTTTTTATTTTTAAAAAACGAGCATTTTTGGCCAAGTTATGACCATTTTCGTATTTATGCAAATGAGGCTTGCAAAAGTACAACTGGGCGTGTTGAAAAGTAAAAGTACAACTGGGCGTGTATTATGTGCATACATCGGGGCGTGTTTACTACTTTTACTAGCTGGGCGCTCTGATGAGAAGTATCATCCACTTCTCTTCACAACGCCCAGCTTCTGGCAGTGCAGACACAGCCGTGTTCTCCAGAGATCACGCTGTGACGTCACTCACAGGTCCTGCATCGTGTCGGCACCAGAGGCTACAGATGATTCTGCAGCAGCATCGGCGTTTGCAGGTAAGTCGATGTAGCTACTTACCTGCAAATGCTGATGCTGCTGCAGAATCAACTGTAGCCTCTGGTGCCGACACGATGCAGGACCTGTGAGTGACGTCACAGATCTGCACTGCCAGAAGCTGGGCGTTCTGAAGAGAAGTGGATGATACTTCTCATCAGAGCGCCCAGCTAGTAAAAGTAGTAAACACGCCCCGATGTACACACATAATACACGCCCAGTTGTACTTTTACTTTTCAACACGCCCAGTTGTACTTTTGCAAGCCTCATTTGCATAAATACGAAAATGGTCATAACTTGGCCAAAAATGCTCGTTTTTTAAAAATAAAAACGTTACTGTAATCTACATTGCAGCGCCTATCTGCTGCAATAGCAGATAGGGGTTGCAAAATCTGGTGACAGAGCCTCTTTAAGGTCCAAAATAGGCTGGTCATTAAGGGGTTAAATACAGAAGTGACAGTTTTACACATTGATTCAATTTATATAAGTGACACTATTGATATATTTGTTCCGCAATATGTCAGCTTCTATGTACAGATGTAGAGAGAGGGCAAAAACCACGGCGCCACGTGAGGTTAAAGGAGTTGAGTGTAGAAATCCACGTATTAGCTGCTGCCAGATCCGATGCCGGTTGCCGAGGTAACCGCTTGATTTTGATGAGTGCAGAGGAAGTAAAATTAGGATCTATGTTGGCGCTGCTGCGTGGTGTAGAAAGGATGGAGATCCAAAAGCCAGGTAAAAGTAAATGATTTATTGCTATGCAACGCGTTTCAACGCCGAACTGGCGTCTTCATCAGGCATGGGGAACATAAAAGAAAGGGCATGTATTTATACAGAAGAACAAGTCATCTGATTTGGGGCAGTTCAGACTGGGTAATTAGGTAAAAAAACCGCCAAAAAGGCATCAGGAAGGGGGGGGGGAGGAAAAGGAGGGGGTTCAAAGTTCAAAGTTACATTTTGGATCTCCATCCTTTCTACACCACGCAGCAGCGCCAACATAGATCCTAATTTTACTTCCTCTGCACTCATCAATATGTACAGATGTAGTGATCTTTAACTTGAATTTAACCCCTTAACCCCTTAAGGACGCAGCCTAGTTTGGGCCTTAAAGGAACAGTGTCATGGCAAATAATTTTTTTATATGTTAAAGATGTTAGTGCTGTAATAAAAACGTTTATATTCATTTGTGTGTTTGTGTTTTACTGTTTCTTATTTTTACACTTTTTCTTCCCTATGGGGGCTGCCATTTTTTGTTCCATTTCTGTGTGTGTCGATTAACGACACACACAGACATGGAGTACGGCAGCCACAGTCCCATAGGGACTGTGAACGGCTCCCGTCCCATTCACGTCCGTGTACGGCGTCTGTGTGGGAACTGCGCATGCGCCGCTCCCACACAGTCCTATTCGAAATTGGCGCCGTCCGGCGCCATTTTCCTGTGGACCGGAAGTCGCGGCCGGACTGTAATATTACTACTTCCGGTCGCGGCTTCCGGACTTGTGCACATGGAACAGCGGCAGCAAAGGGAGCGGATGGGCCGGAGGGAGCCGCGGCAGCAGGAGCAGGTAAGAGATTTCAATGTATGTTAGTGTTTGTGTGTGTTTACTACTGTATGTAAACCTACTACACTGTGGGTTACCTCAAAAAATGGCGACACACAGTGTAGGAGGTTAAACCTTTCAAACCCCTCGTTTATCCCGGCACTAGCCAGGATAAAGGAGGGGGGGATGCTGAGAGCTCACTAGAGCGAGGGCTTTTAACCCAATGTTGCAATGCTGCAATTTTGGGAACTAGCTCCATCTAGTGACCAAAAATGGGTAGTATTATAAATTAGAAAAAATTTATAATATTTCCTGACTCGCGAAAAAAATAAAAAAAATTTGTACAATGTTTAATCACCTACACACTAAATGTTTAATTTTTAAAAAAAAAACATGTTTTTAGGGCAACACCATGCCTTTAAGGCTCAGAGCCCATTTTTGAAATCTGACATATTTCACTTTATGTGGTAATAACGTCGGAATTCTTAAACCTATCTAAGCAATTCTGAGATTGTTTTCTCGTGACACATTGGGCTTCATGTGCATGGTAAAATTTGGTTGATATATTCAGTGTTTATTGGTGAAAAATTGCAAAATTTAGAGAACATTTTGAAAAAATAGCATGTTTCAGAATTTCAATGTATCTGTTTTTAAAACAGACGGTTATACCACCCAAAATAGTTACTAGTTCACAATTCCCATATGTCTACTTTAGATTTGCATTGTTTTTCGAACATTCTTTTATTTTTCTTGGACGTTACAAGGCTTAGAACATAAACAGCAATTTCTCATATTTTTAAGAAAATGTCAAAAGCCTTTTTTTAAAGGTACCTGTTCAGTTCTGAAGTGGCTTTGAGCGGCCTATGTATTAGAAACCCCCATAAAACACCCCATCTTAAAACCTAGACCCCTCAAGGTATTCAAAACAGCATTTAGAAAGTTTTTTAACACTTCAGGCATTTCACAGGAATTAAAGCAAAGTGGAGGTGAAATTTGCAAATTTCATTTTTCTTGCTGAATTTTAATTTGATGAAATTTTTTTCTGTAATACAGAAAGTTTTACCAGAGAAATACTACTAAATATGTATTTTCCAGATTCTGCCGTTTTTAGAAATGTCTCACATGTGGCTCTAGTGTGCTCGTGGACTAAAACACAAGCCTCAGAAGCAAAGAAGCACCTTGTGCATTTTGAGGACTCTTTTTTATTAGAATATATTTTAGGCAGCATGCCAGGTTTGAAGAGGTGTTAAGGTGCCAAAACAGTAGGAATCCCCCAATAGTGACCCCATTTTGGAAACTACACCCCTCAAGGAATTCATTTATGGTTCTTGTTATCATTTTGACTGCACAGTTTTTTCACAGTACCTATTTGAATTGGGCTGTGAAATTAAAAAGATGACATTTTTTCCAATAAGATATTATTTTTGATCTAAATTTCTTATTTTCACAGGGAATAAAATACCCCATTATGTTGTCCAATTTGTCCTTAGTGCGGCAGTACCCCATTTGTGGTGATAAACTGCCGTTTGGGCTATTGGGAGGGCTCAGAAGGAAAGGAGCGCTATGTGTTTGTTGGAGTCCAGATTTTGCTGGATTGGTTTTCGGGTGCCATGTCACATTTGCAGAGCCCCAGAGGTATCAAAGCAATCGAAACCCACCAGAAGTGACCCCATTTTGGAAACTACACCCCTCAAGGAATTCATTTATGGTTGTTATTATCATTTTGACCGCACAGTTTTTTCACAGTACCTATTTGAATTGGTCTGTGAAATTTAAAAAAATGTAATTTTTTCCAATAAGATGTAATTTTTGATCAAAATTTCTTATTTTCACAGGAAATAAAATACCCCATTTTGTTGCCCAATTTGTCCTTAGTGTGGCAATACCCCATTTGTGGTGATAAACTGCCATTTGGGCCCATGGCAGGGCTCAGAACGAAAGGACCACCATTTGGCCTACTGGAGCTTTTCTGGAGCTTTTCTGGTGCTAAGTCATGTATGCAGAAGCCCCTGAGGTACTAGTACAGTTGAAACCCCCGAGAAGTGACCCCATTTTAAAAACTACACCTCTTAAGACATTCATCTAGAGGTGTAGTGAGCATTTTGACCCCACAGGTAAGCAGATGGTGCAGAGTGAGATTTGCAATTTTTATATATATATATATATATATATATATATATATATATATATATATATATATATATATATATATATATATGCCATGTCAGTGTCTGATATAGTGTGCCCAGCATGTGCCACTGTAGATATACACCCCATAAGCTGTAATGTGGGTTTTCCCTGGTACGGAAATACCCTGCATGTGGCTGTTATTAGCTGCCTGGGCACACGACAGGGCCCAGAAGGAAAGGACCACCATTTGACCCACTGGAGCTTTTCTGGTGCTAAGTCATGTATGCCGAAGCCCCTGAGGTACTAGTACAATTGAAACCCCCGAGAAGTGACCATAATTTAAAAACTACACCCCTTAAGACATTCATCTAAAGGTGTAGTGAGCATATTTGACCCCACAGGTACTGTGTAAAAGATAATGCGCAGCAGATGGTGCAGAGTGAGATTTGCAATTTTCTATATATATATGCCAGGTCAATGTCCGATATAGTGTGCCCAGCATGTGCCACCGGAGATATACACCCCATAAGCTGTAATGTGGGTTCTCCCGGGTACGGCAATACCCTACATGTGGCTGTTAGTAGCTGCCTGGGCACACGGCAGGGCTCAGAAGGAAAGGACCACCATTTGACCTACTGGAGCTTTTTTGGTGCTAAGTCATGTATGCAGAAGCCCCTGAGGTACCAGTACAATTGAAACCCCCGAGAAGTGACCATATTTTAAAAACTACACCCCTTAAGACATTCATCTAAAGGTGTAGTGAGCATTTTGACCCCACAGGTACTGTGTAAAAGATAATGCACAGCAGATGGTGCAGAGTTAGATTTGCAATTTTCTATATATATATGCCAGGTCAATGTCTGATATAGTGTGCCCAGCATGTGCCACCGGAGATATACACCCCATAAGCTGGAATGTGGGTTCTCCCGGGTACGGCAATACCCTACATTTGGTTGTTATCAGCTGCCTGGGCACACGGCAAGGCTCAGAAGGGAAAGATGAGGGGAATAAGCTGTGTGTGGAGTGCATCAGGGTAAATTAAAAATTAAGGGATGTATGATAAATTCGAAAACAATCTTTCATACTGAGCCCTGGATTTTCGGGACACGTGTCGCATTGGTATGTTGTGTCCTTCCTTATCACCCTCTTTGAGCAGACTCTGCACCTCTTTTGACTTTTTCCCTTCTTGCCAGTTTGGGGAACTTCTCCTGGAAAGTGTTGCCCTGGTACGATGCGTGTGGCCTCGCTTCCAGAAGTGCTGGGTGCCACCCCTTCTTGGTCCCTAAAGATTAGGTTCTTGATAACCACCTCTTGAAATTCCAGGAAAGTTCCCCTCTGGCCTGCACATCGACGTAGCACATACGCATTGAACGCATTGTACAATGCCATCTGTATGATGTGCACGGCCAGATTCTTAAACCACTCCCTCATTTTCCGCATGGCGCTGTAGGGTTTTTAGGACTTGATCTGACAAGTCCACCCCTCCCATGTACCTATTGTAGTCCAGGATGCAGTCTGGTTTGGGGGTCTCTGTACTGGTACCTCATACAGGTACATGGGTACTGGTGTGGCCATGTACTGTTGTCAATACAAAGACATCTCTCTTGTCCTTGTACTTGACACACAATATGTTGCTGCTAGAATGTGCCCTGCTCTCACCCGTTCTGAGTGTTTGCCCAAGCAGAGTCATAGGGAGACCTCTCAGATTTTTTCTAGCAGTGCCGCATGCCACAGTACTTATGGAAGCGAGGCATTTGAAGAGCGGGACGCTGGTATAAAAATTATCCAGGTAGAGGTGGTAACCCTGATCCAGCAGTGGGTGCACCAAATCCCACACAATTTTTGCATTAATTCCCAAGTAGGGGGAGCATTATGGCGGCTGAATACTGCTGTCCTTCACTTCATATATTCTAAATTTGTAGGTATACCCTGATGCACTCTCGCACAGCTTATACATCATCACGCCATACCTTGAACTCTTACTCGGCAGGTACTGGCAGAATTGAAGCCTCCCTTTAAAATGTACCAGGGACTCATCAATAGAAATACACTTCTCGGGGGATTTGGGGCTCATAAATGTCTGGTGTGGGGGTCCAAATGGGGTCACTTCGCTCGGGGGCTTGAACTACGGAGGGGTCATCTCGCTCTGGGGCTTCAACTGAGGTGGTGGTCCTGGGGCGTCTCCTAGGGGGTTCCTCTTCTTCATCACTGGATGAGGAGGTGGATAAATAAAACAGAGTCTCACCATCCGACGACTCTTTGTCGGAGTCAAGAAATGAATATGCCTCTTCGGCACTAAATATCCGTTGGGACATTTATTACTTCCCTAACTAGGAACAATAGGCTGCTACCTAAACCAGCCAAAAAAATTGGAGTTTTTATAGAACGAGTGGGCTTCCCTGAGACTAAACCTAACTAGATTTTATTTGAACTTCCCTGAGACTAAATCTAACTACGGCGACTATTCCCTGACACTAAACCTAACTAGATTATTCCGAGCTTCCCTAACACTAAACCTAACTACGGTGACGGGTGCCTGACACTAAACCTATCTAGATTATTCAAAGCTTCCCTGACGCTAAACCTAACTACGGTGATGGACCCCTAACGCTAGATCTAACTACGGTGACGGATTCCTGACGCTAAATTCCCTGACGCTATACCTAACTACGCTTTTTGACGGTTCCCTGACACTAACTAACCCTAATACTAAACTAACCAGTTAAATTGTCTAAATTAACTTTTTTTTTTTTTAATTTTTATATATTTTTTGGTTTTATATGTTTTTTATAAAGAAAAAAAAAGAAAAAAATAATCCCCAGGGACCAAGAAATTGGTCCTGAAGACTAAGAAGTGGTCAGTGATAGGTGATCACTGACCAAAAACGTGGGGGGAACACAAGGAGGAAGGGTACAGGAATGGGTAGTGGATGGGAGAGGTGGGATGCCGAAAAAAGTTTTTTTTTAGACTTTTTTTTTAACTTTCTCTTCTCTCTCTCTTTCTCACAACCGCTCTGAACGCCTCGCTATCTCCAACAGAGGCGTTCAGGGCGGGAGCGGCAGGATGTGATGTCAGGGAGAGGAAGTGAAGAGACCGATTGCCACTATTGGACAGTTACTCACTAACTGACCAATAGTGGCGATCGTGGAAGCGGGACCATCGCGACAGGTCCCGGCGTATTGAGCTGTGATAGCTTGCTGTCGGAAACAGCAGCTGTCAGAGCTCGTGCACGCGCTGGTGAAAAATGGCGATGCATTTTCCTTGCAACGTACTATTTCGTCGCTGAGCGCGAACGTGTCGGTCAGCGCGACATAATAGTACGTCGCTGAGCGCGAAGGGGTTAAGATCAATATAGGCCTCATAAGGCAGGATATGCAGGCCATGAGGGAACGTATGTCCCATGCTGAGGAACGCATTTCGGCCTGGAAGATGGGATTTATCCTGTACCCAGGGCCTTAACAGCCTTGGAAGAAGCTGCAGAAGCGATTGGAAAATCGTCTGCGCCGAAATAACATCAGAGTTTTGGGATTGCCTGAAAAAGCGTAAGGTCAAGATTCTATTGCCTTTATGGTTGCATGGCTGCATGAGCTGTTTCCTGATGCAGTGTTCTCTACTGCTTTCGAGGTGGAGAGAGCTCATAGAGTACCGGCACGACCCTTACCACCGGGATCACCCCTAGATCTATGCTGGCACGCTTATTGAATAGCAACGACCGGGACTTGATCCTTCGTCTGGCTCGCAAAAAGCAAGATATTAGATACAATGGAGCTGCAGTGTCTATATTCCCTGACTTCAACGCGGAGTTACAGAAAAGTCGCGCTACTTTCATGTCGGTGAAAAGGAGGCTTAGGGATCTACAAATCCCATACTCCATGGCGTATCCTGCAAGGCTACGTATTGTGGATGGAGATTGGTCACTGTTCTTTGCGACCTCAAAAGATGCCGATGACTGGGTGAGTCACCCTGGACCTTTGCCGCGGAACTGAGACTCTCTGCCGCATCCTGCGTTGATGCTATGCTGACCACTTTAAAGATGGCTGCGTGATTCCATGCGTCCTGCTGTTTTTTTTCCCCCCCTACATGTATCCTTGAACTTGCAATAAGTATATATATCAGATGGACGCTACGCTGTATCTTTGACATATTGCTTCTTTCTGGCATACTCTGGATAATGAACACGGCTTTCCATGGTTCAGATAACCGTCATACATGCCTTTTTCTTATGTCTTAATTAGATACTAGGTATTAACTCATATACTAACACATGGGTTCTTCCGTCGTATATATGAAAAGCCACTATGGCGAAGGCAATGTGTCGTCACTGTTGATGCTTAATGGCTTTACTGAATGCTATATTAATATGTTACATGGTACATATGTTCCCCTTTTGTACCAAAGACCTGAAAGGTTTCATGTTTTAAGTCTTACATACCTACAATGGATCAGTTCGCAGTATAGCTATATGTATATCAGGGACTACTTTCTTTGTATAACATGTGGAATATGTTAAATGGCTAAGATAACCGTTATGCCTTGGAATGTGAGGGGTTTGGGTACGGCTAGGAAAAGAGCAATGGTTTTTGCACAGGTCAGAAAGTATTCGCTGCATATTTTGTGCATACAAGAAACCCATTTGATCACAGATAAACTGCGTGTGTTGAAGAGACCGTGGGTTCAGTGGTCCTGCCACTCCTGTTACTCGTCCTACTTCTGTGGTGTATCCATACGTTCATAAGTCCCTTAGGTGGGAGGTGGATGCCGTACGGATTGATGATAATGGGCGTTTTGTGTTTGTGCATGCTTTCATAAATAATGTTTCCTATGTCCTCCTAGGGGTGTATATCCCTCCTCCGGCATCAGTGTCGGTACTACACCAAGCGGTTAACTTCCCAGCGGCGTATCCGGGTGCTAGACTGCTTAGCATGGGAGATTTTAACATGACCATGGATAATGCTATGGATAGGCTTAGGCATAACCAGCTGCTGGTGCCTCCACATGCTCCAGATACACATCTCCATCTACTGATGATGGAGGTGGGATGGACAGATATATATAGGTTTCTATTCCCTAGTACTAGAGTGTACTCATGTTCCTCATTAGGGCAAAGTTCACTATCACGAATAGACTACATTTTCAGTAAAGACTTGTTAATGGTAATGTCACCTCAAATTATGTACAAACCTAGAGGTGTGTCTGATCACTCCCCTGTCCTGGCTAGTTTTCAACTCCCGGATATTCCCAGGCCCAGGGGATGGAAGATTCATCCCTTCTGGCTGATGATCATAGGTACAAATGATAGGATACCTGATCAGCTGCAAGTATTTTTGTAGGCTCACTAGGATTTTGATAATGTGGGTATTCTGTGGGATACTTCTAAAGCATATTTAAGGGGATGCCTTAAATCATCTATATCATATTTAACCCCTTCCCGCAATTTCACGTACAGTTACGTGATGGGAGCTGGTGTTTTCCCGCAATTCCACGTAACTGTATGTGAAAGAGATGGAGCTGGCTCAGAAGCTGAGCCAGCGACCTCACCGCCGGGTGACAGCTGTATGTTACAGCTGGCACCCTGAGGTATCGGCCAGGACCGGAGCTAGCCGCCGATCCGACCGATTAACCCCTCACATGCTGCGTTCAATAGAGATCGCAGCATGTGAGGAGTTTATAGCCACCGTCACCCCAGCAACGTGATCGCGGGGTTTCCGGTGGCTGCAAAGGCGATCGGAGGCCTAATACTTACCTCCTGTTCTGCCAGCAACAGAATCCTCCTATGCCCCATCGTCGGCGGGGCCCAAAAGGCTTCCGGTACCATCGGCAAGATGGCGCCGGCTCAGCTTCCGGCTCAGACGCTGAGCCGGCGTCATCAGCAGTCTGGTTGTGTGTTGCCATTGTTTGACCTGCCCCG
The DNA here is from genome assembly GCF_050947455.1 of Rhinoderma darwinii. Lineage (NCBI taxonomy): Eukaryota > Metazoa > Chordata > Amphibia > Anura > Rhinodermatidae > Rhinoderma > Rhinoderma darwinii. The sequence goes on from NC_134690.1 coordinate 75,321,696, forward strand.
TTCCTGCCCCCTATAGCGCACTGCGCATATCCGGGATCCCTGTACGCGTTGGGGACCCGGATGTGCGCTATGGCGCTGGGGGCTGGAAGTGGGGCATGACTCACTTCCGGTTTCGGCAACGGACATGCGCCGGAATCCAAGTGCACAGAGAAAACGAGCAAGTACACCTGGGTCTGATCCTAGTTAAAGCTTGACTGCATTTAGACACTATGCACCCCTTGAGGAAGCACACCGCGAAACGCGCGTTGGGGTCCTTTGCATGGTATCCTGACTTCCATGAGCACTAATATGGGTAAGGTTTTTTGAAGGGGAGGGGGGGAATACTATCCATCTGTGACCTACTGTCTCTTTCATATAAGTGTTTGAAATTTATTTGACTACTATGTCCATAACTAATTGATATTATATGATGATTCAGTGTTCACCGATTTTCCCACCACCCATCCTCCATACTCCTTTTTAGGATATATTACATATTCCCATAAATGATACAGGGAGTCCGCCTCCCATGTTTACTAGAACACTATAGAGTCTTCTTGTCCGTTTTGTACCTTTTTTAAACGGTTTGTCCAAATTTATGTGATCAATAAAGATTGTTATTTTTTATACATATATGGCTTCTATGCTGTCTCTTTTGTTTAAATGTTTTTTAATTCACAGCCCAATTCAAATAAATTTTGTGAAAAAACTGTGGGGTCTAAATGGTCACAATACCCATAAAATAATTCCTTAATGGGTTTAGTTTCCAAAATGGGATCACTTCTGGTGGGTTTCCATTGCTTTGATACCTCTGGGGCTCTGCAAATGCAACATGGCACCCGAAAACCGATCCAGCAAAATCTGGACTTCAAAGAACACATAGCGCTCCTTTCCTTCTGAGCCCTCCCATGGGCACAAACAGCAGTATATAGCCACCAATGTGGTATTGCCGAACTCAGGACAAATTGGGCAACAAAATGAGATAATTTATTCCTTGTGAAAAGAAGAAATTTTGAGCCAAAACGACATCTTATTGGAAAACATTTCATTTTTTTAAAAATTCCCAGCCCAATTCAAATAAATTCTGTGAAAAAACTGTGGGGTCTAAATGGTCAAAATACCCATAAATGAATTCCTTGAGGGGTATAGTTTCCAAAATTGGGTCACTTCTGATGGCTTTCCATTGCTTTGATACCTCTGGGGTTCTGCAAATGCGACATGGCACCCGAAAACCAATCCAGCAAAATCTGCACTCCAAAGAACACACAGCGCTCTTTCTCTTCTGAGGCCTACCATGGGCCCAAACGGCAGTTTATCACCACAAATGGGGTATTGCACTCAGGAGAAATTGGGCAACAAAATGGGGTATTTTGTTTCCTGTAAAAATAAGAAATTTTGATGAAAAATTACATTTTATTGGAAAAAATTTCATTTTTTTAATTTCACAGCCCAAGTCAAATACGTGCTGTGTAAAAACTGTGGGGTCAAACTGGTAACATTAACTATAAATTAATTCCTTGAGGGGTGTTGTTTCCAAAATGGGGTCACTTTTGGGGGATTCCTACTGTTTTGGCACCTCAACACCTCTTCAAACCTGGCATGCTGCCTAAAATATATTCTAATAAAAAGAGGCCCAAAATGCACTAGGTGCTTCTTTGCTTCTAGGGCTTGTGTTTTAGTCCACGACCGCACTAGAGACACATGTGGGACTTTTCTAAAAACTGTGGAATCTGGACAATACATATTTAGTAGTGTTTCTCTGGTAAAGCCTTCTGTGTTACAGAAAAAAATGGAATAAAATTGAAATTCAGCAAGAAAAATGAAATGTGCAAATTTCACCTCCACCCTGCTTTAATTCCTGTGAAACGCCTGAAGGGTTAAAAAACTTTCTAAATGGTGTTTTGAATACTTTGAGGGGTCTAGTTTTTAAAATGGGGTGTTTTATAGGGGTTTCTGATACATAGGCCCCTCAAAGCCAATTGAGAACTGAACAGGAACCTTAAAAAAAAGGTTTTTGAAATTTTCTTAAAAATATGAGAAATTGCTGTTTATATTCTAAGCCTTGTAACGTCCAAGAAAAATAAAAGAATGTTCAAAAAACGATGCCAATCTAAAGTAGACATATAAGAAATGTGAACTAGTAACTATTTTGTGTGGTATAAGCATCTGTTTTACAAGCGGATGCATTTAAATTCAGAAAAATGTAATTTTTTTCTACATTTTCTCTAAATTTTGCAATTTTTCACAAATAAACACTGAATATATCGACCAAATTTTACCACTAACATAAATCCCAATGTCTCACGAGAAAACAATCTCAGAATCGCTTGGATAAGCTTAAGCATTCCAAAGTTATTACCACATAAAGTGAATTATGTCAGATTTGAGAAATGGGCTCTGAGCCATAAGGCCCAAACTAGGCTGTGTCCTTAAGGGGGTTGTCCCAAGTTGATAAATGGAGCTATAAAGCTCCCCCATGTAAAAATAAGAAGAATTCTAATTATCTGTCCGTCGTCCAGCGATGTCGTTTTCTGGATATCCTTGATTGCAGTTGCGGTCGGTCCCTCTTTGTATCCTGCTCGTTGCCTAGGTTCCCGGCCACCGCTATTTACCTTTAGCGGTGGCCGCGCATGCGTAATGACATCCTCTGCGCCCTGAGCAGAGGATGTCATTTACTCATGAACGCGCATCTCGGCGCATCTCGGCGCATGCGCAGGAGATGCAAGGAGATGAAGTGGACGGCACCCGTCGTGAGAAGTCTGCGCTCCGCTAAAGGTAAGGCCTCATGCACACGACTGTGGTGTTTTTCTGGTCCGCAAATTCCAGGACCGTGTTCCGTGGAATGTCATCCGCAGTTCATCCGTATGTAATCCGCAGTTCATCCGTATGTAATCCGCAAAAATGCGGATGAAAAAAAAAAAAAAAAAAAAGTACTTTTAAACAGGATGCCAAAAGCTTGTTCAAACCCCCTTTAGAAGGTCACATGATCGCTCTGGAGCCATTTCCTGCTGCATTTTTCCTGATCTTTGCTTTGTGCGAGTTCAGTGAGATTGCGCTGCTGATATAGCTGTGGTTTTTGTCAGTTACTCACTGCGAACATGTCTTCTGATGATGTGGATGATGTACTCTTGCACTGGCTCCTCTCCAGGCGATTTGGACAGCAACCACCAATGCTGGACGAAGAACCGAGGAGGAGGAGGAGGAGATATTGGGTTCACCCCATTATCTCCCAACGGCTTAGGAAGGGGCATTTTAACATGCTGTACTCAGACCTGCGGCAGCACCCGGACAAGTTCCTCAGCTACTGCCGTATGTCCGTGCAAACTTTTGACTGTCTGCTGGCGGACCTTCGTCCTGGACTCATCTTCCAGGACACCACCATGAGACATTGCATTTCTCCAGAGGAACGCCTGATCGTCACTCTGAGGTAAGAAAACCTAAATCCCCTTCTACGACATGTCTCTACCCTGCAAACAATATTAGTATACTTGTCCCCTGTGCATATTGCCGCCTCGCCACCGTGCTGCAGATATTTTTCCTGTATGTGCATATTTTGTTATATATGTTTTGTTTTTTTTACAGATTTCTTGCTACCGGCAACTCCTTTGCATCGCTACATTTCCAGTTTCTGCTGGGGTGCTCCACTATTTCGAAGATTGTCAAGCTTACCTGCGAAGTCATCTGGCAGCAACTTCGAGCAGCAGTTATGCCAAAGCCCAAGCCAGAGGACTGGATTCGGATTGCCGATGGCTTCTTACAATCAGCACAGTTTCCCAACTGTGTTGGTGCGCTAGATGGTAAGCACATCCGCGTAAAAAAGCCTGCTCACTCAGGGTCTCAGTATTTCAATTATAAGCAGTTTTTCTCGGTGGTGCTGTTGGCCTTGGCTGACAGTGACTATCGGTTTATAATTGTCGATATTGGGGCCTATGGAAGCTCTGCGGATGCTGGCATCTTCAGGGCTTCCAGAATGGGTGAACGTCTAGCATCTAACCAGCTCGACCTTCCGGAACCTAGACAGCTTCCAGGATCTACAGGACCACCAGCACCCTTTGTCATTGTGGGTGATGAAGGTTTCGGACTGTCCCCTCACCTGATGCGTCCATTCCCTAGGCGTGGCTTAGATGAACAGAGGCGCATTTTTAACTACCGCCTTACCCGTGCAAGACGGTATGTGGAGTGCGCCTTCGGAATTCTAAGCAGCAAGTGGCGTGTGTTCCAGAGCTCCATTCAGATGAATCCTGAAAATGTGACAAAGGTTATACAAGCGTGTGTTGTCCTCCACAATTTTCTGAGGATTCATGAGTCGGCAGTGGACGCAGAGCTGAACCATTTCTCAACTAATTACATCCCTTTGGACTACACACCACATGGAAGACCTGGAGTGTCTGGACTGGCAGTCCGTAATTTGTATACAGACTATTTTGTATCACCTGAGGGAGCAGTTCCTTGACAAAGGGATGTGCTTCGTCTGCCAAATTAAAATTTTAGAGGGACTGTTGTATTTCCTGTTTATGTTACAAATGTTAGTAGTTAAAGTTGCAGTAGTAGAGTAGGGACTCGCAAGAGAATGAGGACCCTTGACGCGGGTTGCGAGCTAATGTATTTCTGTTTTTTTTTTTTTAATTCTTTATTAATTTAAAAAAAAAAAAATGCGATTATTTGCATTTGGCAGAAATGCAGACCAATACCTCATTATGTTTTGCAATAATAATAAAGACAAACACATAATTAACTATAAACTTATTTTATTTCTTGCATAAAATAGTGTCAACAAACATAACCAAAACTATGTTATATAACTAAATTATAAATTGTAAAAGGATTGCGAAGGTGCAGGTTCATGATGTGGTCGTGGAACTGCCTCCCCCTGCTGCATGGGCCGATACTGTTGTTGAGAAGGTCCTGGCATGCCATAAACTGAACGATCGTCACTGAATAGCGGCATTGAGTCTACATATGACGGCTGCTGGATGCCTTGCGCGGTTGCTGCAGGTGCTGGAGGGACAGAGTGGAAGGTGCTTGCATCACACCCCCGTCTATGAAACTCGATGGCCTGATGCATTGCACGTGGGTCAGGATGTGTCGCAAATATTTCCACGACTTCCATTAGTGCTGTTTGGCACCTTATCTGTCTGGAAATTGGCACTCTTTTAAGAATATTAGAGAGAGCGCGACAGAAGGTGCCCTCTTCAGTTTCAGTAGCTCTTTTCTCCAAGTGTTCTAATACACGCAAGTCGACTTCCTGCCTTGGCTCTGTACGTGTTGGACCTTTGGCAGAACGTCGACGTTTACCTCGGGGTATAATTTCTTCGTCCGCGGCACAGACTGTATTATCCACTGTTGTTGGTTCCACTGTCACAGGAGTGGAAGTGGACCTAGCAGTCCCCAAAGCTACGTCAGGCTCTTCAATTTGAGTCTCATCAGAGTCTTCTTCTTCCTCCAGATTATCCTTGGTTCTGTTTGAAAATGAAAACATAATGTTAGGGAATTTTTGTATTAATTTAACGTCATGTCTACAGCTGGGCAAATACACTATGTATGCATCACTACATGCAGAGCCCTAACTAGGAAAGACAGGGCCGCATAGCAAACTTTTGACTGGGGCCATCCCTCCACTGGGTGTCCCCCCCCCTTGTAGATAGTGCCTTTTTTGCTGCCCCCCCACCCCTGTAGATAACGCCATACAGCCCCACACTGTACACTGTATGGCATTATCTACCGGGGGACTATATGGCATTATCTATAGGGGGACTGTACGGCGTTATCTAGTGAGGGGGCTGTATGCCGCTAACGCCATACAGGCCCCCCTCCCCGCCCCCCGGACAAATGCCACCTATAGTGTGTCCTACAAATACATGCGTTATCGCTGGCAGCGATAGGGTGAAGGGGGGACTGAAAGTCCCCTTAAGTTCTGCCGTCTGCACAGCTCCAAAAAATTGAAAGGAGCGCTGGTTATGTATGCGCACAAGCACGACTTTGGCTCCATTCATTTTTACGGAGCTGGCGAAAGTACGAGGTTTGGGATGGAGAAGTTCAGGGTACTTTCTGTCCCCCGTTCTCCCTGTCAATGCCAGCGATCACACATGTATCCCCTATCCAGTGGATAGGGGATACATGTCTGTTGTTTAATGTCAGAGCGGGGAGATACCTCCCTGCTCAGCCGTAGTGTCCAGTTGCGTCCCGCTGTAGCCGTCATAGCGGCTGCTAGCGGAGCCTCCGGACATGGTGGAGTCCCCTCATGCCGCGGTCCCCGTAGCAGTCGCTACGGCTGCTACAGCGGTACTTACACAACTGCCTACATGGGCAGACTACAATGATCAAAGTATATAAGCAATACTTACGGGCCAACCTGCATTACATCCAGAAGAAACGAAAGTTGTTTGGTGTACATGTATGGCTTTTTTTTCAGACGTCCGTCTCCGCTCTTCCCCTTGTCATTCATCTCACGCTTTAATTGGTCTCGGCACGTGTTCCAGCGTGTTTTCACGTTTTCGACTATGATATAAAATAAACCAATCACAGATCAACATTTTAGAAGAGTACATTACTAGATATTAGGAAATGTTGTTTATTATATGAAAGTGATGCTGCAAATTTTTGTTGTTTACGCAACAAATCTGCACCTACATTTGCATATTTGACAGGTAATTCCGACGTTGCAGAAACTACAGCGGACTTGCCACGTTTTCCATGTGCCCACACGACAGCGTCCGTAACGGCTGAAATGACGTTGCTGTTTTCAGGAGAAAACATCACCCGTAATTTCAGCCGTAAAGGCATGTGCTGGCGCTTTAAGCCGCGTCCATTACGGACGTAATTGATTTTCATAGGAGCCCATGAATAACGGCTCCAATTACGGCACAAGAAGTGACAGGTCACTTCTTTGACGCGGGCGTCTATTGACGCGTAAATATACACGCCGCTTGAACACACAAACGTCAGCCCATTGCTTTCACTGGGCAGATGTTTGTCAACGCTATTGCGGCGTATTTAGCGGGCGTAATAGAGGTCAAACACCCCCGAATTACGTCCGTAATTAGTGTGTGGGAACATACCCTCATAGTGACATGTCACGTTTTGATCGGTGCTGTTCAGAGCCATGAGACCCCCACAATCTCACGTGCACTTCTGCAGCTTCATTTCAGCGATTGGTGGGTGTTTCAGTGATCCAACCGCCACCAATCAAAACGTCAGGCATGTCATTATGACATGACAGGAGTACTCAGAAACCGCATCAAGGTGTGAAACTTACCCATGCGCTTCTTTTGCACTTTAGTTGCCTTCTCCCACTCGGTAAGATGCACCTCACTGCAGACCTCCTGCCAGGCAAGATCTTTCAGATTCCTGTCTGCATATTCTTCCACCCGCTTATCCCACAGACAGGGCTTGTGCTGGACCAGGATGATTAGTTTCTCGACGTTTATAATTGAAGCCATGCTGCTCTCTGCTGCTCTCTGCTGCTTTCATGCACTGTCTCCAGACTTCACGACGACAGAAGTCATTCCCGGACGTCGCCTAGCAACACTTCCGCAAATCCGCAAACTGCGGATGACACACGGCGGTGTATCCGCAATTTCCACGGGCCCATTGACTTCTATTGGCATGTCCGCAGCGCATTTGCGGCCCGTAATAAGACATGTCCGGAGTTTCTGCGGCACGGATGTGCGGACATGCGGAGAGCCGTGAAAACACGGATAGTGGGTATGGCCACATAGAAATGAATGGGTCCGCAATTAACCCGTGGATTTGCGGTGGAATTGCGGACGCAAAAACACGGTCGTGTGCATGAGGCCTAAGTGTGTGTGTGTGTGTGTGTGTCTGTGTTTGTGTATATATGGGTGTGTTTGTGTATGTGTTTGTGTATATGTTTGTGTATATGTGTGTGTGTGTTTATGTGTGAGTGTATATATGGGTGTGTTTGTGCATATGTGTATAGGTTTGTGTGTATATGTTTGTGTGTGTTTTTGTATACGTGTGTGTTTGTGTATATGGGTGTGTTTGTGCATATGTGTATAGGTTTGTGTGTATATGTTTGTGTGTTTTTGTATACGTGTGTGGTTGTGTATGTGTGTGTGTTTGTGTATATATGTGTGTGTTTGTGTATATATGGGTGTGTTTGTGTATATATGGGTGTGTTTGTGTATATATGGGTGTGTTTGTGTATATGTTTGCGTGTTTGTGTATGTGTGTTTGTGTATATATGGGTGTGTTTGTGTATATATGTGTGTGTTTGTGTATATATGGGTGTGTTTGTGTACATGTGTTTGTGTATATGTTTGTGTGTATTTGTGTGTGTGTATATGTGTGTGTGTGTGTTTGTGTATATATGGGTGTGTTTGTGCATATGTGTATATGTTTGTGTGTATATGTTTGTGTGTTTTTGTATATGTGTGTGTATATGTGTGTTTGTGTATATATTGGTGTGTTTGTGCATATGTGTATAGGTTTGTGTGTATATGTTTGTGTGTTTTTGTATACGTGTGTGTTTGTGTATATGTGTGTGTGTTTGTGTATATATGTGTGTGTTTGTGTATATATGGGTGTGTTTGTGTATATGTTTGTGTGTATATGTTTGTGTATGTGTTTGTGTGTTTGTGTATATATGGGTGTTTGTGTACATGTGTTTGTGTATATGTTTGTGTGTATATGTGTGTGTTTGTGTGTATATGTGTGTGTTTGTTTATATGTTTGTGTGTATGTATTTGTGTGTTTATGTGTAATATATGGGTGTGTGTTTATAGGTGTTTGTGTATATGTTTGTGTGTGGTTGTTTGTGTGTGTGTAGGTGAGTATAAGTATCGGTATTGTTCACATTGATAACTTTTTTTTAATGTTGTTGCAGATTTTGATGTACCAATTGGACTACATCTTCGATTCGTTGGACTACTGCGTAGCTCTACGTTTTTTGAAAATTTTAATAAAATGGTTAACGAGGGTTTTGTTGGGGATTTCTTATTTCAATAAAAAAAAATTGTCTTTGTGTTTTTTTTTCAAACTTTATTAGTGCCTAGATAATGGCAGTTGGCTGATTGACAGCGTCCATTATTAAGGCGGTACTTAGTGTTAGCCGGTGCAGAGGCTAGCACCAACCACCCATTATTACCCCGGTACCCACCACCACCAGGGGTGCCGGAAAGAGCTTGGTACGATCCAGTACCCGACCATATGTTGTGATGGTCGGGTACTGGGGCGGCCGTAGACTGGTATTATGAGGCTGGGAAGGGCCAAAAACAGTGGACCTTCCCACTCTTGTAATGCTAGGCTGCTGCTGCTGTGTTGTATCGGGCTGGTTATAAAAATGTGGGGGACCCCCACGTCGTTTTTTTTTTAAATTTAACAATAGACGTTGGGTCCCCCACATTTTTAATAACCAGCCATATACAAGGCCGCAGCAGCCTGGCATTACACGGGTGGGAGGGGCCACTGGTTTAGTACATTCCCAGGCTAATAACACTGTGTTGTTTGTGGCTGGTTATGATAAATTGGGTGGAACCTCATGTATTTTTAATAAAAATAATAAATAATTTTTAAAAATGACGTGGGGTCCCCCCCCATTTTTATAACCAGCCAGATACAACACAGCAGCAGCAGCCTAGCATTACAAGGGTGGGAAGGTCCACTGTTTTTGGCCCTTCCCAGCCTCATAATACCAGCCTGCGGCCGCCCCAGAGCCCGACCATCACAACAGATGGTCGGGTACTGGATCGTACCCAGCTCTTCCCGGCACCCCTGGTGGTGGTGGGTATCGGGGTAATAATGGTGTTTAGTTTTAGCCTCTGTACCGGCTAACACTAAGCCTCCCCTTAGTAATGGACCTTGTCACTCAGACAGCGGCCATTACTAAAGTGATAGTAATAAAACTTGAAAAGAAAAGACAAAGATATAGATAAAATATTTTATTGAAATAAAGCACCCCCAACACAACCCTCATTAACCATTTTATTGATGAAAAAAAGCGTCATCGAAGTAGTCCTCGAAACCGACGTAGTCCAAACACCAAACCTGTAAAAAAATAAATAAATAAATAAATGAAATAAAACATGTCGTAGGCTTAGTTTCACTTTCATGTGTGATACTGACTGTTATACCATGTATAGAAGCCTGCGGCAAAGTTGGCTTAGATACAGGGCGCCAGCAGACAGTATCATACATGGCCATACAGACATTTATACAAATAAACATACATACATACATACATGCAAACATACATGCACATATACACATACAAACATGACAACATACATACATGCAAACATACATACATACATACATACAAGCAAACATACATACATAAAAGCAAACATACATACATACAAGCAAACATACATACAAGCAAACATACATACAAGCAAGCAAACATACATACATGCAAACATACATGCACATATGCACATACAAACATGACAACATACATACAAGAAAACATACATACAAGCAAACATACATGCAAACATAAATACATGCAAACATACATACATGCAAACATACATACATACATGCAAACATACATAAATGCAAACATACATGCATACATACATGCAAACATACATACATACATACATGAAAACATGCATACATGCAAACATATATACATGCAAACATACATGCACATACAAACATGACAACATACATACAAGCAAACATACATACATACAAGCAAACATACATACAAACAAACATACATACAAGCAAACATACATACAAGCAAACATACATACATGCAAACATACATGCACATATACACATACATGCACATATACACATACAAACATGACAACATACATACAAGCAAACATACATACATACAAGCAAACATACATACATACATACAAGCAAACATACATACAAGCAAACATACATACATACATGCAAACATACATACATGCAAACATACATACATGCAAACATACATGCATACATACATGCAAACATACATACATACATACATACATACATGAAAACATACATACATGCAAACATACATACATGCAAACATACATGCACATATACACATACAAACATGACAACATACATACAAGCAAACATACATACATACAAGCAAACATACATACAAGCAAACATACATACATACAAGCAAACATACATATATACAAGCAAACATACATACATACATACATGCAAACATACATACATGCAAACATACATAAATGCAAACATACATGCATACATACATGCAAACATACATACATACATGAAAACATACATACATGCAAACATACATACATGCAAACATACATGCACATATACACATACATGCACATATACACATACAAACATGACAACATACATACAAGCAAACAAACATACATACATACAAGCAAACATACATACAAGCAAACATACATACATACATACATGCAAACATACATACATGCAAACATACATAAATGCAAACAAACATGCATACATACATGCAAACATACATACATACATACATGAAAACATACATACATGCAAACATACATACATGAAAACATACATACATACATGAAAACATACATACATGCAAACATACATGCACATATACACATACAAACATGACAACATACATACATGAAAACATACATACAAGCAAACATACATACATACAAGCAAACATACATGAAACATACATACATGCAAACATACATACATACATGCAAACATACATACATGAAAACATACATGCACATATACACATACATGCACATATACACATACAAACATGACAATATTCATACAAGAAAACATACATACATACATACATACATGCATACATGCAAACATACATGCACATATACACATACATGACAACATACATACAAAAATAAACTCACCTAAGACGTTCCCACGAAGAGCTGAACGGTCCCGTCATTTTTCTTCTCCCATTCACAATAACAGAGCGGTGGGCACAGATGACGTAATCACGTGGGCCTGATATTATTACGTCATCTGCGCCACAACGCATTGTTACTATGAATGCGATCGGCGCCAAGAAGAAGGAAGATGGCAAGTGACGGGACCGTTCAGAGCGCCGTTAGAACGTTTAAGGTGATTATTATTTTATTTGATATATTTTTAGTTGTTCGCCGGGTGCTGATGCAGCACCGGTGCGGCGGATACAAAAATGTAGTGACAGGGTGGGGAGGGAAAAGTGGCTTGCCGAAACGGGGTGAATGTAGTGTAGTGTAGTGTAGTGTAATGTAGTGTAGTGTAGTGTACAGTACATTCACGGTAAGTTCGTCTCAATCGGGCTTACCATGCCCGCTTGAGACGAACATTCTCCAGATGTTGCTAGAACTACAGTATCTAGCAATGTCGGGAGCGCGCACACTGCAGAGCAGAGCGGCTTGATTGACATCGAGCCGCTCACGCCCCTTTTTAGAAAAGATAACCAGCACTTGCTGAGTTATCAAGTGTAAAAAAAAGGCACTTAGGAAATTAATTTTTACATTTTTTTAACACCAAAAGTTTTAAAATTCATTTCCTGCTTAGAATGTATAAAAAAAAATTTTTTAGTCAACTTGGGACAACCCCTTTAAGGAGTTAAACGGACATGAAAATGGTGAAGGATGTGTGCATGAGTCCTGAGGGTATATTCACACGTAGAGTCAAAAACGTCTCAAAATACGGAACTGTTTTCAAGGGAAAACAGCCCCTGATTTACAGAAGTTTTTTGAGCAACTCGCGTTTTTTGAGGCGTTTTTCGCAGCGTTATCGCTGTGTTTTCAAAGCATTTTAAGATTGTAGGCCAAAGCCAAATAACAAGGCGATTTTAGAATTGTACAGGTATAATGTTTAGTGTAGGGACCCCCTGTCTGAAGTCGCCTTGTAGTGGAAGTTGGGCTCACGCAAGTGGATTATATTCAGCGCTACAAATCTCACAATTATAAGTATGGTAGATATAGCAGTAATGCAAATTAAATAAATCCATATACCATGTTTGCGTATATATTAGTTTCCGCATTATACTGCTGTAATTTTGTGTTTTTTTGCTATATTTGGGGACACTGTGGCTTTCACTGTATTTGGAAACACTAAAGTTGTGGCTAAATTTGGGGATATGGTGGCTATCACTGTATTCAAGGACGTCACACCTGCATTTGCAATTTAATTGTTCTGTCACAGGAGCTTCAGTCACCCCTAAAGCCCAGACCCAAACTCCAGTCACTTACATAACTTAGACAAGAAGCCTCAATGACACATATCTGCCATCAACTACTTTACCCACTGATTATTTACTAGGGGTTTAACAAAAATATTGCATTAACTTCTTAATGACCAGCCTATTTTAGACCTTAATGACCAAGCCATTTTTTACGTTTTTTCCATCGTCACATTGGAAGAGCTATAACTTTTTTATTTTTGCGTCGACATAGCTGTATAAGGTCTTGTTTTTTGCGGGACAAGTTGTATTTTTTAACAGCACCATTTTGGGGTACATAATATTTATTGATTAACTTTTATTAACTTTTTTTGGGGGGGGAATAGGAAAAAAACATAAATTTCACCGCTCTTTTTTGCGTCCTAAATCTACGCCTTTTACCTTTGGTATAAATAACACAATAACTTTATTCAGCGGGTTGTTACGATTGCAAAGATACCAAATATGTATAGATTTTGTATGTTTTACTACTTTTACACAGTAAAAACGCCTATTTAAAAAACAATATTTGCTTTTATGTCTCCATATTTGAAGAGCCATAATTTTTTTCTTTTTTCGCCCATGCAGTTGTATGAGGGCTTTTTTTTTTTTGAAGGACGACTTGTAGTTTTTATCGGTACCATTTTGGAATAGGTGCGACTTTTTGATTACTTTTTATCACATTTTTATTTAAGTCAGAAATTCCCAGAAAACAGCAATTTTTCCATAGTTTTTTATTTTATTTTTTTACGGCATTCACTGTGCAGCTAAAATAATGTAATAGCTTTATAGTCTGGGTCATTACAGTTGCGGCAATACCAAATATCTGTAACTTTTTTGCTCAATTTTGTTTTTTTAATAGTAAAGTAGTTTGTAAGGGGAAAAAGTGGGTTTTTACATTTTTATTTCACATTTTTTTTTATTAACTTTATTAAACTGTTTTTTGTTTTTTTTACTAGTCCCACTAGGGGGCTTTAATATGTGATCCTCCGATCGCTTTTATAATACACTGCAATACTTTTGTATTGCAGTGTATTACTGCCTGTCCGTTTAAAACGGCGGGTGCCGGTGGGATGAGAGGGAGCTCCCTCCCTCTCTCCAAAACCGCTCTGATGCGGCGCCCGCTATTAACCACCGCATCTGAAGGGTTAATCGGGTGAGATCGATACTAATATCGATCTCACCCGTACGAGCCGGGATTCCTCCAGCCCTCAGCTAACTCTGGTAGCGGAGAGCAGGGAGATTTAACGGCTCCCTGCTCTATTTATTCTGATGCAGCGCCGTGAAAAGGCGTATGCATCAGAATAAAGCCCATTAGTGGCCGCCCTGAAAAGGCGAATTGGCAGTCACTAATGGGCTAAGCTTTTTAGGAAATACAGCCATTTATTTACATCATCCCTCCATTTTTACATTTAAAAAACAAATTGGATAAATTAACAAAAGTTTTTTAACCCCTTAGCACACCAGGACGCACCGGTACGTTCTGCATTGAAGTGCTTTAAACCACAGGGACGTACCGGTGCGTCCTGGCTAAAAACTGTCACCCTGTCAAAGGACAAGGTGACAGAACTGTGCCGTCAACTGTTTATGACAGTTGATCGGCACAGTAAGACGGCTGGGGACCATTCACAGCGGTCTCCTGCCAGCGATCGCTGTGATTGGTCAGTCAAAGCAGACCGACCAATCACAGCTCTATGACAAGGGTATGTGATGACGCTGGCTCAGAAGCTGAGCCAGCATTATCACCGCCGGGAATCAGATGTCCGGCACCCCTCTGCAACGGCCAGAACCGGAGCTAGGCTCCGATTCGGCCGATTAACCCCTTCGATGCATCGATCAACGTGATCGATGCATCGAAGTGGCTTGTAGCCTGTCGGCAACCACGATGGTTGCCACGGGAGCGGGTGTCAGCTGTTTGTCACAGCTGACATCGTGCCCTAACGGCCAGGACCGGAGCAAGGCTCCGATCCGGCCGATTAACCCCTTAGATCGTACCCTATGGTTGCTAATAAAAACCATCGGCACCCGCGAAGGTTCCGATGGTTGCTGTGGCAACCATAGCCTAACAATGACTTCCTAGTACGGAAGCCTATTAGGCCCCGCCGGGAGGCGAAGCCTAATAGGCTTGCTGTCAGTGAATAGCTGACAGCTCTAATACACTGCACTATGTAGGTAGTGCAGTATATTAGAATAGCGATCAGGGCTTCATGCCTTCAAGTTCCCTAGTGGGACACAAAAAAAAAGTTAAAACAAGTTAATAAAAATGTTGTAAAAAAGTAAAAAAAAATACTTTTCATGTTAAAAAACACTATAAGGGTATGTGCACACACACTAATTACGTCCGTAATTTACGGACGTATTTCGGCCTCAAGTAGTGGACCGAACACAGTGCAGGGAGCCGGGCTCCAAGCATCATACTTATGTACGATGCTAGGAGTCCCTGCCTCTCCGTGGAACTACTGTCCCGTACTGAAAACATGATTACAGTACGGGACAGTTGTCCGGCAGCGAGGCAGGGACTCCTAGCGTCGTACATAACTATGATGCTAGGAGCCCGGCTCCCTGCACTGAGTTCGGTCCGGAACTTGCGGCCGAAATACGTCCGTAAATTACGGACGTAATTAGTGTGTGTGCACATACCCTAACAGCCTTTTTTCCTATAATAAGTCATTTATTATAGGAAAAAAATAAAAACATAAAAAAGTACACATATGTGGTATCCCCGCGTCCGTAACGACCCAAACTATAAAAATATCACGCTATTTTACCCGTACGGTGAACACCGTAAAAAAAAAAAAAAAAAAACTATTCCAGAATCGCTGTTTGTTAGTCACTACCCCTTGCAAAACAGAATAAAAAATGGGATCTAAAAGTTGCATGTACCCCAAAATTATACCATTAAAAAACGCAGCCCGTCCCGCAAAAAACAAGCCCTCCCGCAGCTTTTTTGACAAAAAAAAAAAGTTATGGCTCTCAGAATATGGTGACACCAAAAATAAATTATTTGAAACAAAAGTGATTTTATCGTGCAGACGCTGCAAAACATAAGAAAAACTATATATATATGGTATCGCCGTAATCGTACCGACCCGCAGAATAACGTAAAATTGTCATTCATAGCGCATGGCGAACGCCGTAAAAAAATTAATAATAAAAAACATCAGAATTGCTTGTTTTTGGTCACCTCGCTTGCCAAAAAAATGAAATACAAAGTGGTCAAAAAATCACATGTACCCCAAACTGGTACCAATGAAATCTACAGATTGTCCCGCAACATATAAGCCCTCACACGGTTCCGAGGGAGAAAAAATAAAGACGTTTTGGCTCTCAGAATATGGCGATGCAAAATGTGCAGAGTGTCCAAAAGCGGATAAGATCGGGCGCCATTTATCAGTGTGACACCGGCCACATATCTGCGGATTATTATTTATTTACACCATTATTATACCCTCTTATTATACCCCTGATGTTCTCCGCACAGATTACATATTCCCCCACATCATAAACTGAAATACCAGCAATACCCCAAACAGAACAACTAGCGAGCAAAATCCACACTCCAAAAGCCAAATGGCGCTCCCTCCCTTCTGAGCCCTGCAGCGTGCTCAAGCAGAAGTGTACGTCCACATATATAGCATCGCCATACCCGGGAGAACCCGCTTAACAGTTTGAGGTATTTGTCTTCAGTGGCACGAACTGGGCACAAAATATTGTGCACTAAAATGGCACATAGCTGTGGAAATTTGCAATTTGCACTTTGCACCATCCACTGAGCATTCATTTCTAATAGAAAAAAACAAACCTGTGTGGTCAAAATGCTCACTTTACCCGTTAATAAAATGCCTTCAGGGGTGCAGTTTCCAAAATGGGGATCACTACTTGGGGGTTTGTTTTACTATTTGACCCCAGAGCCCTGCCGTTGTGGGCAAATGCTGCGAAAATCACCAAAATAGGTCTCACATGCGCCTTTCACTCCTAAGCCCTGTCATATATCCAGGCAAATGATAAATGCCTTGAGGGGTGTAGTTTACAAAATGGGGTCACTTCTCAGGGTTTTCCACTCTACTCTGGTACCTAAGGGAGCTCTGCAAATGCGACATGGCACCCCTACACCAGTCCAGCAAAATCTGTGCTCTAAAATGCACATGGCACTCCATCCATTTTGAGCTCTGCCATGTGCCCAAATAGCAGTTTAGGGCCACACATTGGGTATTGCCGTACTCGGGAGAAATTGGGTAACAAATTATGTGTTGTTTTTTCTCCTATTACCCCTTGTGGGGAAAATAATTGGGTGCAAAACTACATATCTTTGGGAAAAAAATTATTATTTTCACTGCCTGATTCTAATACAATCTATGAAACACCTGTGGGATCAAAATGCTCAGTACACCCCTAGATGATTACCCTGAAGGGTAAAGTTTCCAAAATGGATTCACTTCTCAGGGGTTTCTACTGTACGGGTACCTCAGGGGCTCTGCAAATGCGACATGGCGCCCAAAAAACAATCAACCAAAATCTACATGCCAAGTAGCACTCCTGCCATTCTGAGCCCTGCGGTGTATCCAAGCAGCAGTTTATAACCACATATAGGGTATTGCCGTACTTGGGAGAAATAGCTTTACAATTATCGGGGCACTTTTTCTCCTTTATTCCTTGTGAAAATGAAAACAATTCAACATTTTAGTGGAAAGAATGTAGATTTTCATTTTCACTGCATAATCCCAATAATTCAGCAAAAAAACTGTGGGGTCAAAATGCTCACTATACCGCTAGATAAATTCCACGAGGGGTATAGTTTCCCAAATGGGGTCACTTTTGCCGGGTTTGCACTATTTTGGCCCCTCAGTGGCTTTGCAAATGTGACATGGGGCCGCAAACCATTCCAGCAAAACTTGAGCTCCAAAAGTCAAATGGCGCTCCGTCCTTTCTAACTTCCGCCATGTGTCCAAACAGCAGTTTATTACCACATATGGGGTATTGCTGTGCTCAGAAGAGTTTGTTTTACAAATATTGGGGTGTTTTTTCTCCTTTATCTGTTGTAAAAATGAAAAAATCTGAGGTAAAACTACATTTTATTAGAAAAAAGTTTGATTTTCAATTTCACGACATAATTCCCATAGATTCAGCAAAAACTGTGTAGGGTCAAAATGCTAACTATACCCCTAGAAAAATTCCTTGAGGGGTGTAGTTAACAAAATGGGGTCACTTTTGGGGAGTTTCCACTGTTAGGGCAAAGCCACACGTGGCGGAATTGCTCTTGAATTCCGCTGCGGACACTCCGCAGCGTTAATCCGCAGCGGAGCCGTTTCTCCATTGACTTCCTCTTCTATTTAGTAGGGTTTGTTTAGACGAGGCTGAAAATTCCGCTGCGGAGCATAGGCTGCAGTGCGGAATTTGGTGTCCGCAGCATGCAATGGATGTTGCGGAGTTGTGGCGGACTGGTTGCGGACACATTGCGGAATTTCTTCATTGACTTCAATGGAGATTCTAATTTCCGCAATGAAGTCCGCAGCTGTCATGCACATGTTATGTGTGCTGCGGATGCGTCTTGCTTTTTTTACATGACATTTCTTCATTCTGGCTGGACCTATGTATTTCTAGGTCTACAGCCAGACTGAGGAAGTCAATGGGGCTCCCGTAATGACGGGAGCGTTGCTAGGAGACGTCAGTAAATAGTTCACTGTCCAGGGTGCTGAAAGAGTTAAGCGATCGGCAGTAACTGTTTCTGCACCCTGGACAGTGACTACCGATCACAATATACAGCAACCTGTCAAAAAAATAGAAGTTCATACTTACCGAGAACTCCCTGCTTCTGTCTCCAGTCCGGCTTCCCAGGATGACGTTTCAGTCTAAGTGACGGCTGCAGCCAATCACAGGCTGCAGCGGTCACATGGACTGCCGCGTCATCCAGGGAGGTCGGGCTGGATGCCGAAAGAGGGACGAGTCACCAAGACAACGGCCGGTAAGTCTGAAATTCGTTTACTTTCACTAGGGAAAGTGCTGGCCCTTCTCTCTATCCTGCACTGATAGAGAGAAGGGAAGCACTTTTACCGCAGTCCGCAGCAGCTAGTCCGCATCAATTTACTGCACATTTTGGGCAGATCCGCCGCAGATTCTGTGCGGCATTGATGCGGACAGTTGCGGAGGAAATCCGCCACGTGTGGGCATGCCCTTATGATCCCTCCAGGGCTTTGCAAACACGACATGGCACTGAAAACCATTCCAGCAAAATCTGCGCTTCAAAATCCAAATAGCCCTCGTTCCCTTCTGAGCCCTGCCGTGGGTCCAAACAGCAGTTTATTACCACATATGGGGTATTGCCGTAATCGGGAGACATTGCTTTACAAATGTTGGGGTGCTTTTTCTCCTTTATTCCTTGTAAAATCTAAAACATTGTATGTTTTTCCAGAAAAAAAGTAGATTTTCATTTTCACAGACCAGTTCCAATAAATTTAGCAAAAAACCTGTGGACTAAAAATGCTAACTATACCTCTTGAAAAATTCCTTGAGGGGTGTAGTTTCCAAAATGGGGTCACTTTTGGGGAGTTTCCACTGTTATGGTCCCTCCAGGGCTTTGCAAACACGACATGGCACCGAAAACCATTCCAGCAAAATCTGCGCTCCAAAATCCAAATGGCCCTCGTTCCCTTCTGAGCCCTGCCGTGGGTCCAAACAGCAGTTTATTACCACATATGGGGTATTGCCGTAATCGGGAGACATTGCTTTACAAATGTTGGGGTGCTTTTTCTCCTTTATTCCTTGTAGAAACGAAAACATCGTATGTTTTTTCAGAAAAAAAGTAGATTTTCATTTTCACAGACAAGTTCCAATAAATTTAGCAAAAAACCTGTGGGCTAAAAATGCTAACTATACCCCTAGAAAAATTCCTTGAGGGGTGTAGTTTCCAAGATGGGGTAACTTTTGGGGGGTTTCCACTGTTTTGGCCCCACAAGACCTCTTCAAACCTGACATGGTGCCTAAAATATATTCTAATAAAATAGAGGCCCCAACATCCACTAGGTGGTCCTTTGCTTCTGAGGCCGGTGTTTTGGTCCTTTACCACACTAGGACCACATGTGGGATATTTCTAAAAATTGCAGAATCTGGGCAATAAATATTGAGTTGCATTTCTCTGGTAAAACCTTCTGTGTTACAGAAAAAACTGTATTACAAATGAATTTCGTAAAAAAAAAATGAAATTTGTAAATTTCACCTCTACTTTGCTTTATTTCTTGTGAAATGCCTAAAGGGTTCAAATAATTTCTGAATGCCGTTTTGAATACTTTGAGGGGTGCAGTTTTTAAAATGGGGTGTTTTATAGGGGGTTTCTAATATATAAGGCCCTCAAAGCCACTTCAGAACTGAACTGGTCCCTGAAAAAATAGCCTTTTGAAATTTTCTTGAAAATATGAGAAATTGCTGCTAAAGTTCTAAGCCTTGTAACGTCCTAGAAAAATAAAAGCACGTTCAAAAAACGATGCAAACATAAAGTAGACATATAGGAAAATTTTAACTAGTAACTATTTTGTGTGGTATTACTACCTGTTTTACAAGCAGATACATTACAATTTAGAAAAATGCAGATTTTTGCACATTTTCTCTAAATTTTGGTGTTTTTTACAAATAAATATTGAATTTAACGACAAAAATTTTTCAGTATCATAAAGTACACCATGTTACGAGAAAACAATCTCAGAATCGCTTGGATAGGCAAAAGCATTCTGGAGTTATTACCACATAAAGTAACACATATCAGATGTGCAAAAATCGGCTGTGTCCACAAGGCCAAAATAGGCTTAGACCTTAAGGGGTTAAAGCTCTTTTTATTGAAAATTCAGTAGACAATAAGAAAGATACATTACAGCAGAAATGTCACAACAGATTGTATGAATTAATTTTTACGTATGTACTACAATAAATTGTGTACATTAAACATTTTCTCTCCCTGTTTTTGGTACAGAAAAATGTTTCCTACAATAGTAAGACATCATGTGGGTCATAATATCAATATACAGTATATGCACATGGTACAGATTAAGGAAAAAGAAACCAAGGGAATCCGATTTCCTCATCACATTTCAGAGTTACATCGGATGGGCAGACATTGAAGTCCTAAGTCAGTTCTCAGAGTAAAGTGTGAGTGTGGATGAAAAGCTTGTATCCCAGAGTATGGTAAATTTTTGGGGACACCACCTATTCTTGTATACCAAGCGCTCATATGGGATTATTGTATGAATCATATTTTGCCACTGCCTAACAGAGAGTGATTGCCTTGCCATCAACCACATAGCAATGGTTTTCCAGGCCAAGAGGAGGGCCTCCTGTGAAAGTGATTATTTGTAGTAGGACCAGGCTTCAAGAAGACAAACATCAGGAGTCATAGGAACTGGCTTCTGGGAAATATCAGTCAGTAAGGATACAATTACCTGCCAAAAGTGTGAAATATTGGGGCGTTGCCATATAAGGTGCCAAAAGTCGGCGTTGACTGCCATACATCTATGACAATTGGTAGATGGACTACAACCCCTTCTAAGCAGTGGCATTGGTGTGAGGTAGCAATAATTTCTTATTGTGAACAGCAGGAGATACTAGAAAGGGATACTCCAGTGCATCCAACCAATCCGCATCTTTTAAAGTGGTATTCTCATCTAATAAAAACTAGATGAAAAGCTTTGATATTAACCTTAACCCCTTCCCTCTTTAGCCACTTTTGACCTTCCTGACAGAGCCTAATTTTTCAAATGTGACATGTCGCACTTTATGTGGTAATAACTCCGGAATGCTTTCACCTATCCAAGCGATTCTGAGATTGTTTTCTCGTGACACATTGGACTTTATGTTACTGGCAAAATTTGCTCGATATGTTCAGTATTTAATTGTGAAAAACACCAAAAATTTGCGAAAAATTGCAAAAATTAGCATTTTTCTCAATTTAAATGTATCTGCTTGTAAGACAGGCAGTTATACCACACAAAATTGTTGCTAATTAACATCCCCCATATGTCTACTTTAGATTGGCATCGTTTTTTGAACATCCTTTTATTTTTCTATGACCTCATAAGGCTTAGAACTTTAGCAGCAATTTCTCACATTTTCAAGAAAATTTCAAAAGGCTATTTTTACAGGGGCCAGTTCAGTTGTGAAGTGGTTTTGAGGGCCTTATATATTAGAAACCCCAAAAAAGTCACCCCATTTTAAAAACTTCACCCCTCAAAGTATTCAAAACAGCATTTAGAAAATTTCTTAACCCTTTACACATGTCACAGGAATTAAAGCAAAGTAGAGGTGAAATTTACAAATTTCATATTTTTCTGCAGAAATACATTTTTAATACAATTTTTTTTATAACACAGAAGGTTTTACCAGAGAAATGCAACTCAATATTTGTTGCCCAGTTTCTGCAGTTTTAGGAAATATCCCACATGTGGCCGTAGCGTGCTACTGGACTGAAGCACCGGCCTCAGAAGCAAAGGAGCACCTAGTGGATTTTGGGGCCTTATTTTTGTTAGAATATATTTTAGGCACCATGTCAGGTTTGAAGGGCTCTTGCGGTGCCAAAACAGTCAAAATCCCCCAAAAGTGACCCCATCTGGGAAACTAGACACCTCAAGGAAATTATCTAGGGGTGTAGTGAGCATTTTGACCGCACAGGTTTTTTACAGAAATTATTGGAAGTAGGCCGTGAAAATTAAAATCAACATTTCTTCAAAGAAAATGTAGGTTTAGCGATTTTTTTTCTCATTTCCACAAGGACTAAAGGAGAAAAAGCACCTCAAAATTTGTAAAGCAATTTCTCCCGAGTAAAACAGTGCCCCACATGTGGTAATAAACGGTTGTTTGGAGACACGGCGTGGCTGAGAAGGGAAAGAGCGCTATTTGGCTTTTGGAGTTCACATTTAGCAGGAATGGTTTGCGGAGGCCAGGTCACATTTACAAAGCCCCTGAGGTGACAAAACAGTGGAAACCCCAAACAAGTGACCCCATTTTGGAAACTATATCCCTTGAGGAAATTATCTAGGGGTATAGTGAGCATTTTGACCCCACAGGTTTTTTGCAGAAATTTTTGCAAGTAGGCTGTGAAAATGAAAATCTACATTTTTTCAAATAAAATGTAGGTTTAGCTAATTTTTTTTCATTTCCACAAGAACTAAAGGAGAAAAATCACCATAAAATTTGTAAAGAAATTTCTCCCGAGTAAAACAATACCCCACATGTGGTAATAAACGGCTGTTTGGACACACGGCGAGGCTGAGAAGGGAAAGAGCGCCATTTGGCTTTTGGAACTCAAATTTAGCAGGATTGGTTTGCGGAGGCCATGTCACATTTACAAAGCCCCTGAGGGGATAAAACAGTGGAAACCCCCCACAAGTGACCCCATTTTGGAAACAACACCCATTGAGGAAATTATCTAGGGGTATAGTGAGCGATTTGACACCACAGTTTTTTTGCAGAAATTATTGGAAGTAGGCCCTGAAAATAATAATCTACATTTTTTCAAAGAAAATGTAGGTTTAGCTAATTTTTTCTCATTTCCAGAAGGACTAAAGGAGAAAAAGCACCACAAAATTTGTAAAGCAATTTCTCCCGAGTAAAACAATACCCCACATGTGGTAATAAACGGCTGTTTGGAGACACGGCGGGGCTTAGAAGGGAAAGAGCACTATTTGGCTTTTGGAGATCACATTTAGCAGGAATGGTTTGCGGAGGCCAGGTCACATTTGCAAAGCCCCTGAGGGGACAAAACAATGAAAACGCCCAAAAAGGGACTCCATTTAGGAAACTACACCTCTTGAGGAATGCATCTAGGGGTGTAGTGAGCATTTTGACCCCACAGATGTTTCATAGAATTTATTAGAATTAGGCAGTGAAAATAAAAACAGTCCTTTTTCTTCAATAAGACGTAGCTTTAGCGCAAATTTTTTCATTTTCTCAACAAATAAAGGAAAAAAAGAACCCAACATTTGTAAAGCTATTTCTCCCGAGTACGGCAATACCCCATATGTGGTCATAAACTGCTGTTTGGGCAAACGGCAGGGCTCAGAAGGGAAGGACCGCCATTTGGAGTGCAGATGTTGCTGGATTGGTTTCTGGGCACCTGTGGGCCCAAAACAGTGGAGACCCCACAGAAGTGACCCCATTTTGGAAACTACACCCCTCAATGCATTTACCAAGTGGTGTAGTAAGCATTTTAACCCTGCAGGTGTTTTGTAGAAATTAGTGTGCGCTCAATGTTGCAGAGTGAAAATGGGATTTTTTTCCATAGATATGCCAATATGTGGTGCCCGGCTTGTGCCACCATAACAAGACAGCTCTCTAATTATTATGTGGTGTTTCCCGGTTTTAGAAACACCCTACATGTGGCCCTAATCTTTTGTCTGGACATATGACAGGGCTCAGAAGTGAAGAGTACCATGCGGAGTGGAGGCCTAATTTGGCGATTTACAAAGTATTGGTTCACAACTGCAGAGGCTCAGATGTGAAATAATAAAAAGAAACCCCTGATAAGTGACCCCCACTATGGAACTGCACCCCTCAAGGCATTAATTAAGGGGTGTAGTGAGCATTTTCACCCCACAGGTCTTTTCCATAAATGAATGCGCTGCGGATGGTGCAAATTAAAAATTTATATTTTTCCCTAGATATGCCATTCAGTGGCAAATATGTCGTGCCCAGCTTATGACGCTGGAGACACACACCCCAAAAATTGTTAAAAGGGTTTTCCCGGGTATGACGATGCCATATATGTTGAAGGAAACTGCTGTTTGGGCACGCTGTAGGGTTCTGGGCCGAGGGAGCACCATTTGGCTTTTGGAGAGCGGATTTTGCTTGGTACTATATTTGTTTGAGTATTGCTGGTGTTTTATAATGTGGGGGTACATGTAAGCGGGGCGGAGTATATAAGGGGCATAGTCAGGTGGTATAAAAAAAATAAAATAATCCATAGATGTGTGTTACGCTGTGAAGCAATCCTTTCTGCACAGGCCGGTGTCGCACTGATAAATGGTGTCATTTCTTATCCCCCTTTTGGTCCACACTCCGCGCCTTTGTAGTTTGGGGAATTTTGCTGGGAAGTGTTGTCCTGGTATAATACGGGCACCCTCGCTTCCAGCAGATATGTTTGGCTCCTCCCCTTCCTGGTATAACACCGGCACCGTCGCTTCCAGCGGATATGTTTGGGCCCTCCCCTTCCTGGTTCCCTAATTTTAGGTCCTTGATAAATCGCCTCTTGAAACTGAAGAAATGTTCCCCTCGGGCACAACTGCATATTTTTTTATTTCCTGACTTATTGGAGCCATAACTAATTTTATTTTTCATAGACGTATCGATATGAAGGCTGGTTTGTTGCGGGACGAGCTGTAGTTATTATTGGTACCATTTTGGGGTACATGTGACTTTTTGATCACCTTTTATTCTACTTTTTGGGATGCCAGGTACACAAAAAAACGCAATTCTGGCACAGCTTTTTTCGTTTTTTTTTATACAGCGTTCACCATGCGTTATAAACTACATGTTAACTTTATTCTGCGGGTCAGTACGATTCCGGCGATACCTCATTTATAGAACTTTTTTATGTTTTACAACTTTTTGCACAATAAAATTACTTTTGTAAAAAGAATGTATTTTTTCTGTCGCCAAGTTGTGAGAACCATAACGTTTTAATTTTTTTGTCGACGGAGCTGTATGAGGGCTTGTTTTTTGCGGGACGAGCTATAGTTTTTATAGGAACCATTTTTGGATACGTGCGACTTTTTGATCACTTTTTATTCTAATATTTGTAGGGCAAAGTGACCAAAAAACAGAAACTCTGGTAAAGTTTTTTACGGGTTTTTTTTACGCTGTTCATCGCGTGCAATAAATAATATAATATTTTGATACCTCCGGTCGTTACGGTCGTGGCGATACCAAATACATATGGTTTATTATTATTTTTCAATAATAAAGGACTTGATAAGAGTAAAATGGGGATTGTGTGTTATTTGATTACTTGAAACTTTTATTGTTTTCAAACTTTTATTTTTTGCACTTTTTTTTACACTTTTTTATACTTTTTTTACACTTTTTCTCAAGTCCCACTAGGGCACTTGAAGGTCCAACGGTCAGATTTTTTTTTCTCTAATACATTGCACTACCTATGTAGTGCAATGTATTAGATCTGTCAGTCATTCACTGACAGCAAGCCGTTTAGGCTTCGCCTCCCGGCGGGGCCTAAATCGGCTTCCGTAATGGCAGAGCAGGAGACCATTGTGTCTCCTGTTGCCATAACAGCAGTCGCCAGTCCCGATTGCCTGTCAGGGCTGGCGATCTGCTTGTAACCGCTACGATGCAGCAATCGCTTTCGATTGCTGCATCGAAGGGGTTAATGGCAGGGATCGGAGCTAGCTCCGGTTCCTGCCGTTACAGGTGGATGTCAGCTGTACAGTACAGCTGACCTCCACCGCTGATGACGCCGGATCAGCTCCTGACCCGGCGCCATCTTGCCGGCAGCTACGGAAGCCGATCAGGCTCCGCCGCCGGGCGGATCTTGACCGGCTTCGGTGCTAGGCAGACCGGGAGGCAAGTATTAGGCCTCCGGTTGCCATTGCAGCCACCAGAACCCCGGCAATTTCATTGCTGGGGCTCCGATGAGCTGAAAACACCTTAAGTGCAGCGATCGCGTTTGAGCTCTGCTCTTAAGGGGTTAATGGCGGGGATCGAAGCTAATTTCGGTCCCCGCCGTTACAGTCGGATCTCAGCTGTAAGATACAGCTGAGATCCGACGATGATGGCACCGACTCAGCTTCTGAGCCGGTGCCAAACGTTTGACGTACATGTACGGCATTTTGCGGGAAGTCAATGCTTTCCATGACGTACATGTACGTCAAATGTCGGGAAGGGGTTAAAGAGCTCTGTCACCAGATTATAAATGCTCTATCTCCTACATAATCTGATCGGCGCTGGAATGATCCACAGCACAGTGAGATTGTGCAGTGAAAGCAGCTGGGCTGGAACAATGAGAAGTGTATGAGGCTGATTGGTCACTGATTGGTCAGCCTCATACACTTCTTTACAACACCCACTTGGTTAAAAGTAAAAACACACCCAGTTGGCCATTAAGAAACTAAATCTAAAATTGCTCATAACTTGCTCAAAATAAAAACTACTGCTGTTATCTACATTACAGCGCCGATCAGATTATGTAGGAGATAGAGCAATTATAATCTGGTGACAGAGCCTCTTTAAGGTTAATATCAAAGCTTTTCACCTAATTTTTTTGGAAGTGTGACTTGGGATATTTTCTTGTCAATAAGATGAGTATTTGGTCTAAAAATAAAACCAGATGATCCCTGCCTATAGAGTCAAACTACCATCACTATAGATATAAGGATTATTGTTAATACTTGGCTGTAAGTCACTGACTGTCAGAAGTCTAAACACATGGACATCACTAAATGATGAGTTTCCTTCCTTGTGATGCTTTGCCGGGCCTTTACTGCAGCTGCCCTCAGTTTGGTTTTCAAAATTGGGACAATGTATCTATCACTGTATCGGGGGAAACTGTGCCTGACAATATATTTGGGGGACACAGTGATTAACACAATATCTGGGGGCGCTTTGACTGTTAGTATATTTTGAACACTGTGGCTGTCACTATATCTGTGGACACTGTGGCTGTCGTATTTCAAGACACTGTGCCTGTCACTGCATTTGATGACACAGTGGCTGTCATTAGATTTAGGCACACTGTGGCTGTCACTGTATTTGGGTATCTAATATAGTTTATAACCCCCGCCCCTCCCTGTTGGTATCTCTAACACTGAAAGAAAGGAGGGGAGAGCAGATAATGTCAGTCCCGAGCGAGCAGTGAGCTTTCAGATCTATGACAAAAGCAGCAGCACAGCCAGCTATGTATAGGAATTGCACAGACTCTAGAGCAACAAAATGGTAGAACATTTTTAATAAAGACTATTTAGAAAGTTGTTTCATTTTACAATTTTACAATTTAACTAACGCCCACCCATGAACCTTACATTCAATAAATGCATTTCTTCATTGATTTGTAAATGTCTTCTTTCCTGTAGACTTCTGCTGATGCCTCTCCTGAATGTCGATGATGAGCGGACGTCCCTCATGTAGTGTCAGTAAATTCTCCAGTGCGATCAGAAGGGAGGACATTATCACAAACCCATCACACAGACCACCATATGTCACTTTCATACAAGAAATTACTCAGACAACGTAAGGAGTGTTAAACTATGTGAATTTTATTGTTGTGTGCATGTGTATGTTGTGATTGTGTGTTACCTCCCATCACTCACAAAGAGCGTAGAGCGACACTCAGGACAGGCAAAACCCCCAGTGGAGGAAACCTGCAGGGAAACCATGGCCGCTGTACTGTCCTTCCTCTGGCATACTAAGAGAGGTTAACGCTATATAACGTATGTGCGCGTGTACAGTATACATGTGTATATGTGGATTCCCCCATACAAGGAATAGAGCCAGAAAATGTAAAAAGTGACTGTGTTACTATGTACAGTGTGTCAGTGAGTATGATTGTGTATAGTTCTATATGTGTGTGTGTAAGTATTAGTGTGTATGTATTTATTATGTGTTTTTTGTGTGTGTGCATGCATGTGTTATACATTACCTGCTCCTCATGTTTGGTCATCCATCATGGTCTTCATCTCTCTTGTGGATCAGGCAGCAGAACCTCCTGGGTGGGAATAGAGGTACAAGAGAAAACGTTCAGCAACATGTGGATTAGAAGATCCATTACTGAATTTTACTTCGCACTTTTGTGATAATTTTTTCCTACCTACTTCTTTATAACACCAACATTTTACTTACCAGCGTTATTATTAGTCAGGGACCTCAATCGGTGTCTCCGGGTCCACTGCTGTGTCTATCCGGCTAATGATGTTTCCTTCCACTTTCCACATGCACGGATGCAAAATGATGTTTCTACAACGGGCACAGGACAGCGCGCTCTTCCATGGGCCTCGGGTGTAAAACTCCTCTTTATTTCTCCTTGACGCACGTATGGCCCAGCTGTGATGGATATGCCTGTTTCTCATCCATGCCCAGTGGAAAGGGTCTTGTGCCATGATCTAAAATGGAATAGTAAATGAGGTAAAATTGGCTTCTCATCACAGACTCTTAATCAAAGACGGCACTTGTTCTGTTTTTTATTACTGACCAGATCACATGTGGTCCGGGCCACCCACGCTCTAAAGTCCATCCGGCGGAGCAACTGGTCGCGTTGGTGATGCAGCTCTTCTGTCTTCATTTCCCAGTCACTTCCTAAGGCCCACGCGTAGATCTCGTCTCTGAAGTCCTCGTCCTCCTCAAACTGGTTCGCTAGAAATCTTAAAAAAAGTAATAATTTATTAATGACACATGGAAGAGCAGTGCACTGTATACATCTATATCTCAATGTAAAGGAAACTTGTGTTACTATAAATGATAGCGATGGGGTCCAAGGATGTTAGAATGACCCCTCCCCCCAAAGTCAGAAGGCTACATAGTGTAATCTATAGGTTTGATATTTTGTCTTTTGGATATTAAAATGTTAAAATATTTTTATTTTACTGCTAAAACATGACCATAATTGTTTTGTAACCTATAAGGGATAAATCTAATGTAAAGCGAATAGGGCCGCAATCAGGAATTTCTGGGCCCCATACAGCCAAAGATATGGGGTCCCCCCTTCATTACCGTGGGTGGGCAACGGAAAGTGGGGCGCTCACGTTTGTACGTTATATGCAGTTACTGATTTTGTTCAAGTTATAGAGAACGAAACCATGAAGCAGTCAGTGACCAGTTGATACCCTGGATTTTATTGAATTCAGCCAAAACATATGGCACACAATGGGATACGTCGCCTGGGGAACGGCCCTGGGGAAACTCCTCAAGTCACTGTCCATAAATGAACAGAGACGTCAGGGTCTTTATCTGGGCCAAAGTCCACGGGCAGACTGCTTGTGATGCTCTGCCTGGGGACTCCGGCATTGGGAAGCCCCTGACATTGCAGCTTTTTCACCACAAAAATTGCAACATCTGCTATTTGTTGCGGGTTTTACCTCCCCATTAAATCCAATTGGGAAAACTCGCAACAGAAAAGCAGCGATTCCAAAGCATAAATTGACATGCTGCGGATTAAAAAAACGCACCGCAGGTCAATTTATGAACTGTTTTTCTGTATATTTAGTCAGCGTATGGATGAGATTTGTTCAAATCTCGTCCACTCTGCTGCTACTGTATTACACTACGGATTTTCCAAAATGAAATCCATTGTGGAAAATCCGTAGTGTTTATGCTACGTGTGAATTTACCTTTACAGATTTTGCTAAGGATTCGCAGCAAATTAACCCTTTGCATTGAAATGCGTGCCAATTTTGCAACATAGTAGGCATGCTGCTGATTTAACAATCAGCAGAATGCCCTAAAGCCCATGCAGATTTTTTTCTGCTGCATGTGAATGCGGATTTGAAAACCTAATTCACATAAATTGTATTGTAGTTTGTAGTGGATTTTACAGCACCAAAAATAGGAGACATAGGCATTCATATAACGCTTGTTGCCGATAATTGCCCCGTGTAAACAGGGCACCGAACACAAGATGAACAATCATCTGCTGGTTGTATCGTTTTAAAAAAGTGAAATATTATCGTTGTCGGCAGCACATCTCCCTGTGTAAATGATAATAACGTATGGGGACGAGGGATCCAAGTAACGACCACTCGTCTCCATCCATAGCTCCGTGTGACAGGAGCAAACGGGCCTTAATTAACGATGTCTCCTTCCGATTATCTGCCGGTAAAACGGCCTTTAGGGTCTATTCACACAGTGCAGTCAAATTCAATTTTTTGCAAAATCTCTGCAAAAACTTGATTTAACTGCACTGTGAAAATATAGCCTAAAAGCAAAGTTTTTATCATGTTTTGTTCCATTATTTTTTTAATCTATTTTTTGTAATTGCGGCACAAATAAGGCAGTTTTGCCGCAATTTTTAAATGTCTGGTGGGCGGCTCTCTCCACACGGAGCTGCTTTCATGCTTCTCAGCAGCTTCCCCTACTGTCCTCTCGGAGTCCCAGCGTTACAGTTACTTCCAAGGAAGGAACTGAAGGGTCCGTTCCTTTCTCCAAGTAACTAACGCTGGGGCCCTGATAGAAATGTTTACAGTTACTAAGAAGCGGGCAGACCCCTTTTTTTCAGCATTGTGGCCGGGCCCCTGACTGCCGTACCAGCTGTACTGCCCTGATGGTGACCCTGGAAGCACATGATCCACAACTACTTGAGAGTATTCCTTCAAACATGTGATACGTGAATATACTCACAGGGATGCAAAGAAATTCTCTCTATATTCCTCGGTACGCAGTCCGGCTCTCTTGAAATACACGAGGACCATGGCCAGGAGATACTAGTGGAAGAAGACAAGAAGTTAGAATTTGGAGATAGAGAAATGGTCTCTTCTTATGTCTTATCTTTATGTGGTGATTCTATTTATATGTTTATTAATGTCGGTCCATAATCCTAACACATAAATCACAGGATTATCCTCATTGTTCTGACTGTAATATTATTATTTTACCAAGGATGTAGATGTAAAGTAGAATATCCCGTAATGCCACATAAACCCTTTTATTCAAATCTGATCTTTCTTGTCAGTCATGTCTATATCTGGCTGATTGTCTATTTGTTTTGTCATTATAAAATTACCTTGTCCGAAATCCTCAAACAGATGTCCTTGGCCAAAAACAGCTGGATGTGCTCATCATCTACGAAAAAAGTTTATTTCAAATTCTTTAAATCCAAAATAGTTTATATACAAAGAATTAAAGGTTAAGTAAATGCTTAACCCCTTAATGACCGCTGATTATCCTTTTCACGGCGGTCATTAGTGGGCTTTATTCTGATGCAATAGCCGTTTCACGGCGCTGCATTAGGATAAATAAACAGAGCAGGGAGCCGTTAAATCTCCCTGCTCTCAGCTGCCAGATGTAGCTGAGAGCTGGGGCAACCCTGCTCGAATGTGTGAGATCTATATTAGTATCGATCTCACCCGTTTAACCCCTCAGATGCGGCGCTAAATAGCGTGCACCGCATTCGAGTGGTTTTGGTCTGAGTGGTTTTGGAGAGAGGGAGCTCCCTCTCATCCCACCGGCACCCGGCGATAAGATCGCCGAGTGTCTGTGTCTCCGATGGCAGCCGGGGGCCTAATAAAGGCCCCCAGGTCTGCCTGTAGTGAATACCTTTTAGGTCATGCCAGAGGCATGTCCTAGCAGATGCCTGTCCGTTTTAAACAGACAGGCAGTAATACACTGCAATACAAAAGTATTGCAGTGTATTATAAAAGCGATCGGATGATCGCATAGTAAAGTCCCCTAGTGGGACAAGTGAAAAACAAAAGTTGAATAAAGTTAATTTAAAAAAAATGTGAAAAAAAATAAATTCAAAACACACTTTTTCCCCTTACAAAATGCTTTACTATAAAAAAATACAAAAGGAAGCAAAAAAGTTACACATATTTAGTATCGCCACATCCGTAATGACCCCGACTATAAAGCTATTACATTGTTTAACCCGCACGGTGAACGCCGTAAAAAATAAAATCAAAAACAATGGACAAATTGCTGTTTTCTGTGAATCCTGACTTAAAAACATGATAAAAAGTGATCAAAAAGTCGCATCTACTCCAACATGGTACCAATAAAAACTACAAGTCGTCCCGCAAAAAACAAGCCCTCATACAACTGCATCGGCGGAACAATAAAAAAAGTTATGGCTCTTCAAATATGGAGACACAAAAACAAATAATTTTGAAAAAAAAGTGTTTTTACTGTGTAAGTAGTAAAACATAAAAAATCTATACAAATTTGGTATCGTTGCAATCGTAACAACGTGCTGAATAAAGATATTGTGTTATTTATACCACACGGTAAACGGCGTAGATTTAGGATGCAAAAAAGATCGGCAAAATTTTAGGTTTTCTTCTACCCCCCCCCCCAAAAAAAAGTTAATAAAAGTTAATCAATAAATTATATGTACCCCAAATGGTGCTATTAAAAAATACAACTTGTCCCGTAAAAAACAAGACCTTATACAGCTATGTCGACGCAAAAATAAAAAGGTTATAGTTCTTCGAATGTGACGATGGAAAACGTAAAATATTGCTTGGTCATTAGGGCCCAAAATGCAAGCAGGGGGAAGGGATAAACAACGGCCCCTTTGTTGTTTACCCACGCATAGCACCATATATATGGTTGTGGCTATGTCTGATACTGCAGATCAGTCCCATTCACTTTATTGGGACTGAGCAGCAGTGAAATGCAGTACCAGGCACAGCCACAACTATATGTATGGCGCTGTGCTTGAGTAAACAGTAAAGGATTCATTAGTGTATGTTCACACGCTTAACAAAAAACGTATCAAAATACGGAGCTGTTTTGAAGCGAAAACAGCCCCTGATTTTCAGATGTTTTTTGAGCAACTCGCGTTTTTAGCAGCGTTTTTCGCAGCTTTTTCGCAGCATTTTTTACGGCCGTCTTTGGAGCTGTTTTCATTGGAGTCTATGAGAAAACGGCTCCAATAACGTCCCAAGAAGTGTCCTGCACTTCTTTTGACGAGGCTGTGATTTTATGAGCCGTCTTTTGACAGTGACGCGTAAAATGACAGGTCGTCGGCACAGTACATCGCAAAGCCCATTGAAAGTATGGGCAGATGTTTGCCGACGTATTGGAGGCGTTTTTTCAGACATAATTCGAGGCGTAAAACACCTCCATTACATCTGAAAATAGGTCGTGTGAACCCAGCCTAACACTCGCTGGAACACTGCAGCTCCTTTACTTTGCTTACTATAGTGGTGCCAGGAGCCAGACCCTCACTGATAAAATATTGATGGCTTATGTTTAGAATAAGTTGTCATATGTTTGTACATGAGAATAAATGTAAATCACACTTTGTGTGATCAAATTCCCCCTCCCCTCCTATCGGACAATACATCAAAATAATAAAATAAAAATGTACTCACCTCAACGCTCCACTTCGCTTCTCCCCACTAAGGGCGGGTTCACACATGGCGGAATTGCACTTAAATTCCGCTGCGGACACTCCGCAGCGTTAATCCGCAGCGGAGCCGTTTCTCCATTGACTTTCACTTTAATTTAGCAGTGTTCGTTTACACGATGCGTACAATTCCGCTGCGGAGCATAGGCTGCGGAGCGGAATTTGGTGTCCGCAGCATGCTCTGTCTGTTGCGGAGCAGTGGCGGACTCATGGCGGAATTTCTCCATTGACTTCAATGGAGATTCAAAGTTCCGCAATGAAGTCCGCAGCTGTCATGCACATGTCATGTGTGCTGCGGATGCGTCTTGCTTTTTTTACTTGACATTTCTTCATTCTGGCTGGACCTATGTATTTCTAGGTCTACAGCCAGACTGAGGAAGTCAATGGGGCTCCCGTAATGACGGGAGCGTTGCTAGGAGACGTCAGTAAATAGTCACTGTCCAGGGTGCTGAAAGAGTTAAGCGATCGGCAGTAACTGTTTCTGCACCCGGGACAGTGACTACCGATCTCAATATACATGTATCTGTAAAAAAACATATAAGTTCATACTTACCGAGAACTCCCTGTTTCTGTCTCCAGTCCGGCCTCCCAGGATGACGTTTCAGTGTAAGTGACGGCTGCAGCCAATCACAGGCCAAGCACAGGCTGCAGCGGTCACATGGACTGGCGCGTCATCCAGGGAGGTCGGGCTGGATGCCGAAGGAGGGACGCGTCATAAAGACAACGGGCGGTAAGTATGAATTTCTTTTACTTTCACTAGGGAAAGTGCTGTCCCTTCTCTCTATCCTGCACTGATAGGGAGAAGGGAAGCACTTTTCCCGCAGTCCGCAGCAGCTAGTCCGCATCAATTTTCTGCACATTTTGTGCAGATCCGCAGCCGTAATCCGCAACCCGGATTAGGTGCGGCATTGATGCGGACAGTTGCGGAGGAATTCCGCCATGTGTGGTCATGCCCTTAGGCTCTCCCTGCGGACCACAGCTCATACAAGGCACTGGCGTAGAGCGTTGTATGTGATGCAGCACTGAGGTAGTTGAGTGCTGCATCACATATATGGCCCTGTATGTTGTATGAGCCGCAGCATGCTGAGAGGGCATAGGGAGAAGATGAGCGGTGAGCATATATATATTTATCTTATGTCCGATCCTGGGAGAAAAGGGATAGGGCTGCGGTCACGTTCCCACACCCTGTGAGTGCAATTGTTACGCCACGATTGTGGTGAACGGTCAGCTGAAAGATGCGGCAAGATTATTATGAGAAATTAGCTTCTTATTAAATGTGTGGCATCCTACTCCAGCGAACTGTTTACTAAGACCGGGGTATGAAACGTCAGTCTTAATAAATCCCCCTCTTTGTGTCTGGTCAGAATCATTGGAAGGTGCAGTGAATCTTACCGAGGAGATTGTAGAAAGCAGTCCGTTCTTCTGGCTGCAGGGTATGCTCCTTCCTCCTCTTCCGGCACTCGTCTATCATGTAGGTCAGCGAACTGTCATAGAAGAAATAGTTATTACAGTCAGCAGTCCAATGTAAAAATATAAAATCGTTATTTTCATGATCGAAAAGGTCCATTTTGTAAAACATTTGGGGTACAGAATTACATAAGAGTACAGAAAGTATAAATGCAGCGTACATATAAAGAACTGCTGTGAAAGCCAATATTCCCACGCAGGAGAGTAGTCTACATGACTCCAGGCCCCCTACAAAGAGGACGGATTCAACAGCCGCATAAGAGTACAGAGAACAAAGAGAAAGTTACAAAAAAAAAAAGAAATAGAGGAGGGTGAGGAGCAGATTAAAGTGAGTGGGGTGTCCCACCATGACATCCCGCAAAGTAAAGAACGCTACTCAGGCTGCCGCGCAGTACTCAGCTCTCGTATAATGTCTTTATAGGAGTCAGAACCCTGAAAAGCAATCCAAGGAGTCCATGTTTGGCGAAGAAATAGATATTACAATCAGCAGTCCAATGTAAAAATATAAAATACAGACAATTATGTGTTAATAAGTTTACAATGAAATGAATAAATGACAGGGAAATCTTAGTAAAATCCATGTTTAAGAACATTTCCTCGTGGTATGTCTCTGGGGTTAGTACCTCTCAGAGCATTAGTTAAAGGGAAGGTGTCACGAAATTTTTTTTTTTATATGTTATTGCTTTTAGTATGTCATTAAAATACATTTTATGTATTTGTGTGTTTGTGTTTCTTTTTTCTTTCTTTTACTTCTCTATGGGGCTGCCATTTTTTTTTTCATCTCTGTATGTGTCGATTAACGACACATACAGAGATGGAATACGGCACATACATCCCCATAGAGAAGGCGAACGGGAGCCGTTCCATTCACTATAGTGTACGCCGTCTGTGTGGGAACGGCGGAAGCGCCGCTCCCACACAGACCAAAAGGTAGGTCTTCGGCAGAGCGACATCCGACGCCATTTTCATGTGGACCGGAAGCCGCGGCCGGACAGTAAGACGACTACTTCCGGTCACGGCTTCCGTTCATATGTTAAGAAGCAAGGGCAAGGGGCGGAGGCAGTGGCGGCGACAGCGACGGCGGCGTCAGGAGCAGGTAAGTTATGTTTGTGTATGTTCGTTTTATATTGTGTGATTACCACGGTATCTAATCCTCCTACATTGTGCATTCGCTCAAAAAATGGCGGCACACAGTGTAGGAGATTTGAACATTCAACCCCCTCCTTTCTCCTGGCACTAGCCAGGATAAAGAAGGGGGATTGTTTGGGGACACTAGAAAGAGTGTGTCTTCTCCAATTTTGCAGCATAAGGCAATGAGGTTGCTTTACCACATGCCAATGCTGCAATTTTGGGAATTGCTCCCTCTAGTTACCAGCACATGGAAATGTTATAAATTAGAATCTAATTTATAATATTTCCAGACTTGTGAAAAAATTAAAAAAATTAGAACAATGTGTAATCATGTATATACTAACTGTTTAACTAAAAAAAAAAAAAAAATTCTAGCGACACATTCCCTTTAAGCTTTGTATGACCTTGGTAGAAGGACGTGTCACCCTTATAGGGTGTTTATTTCCATGGGTGAAGAGGTTAATAAGAAGCTGATACATTAGATTTGTAATGGTTTGTAACACTAAGTATGGATTTGGTATGTAGTGACTGCAGTGATATAAAATCTTGTACTGACGTCTCCTCCACATGTAGAGTGACCATCTCTCTCTTCCTCTTCCTCGCCATCTCTTCTCCTCTTCCTGGGAAACTTAAATAGAAGAGAAAATTACCATGAATATTTGGGAATGTGACTGACTGTGCGCATACCTGTACCATATACAGGCTAGGGTGGATTATACATAAACCATACAAGTAATTTGAACGACACACAACTAAACTTTTAAACGTGGGTTGACACGAGGGTCGGCCACAGCTTTATTTATTTAAGTATTTTCAAAATAATGTTTTCTTATTATACCCGTATGCCAGCCCGATATCTACAAAGGGGGCTGTATGGCATTATCTACAGGGGGGACTCTGTATGGCGTTATCTACAGTGGGGGCTGTATGGCGTTATCTACAGGGGGATGTATGGCGTTCTCTACAGGGGGGCTGTATGGCATTCTCTACAGGGGGCTGTATGGCGCTATCTACATAGGGGGCTGTATGGCGCTATCTACAGAGGGGGCTGTATGGAGTTATCTACAGAGGGGGCTGTATGGCGCTATCTACAGAGGGGGCTGTATGGAGTTATATACAGAGGGGGCTGTATGGCGCTATCTAAAGAGGGGGCTGTATGGCGTTATCTAAAGGGGGGCTGTAAAAAAGGCACTATCTACAAGGGGGGGTTGTGTGACACCCAGGGGAGGCGGGGGCCCCAGTCAAAAGTTTGCTATGGGGCCCAGTCTTTCCTAGTTACGCCCCTGGGCGGGTGCCCTCTATCCCTATAGGTCCTGTGGCCCACCTAAATTGATCTTGGACAGACCCACCGCTAGCAGGATATATCCCTCCTTTAACCCCTTCCGTGCCACACAGTCATGGGCCCAATGGCTAATAAGCCTGATGGCCTCAAGTTTCCTGAAGAAGATGTTACAAAAACTTAATTAATATAAACATGTAGTGGGTGTGCTGGACTGACGTTATATAGAGGGTGCAGAGGTAGCAGTCACACCCAGGATCTACTGCCATAGGGGGCCCAAAATCCACTCTTCCATAAGAAGACACCAGTATTATAAATGACACATGGTATAGAAAGGGCCCTGCTACAGATTTTACATTAGAGACCAGGA
Organism: Rhinoderma darwinii; assembly: GCF_050947455.1. Taxonomy (NCBI): domain Eukaryota; kingdom Metazoa; phylum Chordata; class Amphibia; order Anura; family Rhinodermatidae; genus Rhinoderma; species Rhinoderma darwinii. The sequence goes on from NC_134690.1 coordinate 75,360,112, forward strand.
ATATATTTATATATTATAGTAAAAACACAATAAGCACCCCTCTAACATTATCCACATCCCCGGACCCAATTTACACACATTATAGATTAAAGTAAATTTTAAAACTTGGTTGAAAATAAAAAAAGAAGAATCACAGGACAGCTGCACTGAGGTATAAAATGTATATACTATGAATATTAAAGGGGTTTACTCATAATTGAGTGTTATGGCATATTGCTAGGATATGACATAACATTCTGATTAGTGGGGTCTGATCTCCGGGACCCCTGCCGATCCTGAGAATGAAGAGACAGCATTGTGTAATCAATTAAATCAGACTATGTTGTAGTTCCCTGGAAACCGGGGTGGGGGGGGGGAATGCCACTGTGAAGGGCAAAACTGAAGAAATGGGGTGATGGTGCTGGCAGACTGATCAGAATATGGTGGAAGATCCTATTGATATAATTTTCTAGAATGGAAACCTCTCTAAATACAGAATAATAATAAGCATACGGTCCTACAGCTTGGGATCCATCAGCAAGATCTGAGGTAGAAGATGATACGTCGGGTTATTTTACTCTTGTCTCCTTAGTTTATCCAGATTTTGGGTATTTAGGTGAAAACCTTTGAGTTTATTAATAAAATACAATCAATTTCAGTAGTGGAAGAAGCATCTGTGTCTGTGTCTGGGATGACGTGGTCATTATGGTTAGTAAATGGCGGCACTTTACCTGTGAAGTCTTGAAGACAGTTGGTGTTGTCTCTCAGAAGACGCAGATACGCAGTAGTGTCTTCTCCTCCGATAAAAGTAAACGTTTGTCAAATCGCTTTGAAGAACAAAATGGAGCCTGTCTTATCTCTGAAAAGAGCAATCGCAGACTGGCACCAACTGATGATTTTTCTCTATCTTTAAATTCAAATCCTGCGATTCTATTGGTTGTTGTTGTTTGCGGCACTTGCCATGATGATTCATGCCTCAGCAAGTTTAAAGGGAAAGTACACTGAAATAATGTCATGGTGCGTTTTAATATAAAATTGATATATAATGTATGTATCTTTGGTGCAGGTGCTGGAGTTAGAAGCATGTTGACTGATGTCTGACCTGGCGGAGGATGTCATCTTTACCATTTAACATCTTGCAGGCCTCTCATAAATTTGACGCATCCACAAATCCAAAAATCTGTTGGACGTGGGTAAAATGTGCAAAAACTGAGGACCAGAAGCTTTATAATGTGATCTTATAATTTCTATTCAGATTTACAAGAAATTGACTGGCATTGTTGTCATACATGTGCCCCCATATGTCATACATTCATAGCCATATATATTTCTATTATATAAATTCTCTATATACTATGTATTGTCCTGATCTCTATGTACAGTGACATAACTATTAGTATACTGGTTGCATAGGTAGAGAAATGTAGTGTTACATTGTTACATGGTGTCCATTCAGATGAAAGTCATGCATAAGATATATTGAATTTATTCACAGCCCGCCACACAGGGTCTTGATGTTAGTCACCGCCAGGATGTTGTGTGTTGCGGTACATACAAGGTCTTTGTGCTGGCTGGCATCAGGACCATGTGTGCAGCGGCGCCCAAAAAGAAGAGAAGCCAGCGAGGAACAGTAAGTAAATAGAGCGGTCTGAGTTAATTTCCTTTAGTCTAATCTGGGGTTTTATTAATTTTGGGGTCTGATTTAGGGGTCTTGTCTGGGGTCTGGAATAATTTAAGGAACTGGTCAGGGGTTTGGACTAACTTAGGGGTCTAGTTAGTGTGCCCCTGTGATGCCGATTCTTGCGAGACTCATCATTGGTTTTAATGATTGTTTTGACTGCAGCATAAAAGATTATATATATTTTTTAGATATAATTGTGGCTGTTTGGCACTTATTTTATGTACAATGTAGGTCACTTTCCCTTTTTCTTTTCTTCACATAGCCAAGACCGCCAAGACGACTTCTCATAGCCATGACTTGTCTGCATTTCGACACACTGACATCTTTAGTTTTTTTCCAGAAGAACACTACAAAGTGGAAAAATGATCAACTTCGGCACAAAATGTTGTAGTATAAAAATATATAAATTTTATTACAAATAGACATGACAGAATAAAAAGATGAGTCACACAATGAGAAGGCGTCAGCCTATGCTAGACCAAAAAGTAAATGTAATGGGCATGTTTATGCATATTTGTAGCAGGATGCAGACACAAATGTATATCAAAGTCCAAGGAGGACAGCCAAGCCGCATGGGAAATGCATCAGATAGTTGATAGATGTGAGATAGTAGTCAAAATTTGCAGTGATAGACAGTACAGATATATAGCTTATAGCCACATGCTAATATTCCCTATACACATCAATAATGGGGCTAATGGTTATATGATGGAAAATCCAAAGGACTGAATGACATCAAACTGCCAACATGAGATAACAGACGAGTGTAAGGAATAAGTACATACCAAAAGTCATGGTCTCACATAGGAAGGACGCCAACACCCAACGTGCGTTTCGGTGAATGCCTTCGTCTGGGGTTGGCATCATCCTAGCGGGATCCCCTCCTACCTGGCCCATGTGTTACAGATCAAAAATCACCGGTCACAAGCGGAAAGAGGACACCGGCGTCAGATAGGGGGTACAAAGATGGCCGCTGCCCCACTTCCGGAAGCCGCGTCATCAGGGAGGATGTGGGACAGCGATGTCTGAGTTGGATTCATTCATGACTAATCTGAATGCGAATACATTAAACCTGAAATTTACCTATAAATTCCACTGCAAACAAATAGAATTTCTAGATATTAAACTTGTCAAGGATATACATGGCTTTCTGCAAAGCGATCTGTATCGTAAGGAGACCTCTGTCAGATTATTGTTACACTCTTCTTCTTCCCATCCCCCACAGACTATTCAGGCAGTCCCCATTGGACAATTTCTGCAGATTAGGAAAATCTGTTCATCAGACAATTGTAAAATCGTTTCCTTAACCACAGATATAGTATGACGTCCATTGAAAAGGCATATCACAGGGCGAAACACACTTCTAGAGATGACCTTCTCTTTCCAAAGAAAAAGACAAACACACAAACACAGGTAAGGTTTATAACCAGCTACCACTCAAGGTGGTTACAAATGAGGGACATTTTTAAACTATATTGGCCCATTTTATTGACAGACCCTACACTGGAGAGATTCATCACCAGATACCCAAGCATTACAGCAAGACGCTCTAAAAACCTGAGGCACCACCTGGTGAGGAGCCACTACAATCCAATCAAAAGCAAGTATCCTTTTGGGACTAGGGGCCCAAAATGGGTCTGTAATCCTTGTGGACACTGCATTGCATGTCCAAATATAGAGAAGGCATCAACATTCACGAATGCCTCAGGTACAAAAATATACTACATGACCTATTCAATAACCTGCACCACAAAAGCTGTAGTGTATTATGCGGTATGTCCCTGTCCCAAAATCTATGTTGGCCTTACATCCAGAGAATTGAAGGTCCGAGTAAGGGAACATATGTCCGACATCAAGCGAGCGACAGAAGTGGACAATTTGGAAGGTCTCAAACCAGTAGCCCGACATTTCAGGTTACATCATTCCTGTGATCCATCTCAATTAAAGGTGAGAGGGATTGACCACATCATATCGGGTATGAGGGGAGGTGCTGTTAAACAAAAGCTGGCACAATGTGAGATTCGTTGGATATGGACCCTTGGGACAATGTATCCACCTGGCTTGAATGAATCTCTGAGCTTCGCTCCGTTTCTATAACCATTGACTCCTAGCGGGTCCGGGTATCACCATGTCAGGTTTGAAGGGCTCTTGCGGTGCCAAAACAGTGAAAATCCCCCAAAAGTGACCCCATTTTGGAAACTACAGACCTTAAGGAAATTATCTAGGGGTATAGTGAGCATTTTGACCGCACAGGCTTTTTACAGAAATTATTAGAAGTAGGCCTGAAAATGACAATCTAAATTTTTTCTGAGAAAATGTAGGTTTAGCAAATTTTTTCTCATTTCCACAAGGGCTGAAGGAGAAAAAACACTGCAAAATTTGTAAAGCAATTTCTCCCGAGTAAAACAATACCCCACATGTGGTAATAACCGGCTGTTTGGACACACGGCAGGGCTTAGAAGGGAAATAGCGCTATTTGGCTTTTGGAGGAGGCCAGGTCGCATTTGCAGAGCCCCTGAGGGGACAAAACAATGAAAACACCCAAAAAGTGACTCCATTTAGGAAACTATACCTCTTGAGGAATTCATCTAGGGGTGTAGTAAGCATTTTCACACCACAGATGTTTCTTAGAATTTATTAGAATTGGGCAGTGAAAAAAACAACAATCCTTTTTCTTCAATAAGACGTGGCTTTAGCAAAAAAAATTTCATTTTCTCAACAAATAAAGGAAAAAAAGAATCCAACATTTGTAAAGCAATTTCTCCCAAGTACGGCAATACCCCATATGTGGTCATAAACTTCTGTTTGGGCACACGGCAGGGCTCAGAAGGGAAGGAGGGCCATTTAGAGTGCAGATGTTGCTGGATTGGTCTCTGGGTGCCTGTGGGCCAAAAACAGTAGAAACCCCCCAGAAGTGACCCAATTTTGGAAACTACCCCTCAATGCATTTACCTAGGGGTGTAGTAAGCATTTTAACCCTGCCGATGTTTTGTAGAAATTAGTGTGCACTCGATGTTGCAGAGTGAAAATGGGATTTTTTCCATAGATATGCCAATATGTGGTGCCCAGCTTGTGCCACCATAACAAGACATGCTCTCTAATTATTATGCTGTGTTTCTCGGTTTTAGAAACACCCTACATGGATAGGGCACTAATCTTTTGCCTGGACATTCGACCAGGCTTAGGAGTGAAGGCGTACCATGTAAAATTGAGGCCTAATTTGGCCATTTACAAAGTATTGGTTGACAATTGCAGAGGCTCAGATGTGAAATAATAAAAAGAAACCCCTGAGAAGTGACCCCATTTGGAAACTACACCCCTCAAGGAATTTATTAAGGGGTGTAGTGAGCATTTTCACCCCACAGGTCTTTTCCATAAATGATTGCACTGCGGATGGTGCATATTAAAAATTTATATTTTTCCCTAGATATGCCATTTCAGTGGCAAATATGTCATACTCAGATTATGCCACTGGAGACACACACGCCAAAAATTGTTAAAAGGGTTCTCCCGGGTATGACGATGCCATATATGTGGAAGGAAACTGCTGTTTGGACACACTGTAGGGTTCGGAGCGGAGGGAGCGTCATTTGCCTTTTGGAGAGCGGATTTTGCTTGGTACTATAGTTGTTTGAGTATTGCTGGTGTTTCCATTTATAATGTGGGGGTACATGTAAGCGGGTCGGAGTATATAAGGGGCATAGTCAGGTGGTATAATAATGGGGTAAAAAAAAAAAAAATCAATAGATGTGTGTTACGCTGTAAAGCAATCCTTTCTGCACAGGCCAGTGTCGCACTGATAAATGGTGTCATTTCTTATCCCCCTTTTGGTCCGCACTCCGCACCTTTGTAGTTTGGGGAATTTTGCTGGGAAAGTGTTGTCCTGGTATAATACGGGCGCCCTCGATTCCAGCAGATATGTTTGGGCCCTCCCCTTCCTGGTTCCCTAATTTTAGGTCCTTGATAAATCGCCTCTTGAAACAGAAGAAATGTTCCCCTCGGGCACAACTGCATATTTTTTATTTCCTGACTTATTGGAGCCTTAATTAATTTTATTTTTTCAAAGACATAGCGGTATGAGGGCTTTTATATGCGGGACGAGCTGTAGCGATTATTGGTACCATTTTGGGGTAAATGCGACTTTTTGATCACCTTTTATCCTATTTTTTGGGAAGCCAGGTAAACAAAAAATTCTGCCATAGTTTTTCTTAGTTTTTTTTTATACACCATGTGTTATAAACTAGATGTTCACGTTATTCTGCGGATCAGTACGATTCCGGCGATACCTAATTTATAGAACTTTTTTATATTTTACAACTTTTTGCACAATAAAATTACTTTTGTAAAAAGAATGTATTTTTTCTGTCGCCAAGTTGTGAGAACCATAACTTTTTAATTTGTTTGTCGATGGAGCTGTATGAGGGCTTGTTTTTTGCAAGACAAGCGATAGTTTTTATAGGTACCATTTTTGGATAGGTGCGACTTTTTGATCACTTTTTATTCCAATATTTGTAGGGCAAAGTAACCAAAAAACAGAAACTCTGATATAGTTTTTTACGGTTTTTTTTTACGCTGTTCACCGCGTGCAATAAATAATATAATATTTTAAAACCTCAGGTCGTTACGGTCGCGGTGATACCAAATACGTTTGGCTTATTATTATTTTTCAATAATAAAGGACTTGATAAGTGAAAAAGGGCGATTGTGTTTTATTTTATTACTTGAAACTTTTATTGTTCTCAAACTTTTATTTTTTTCACTTTTTTTGACACTTTTTTAATACTTTTTTTTTACACTTTTTTTCAAGTCCCACTAGGGGACTTGAAGTTCCAACTGTCTGATGTTTTTTTTCTAATACATTGCATTACCTACGTAGTGCAATGTATTAGATCTGTCAGTTATTCACTGACAGAAAGTCGATTAGGCTTCGCCTCCCGGTGGGGCCTAATCGGCTTTCGTAATGGTAGAGCAGGATGCCATTGTGTCTCCTATTGCCATAGCAGCAGTCGCCAGTCCCGATTGCCTGTCAGGGCTGGCGATCTGCTAGTAACCGCTACGATGCCGCAATCGCTTTTGATTGCTGCATCGAAGGGGTTAATGTCAGGGATCGGAGCTAGCTCCGGTTCCTGCCGTTACAGGTGGATGTCAGCTGTAACATACAGCTGACTTTCACTGCTGATGATGCTGGATCAGCTCCTGAGTCGGCGCCATCTTGCCGGCGGCTACGGAAGCCGAACAGGCTCCGCCGCCGGGCAGATCTTGACGGGCTTCCATGCTAGGCAGATCGGGAGGCCAGTATTAGCCCTCCGGTTGCCATTGCAGCCACCGGAACCCCGACAATTTCATTGCTGGGGTTCTGATGAGCTACAAACAGCTTAAATGTAGCGATCACGTTTGAACACTGCATTGAAGGGGTTAATGGCAGGGATCGAAGCTAATTTCGGTCCCCGCAATTACAGCCGGATGTCAGTTGTCAGATACAGCTAAGATCCGGCGATGATCCGGTGCCAAACATTTGTCGTAAGTATACAACATTTTGCGGGAAGCACTGGCTTTCCATGACGTAAACTTACGACAAATGTTGGGAAGGGGTTAAAGTCAAGTTAAAGATCACTATATCTGTACATAGAAGCTGACATATTGCAGAACAATTATATCAATAGTGTCACTTATATAAATTAATTGTGTAAAACTGTCACTTATGTATTTAAAGGGGTCGTCTCATCATAACAACTTTACCTTGAAACAACGTATTCTTTTTATTCCGGACACTACAGGCACTGACCAATAGGCGACTATTTTTCTAGACTGTGCTCCATTTATAATTCAAGTGTCTTATTTTGGGGCCACTCAGGTAGCAAGGCACCAGTGAGGCTTTTACCCCTGCAACTCCTATTATTAAGCCCTTGATGATTATACAAAGTTCAGCCATAAAATTAACCCCTTAAGCCTCCATAAAATAAATGTACGTCATGGATTGCTTTACATAGGGCCACCGTGACGTACTATTCCATCATGGTGATTGTGTGGGCACAGGAGGAGCCCGGCTGTGATTGAAACCTCTGATCTTGACCATTTAACCTCTTAGATGGTGTAGTCATTGGCCACCGCAGCATTTAAGTGGGTAGACAGTGGGAGGCGGCTCCCTCTATCACTCCATAAGCGCCCTGTGATTTGATCATGGGGCTGTCAGTACGCTGACTACAGAACACAGTGGAAGGTAAAAACAGCAAAAAAATAATCACAGAGAGGACCACCACTGAAAACTCCTCAGGGTGCCTAGAGTTAATACATTTGTGGTCAGGTCTCTACAGATACAATACACAGCTACCGATGATGTGGTATCCGGCATCTGACACACTTATTGGTTCCCTATCTGTTGACACACGTTGGCAGCTCATGTCATAAGAAGCCTCATGGACTACACTCTGGGCGTTCGATCATGGGAGACACGTGATACTCCCACCAGTGACACATGCTTGATAGACTTCTGCACCGTGCAATGGTACCGCTCATCATCACATCCGGGGCAGTACTTTATGACATCAGATGCTATTTATATTATGTGCAGGGAATACTCCTCTATCCCCTGCACCATTATGGACTGACATCGGGTGGCCAGCTAAACTATGCGGCTGACTTCTTTCTACACTGGGGACATACAAGTACTATTGCTGTGATCAGTGCAACTTTAATTTGTACTGGTCCCTCATTTTGGAATATATAACTATATAATTATTGTCATGATCAATACAACCTTCTGTACTGTGTCTTATATTTACCCAAACAACAATTATCTCACACATCTATTACTGTATACTCAGGATCTGATTGATATGGCCAATAACTATATTTGTTTCCCTTATGAACTATAACCTTCAGACATAGGGAATGGCATTGGAATTGGATGTTTTTTGTCACCATTTCTTTGGTCCCACTAATAATTATGCAGGTGGATCTAGCGTATAATAGGTACTGTAAGCTCGAGTGTTGGATTGCTTTTATCAGAGCGGCTATCCTGCAGTGGTGGGAAGGGTTTAAGTAGAGTATAACAGATTGAGTTCCCAGCATTATCATTCCCTTACCCCCCTCCCCCTACAACATTACGAATTATATTCACTTGAGACTGGTGTTGTTTTGTTAAATTTCTTTTGCTTCTCTTGATTTTTCTTGCTGTTTTTGACATTCCACTATGTTCTGCATAAAGCTTAGTGTCAGCTGCGTTGTCTGTATTCTGACTTCTTTATCATAACGGAGCCATACCAGGCCCTCATACACCCTATGTGCTTCCGCAATAGAATCTATAAAACATAAAAGGGCCGAGCAGTGCTCCGGCGTCTTTTCGCAAATCACACTAGCTGGAATCGCAAATGCAAACGTTTACCATATTAACCAATTGGTAAACATTTGCGGAATCAGGAGATAACGCCTTTTCTCCTCGTCCTTCTTTTTTGCTTTAGTCCCTCTTCCCCTGATCCAGATAGAACATCTCCAAGGGGAGGAGGGAGAACCTCTCCACATACCTATCCTTCCCTATACGTTTCCTGACCTCCTGCTTAAGATGGGCCCCGATCCCTCGAAGCAGACATACACAGCCAACTGATCCCCGTTTACCTAATTAGGTGCCTCAGTCTGGACTGAGACCGCAACCGCCTCATGACTCACCAGAAGAGGGTTAACAAGGAAAAATGTGGAAAACCGCCCTCCTACCCAGACTTTACAGGACCGCCCACGCAAAAACCTGGGATGGACCCGCACCCTTCACCAGGGAACCGCCCCACCATGTTCAGCAGGCACCCCACTGAGTCCCTCAGGCATCTACATACGACTCCGCCTGTGTTACCCCACAGCCCCTAGCGGCAGGGGGCGAACCTGACCTAAACAGTGATGGCACAAAGCACCAATAGTGATGCTTTTGAAAAGTATCAAAAAACTTTATTAAATATAGAGGACAAATGAATAAAAAGAGTCACACAATAGATATAGCAACATCTCCGGAGTGAAATACACAGGGTGAACACATGCCCATAACAATACGGATACATCTTATTTATAAAGTGCAAAGTGCTAAGCAATATATGAAATAAAGATATATACCATATATAATATAAATTGTCTTTGCAATACTGCAGGATGGATAAGGACATGGACAAGAAGCTAAATACAAGTAGTGATGGTCCTAGGATAGTTGCAACACATGTTCAAAAGAGTACAGCATATGAAATAACATGCCGCAATATATAACCATCTGTATGACATAACCGGGATGGCGCCAACCACGACGCACGTTTCGGCACAGCCTTCGTCTGGGGGTGACATAATCTCCTAACAGGTATAATATAATAATATATATATTATATTATATATTATTATATTATATAATATAAATTTCGGTATTACTGTCTGTCCGATTAAAATGGACAGGCTCCTGCTAGGACATGCCTCTGGCATAGGCTAGCAGGCATTCACTATAGGCAGACCTGGGGGCCTTTATTAGAACCCCGGCTGCCATCTGAGACACAGACACTCGGCGATCCCATCGCCGGGTGTCGGTGGGATGAGACACCCATCATAAATAAAATGATACTACAGTAAACTGGAGATGATCGCCCAACACTGCGAATATAACCCCTTAATGACAATACGCCTTTTTACGGCGGTCCTTAACCCCTTAATGACCGCCGATAAGCCTTTTCACTGCGGTCATTAGTTGGCTTTATTCTACAGCACCGCCATTCCACGGCGCTGCATCAGAATAATGTAAACAGAGCAGGGAACTGTCAAATCTCTCTGCTCTCAGCTGCCAGAGGTAGCTGAGGGCTGGGGGCATCCCTGCTCGACCGGGTGAGATCGATATTAGTATCGATCTCACCCGTTTAACCCTTCAGATGCGGTGCTCAATAGCGTGGACCGCATCTGAGTGGTTTTGGAAAGAGGGAGGGAGCTCCCTCTCATCCCACCGACACCCGGCGATGGGATCGCCGAGTGTCTGTGTCTCAGATGGCAGCCGGGGTTCTAATAAAGGCCCCCAGGTCTGCCTATAGTGAATGCCTGCTAGCCTATGCCAGAGGCATGTCCTAGCAGGAGCCTGTCCATTTTAATCGGACAGACAGTAATACACTGCAATACAAAAGTATTACAAAAGTATTGCAGTGTATTATAATAGCGATTGGATGATCGCATATTAAAGTCCCCTAGTGTGGAAAAAAAAAATGAAAAACCATCTTTTTCTCCTTACAAAATGCTTTACTATTAAGAAAACACAATAAAGCAAAAAAGTTACACATATTTGGTATCGCCGCGTCCGTAAAGAACCCGACTATAAAGTTGTTAAGTTATTTAACCCGAACGGTGAACGCCGTAAAAAATAAAATAAAAAACAATGGAAAAATTGCTGTTTTCTGTTAATCATGACTTAAAAAAATTTGATAAAAAGTGATCAAAAACTCGCATCTACTCCTAAATGGTACCAACAAAAACTACAAGTCGTCCCGCAAAAACAAGCTCTCATACAACTGCATCTGTGGAACAATAAAATAGTTATGGCTCTCCAAATATGGAGACGCAAGAACAAATAATTTTGAAAAAAAAGTGTTTTTACTGTGTAAGTAGTAAAACATACCAAATCTATACAAGTTTGGTATCTTTGCAATCGTAACAACGTGCTGAATAAAGTTATTGTGTTATTTATACCACACGGTAAACTACGTAGATTTAGGGTCCCGCAAAAAAAAGTTAATAAAAGTTAATGAATAAATTATATGTACCCCAAAATGGTGCTATTAAAAAGTACAACTTGTCCCGCAAAAAACAAGACCTTATACAGCTATGTCGACACACAAATAAAACAGTTATAGCTCTTCGAATTTGACAATGGAAAAACGTAAAAAATGGCTTGGTCATTAGGGCCCAGAATGCAAGCAGGGGGAAGGGGTTAAAGGTTATGGTCTCATGTTTACTTGATAAAGGGGTTCTGTTTCCCCTAAACCCGTTGTACCTCAAGAGACCCTCTATCTCTCTTTTATATGTGTGTTTTATTATGATCTATTGTTTTAGACAATGAATTATATATACACCACCGTTCAAAAGTTTAGGGTCACTTAGAAATTTCCTTATTTTTGAAAGAAAAGCACAGTTTTTTTTCAATGAAGATAACATTAAATTAATCAGAAATACACTATATACATTGTTAATGCGGTAAATGACTATTCTAGCTGCAAACATCTGTTTTTTAATGCAATATCTACATAGGTGTATAGAGGCCCATTTCCAGCAACCATCACTCCAGTGTTCTAATGGTACATTGTGTTTGCTAACTGTGTTAGAAGGCTAATGGATCATTAGAAAATACTTGAAAACCCTTGTGCAATTATGTTAGCACCGCTGTAAACAGTTTTGCTGTTTAGAGGAGATATAAAACTGACCTTCCTTTGAGCTAGTTGAGAATCTGGAGCATTACATTTGTGGGTTCGATTAAACTCTCAAAATGGCTAGAAAAAGAGAGCTTTCATGTGAAACTCGACAGTCTATTCTTGTTCTTAGAAATGAAGGCTACTCCATGCGAGAAATTGCCAAGAAACTGAAGATTTCCTACAACAGCGTGTACTATTTCCTTCAGAGGACAGCACAAACAGGCTCTAACCAGAGTAGAAAGAGAAATGGGAGGCCCCGCTGTACAACTGAGCAATAAGACAAGTACATTAGAGTCTCTAGTTTGAGAAATAGACACCTCACAGGTCCTCAACTGGCAGCTTCATTAAATAGTACCCGCAAAACGCCAGTGTCAACGTCTACAGTGAAGAGGCGACTCCGGGATGCTGGCACTCAGGGCAGAGTGGCAAAGAAAAAGCCATATCTGGGACTGGCTAATAAAAGGAAAAGATTAATATGGGCAAAAGCACACAGACATTGGACAGAGGAAGATTGGAAAAAAGTGTTATGGACAGACGAATCGAAGTTTGAGGTGTTTGGATCACACAGAAGAACATTTGTGAGACGTAGAACAACTGAAAAGATGCTGGAAGAGTGCCTGACGCCATCTGCCAAGCATGGTGGAGGTAATGTGATGGTCTGGGGTTGCTTTGGTGCTGGTACAGTGTGAGATTTGTACAAGGTAAAGGGGATTTTGAATAAGGAAGGCTATCACTCCATTTTGCAACGCCATGCCATACCCTGTGGACAGCGCTTGATTGGAGCCAATTTCATCCTACAACAGGACAATGACCCAAAGCACACCTCCAAATTATGCAAGAACTATTTAGGGAAGAAGCAGGCAGCAGTCACCAGATTTCAAACCCATAGAGCTGTTGTGGGAGCAGCTTGACCGTATGGTACGCAAGAAGTGCCCATCAAGCCAATCCAACTTGTGGGAGGGGCTTCTGGAAGCATGGGGTGAAATTTCTCCCTATTACCTCAGCAAATTAACAGCTAGAATGCCAAAGGTCTGCAATGCTGTAATTGATGCAAATGGAGCACTCTTTGATGAAAGCAAAGTTTGAAGGAGAAAATTATTATTTGAAATAAAAATCATTATTTCTAACCTTGTCAATGTCTTGACTATATTGTCTAGTCATTTTGCAACTCATTTGATAAATATAAGTGTGAGTTTTCATGGAAAACACAAAATTGTCTGGGTGACTCCAAACTTTTGAACGGTAGTGTATATGGCATGTCAGTGTCCGATATAGTGTGCTCAGCATGTGCCACCGGAAATATACATCCCATAAGCTGTAATGTGGGTTCTCCCGGGTACAGCAATACCCAACATGTAGCTGTTATTAGCTACCTGGGCACACGACAGTGCTCAGAAGGAAAGGACAACCATTTGGCCTACTGGAGCTTTTCTGGTGCTAAGTCATGTATGCAGAAGCCCCTGAGGTACCAGTACAGTTGAAACCCCCGAGAAGTGACCCCATTTTAAAAACTACACCCCTTAAGACATTCATCTAGAGGTGTAGTGAGCATTTTGACCCCACAGGTACTGTGTAAAAGATAATGCGCAGCAGATGGTGCAGAGTGAGATTTGCAATTTTATATATATATATATGGCATGTCAGTGTCCGATATGGTGTCCAGCATGTGCCACCGGAGATATACACCCCATAAGCTGTAATGTGGGTTCTCCCGGGTACGGCAATACCCTACGTGTGGCTGTTATTAGCTGCCTGGACACACGGCAGGGCTCAGAAGGGAAAGATGAGGGGGATAAGCTGTGCGGAGTGTATCCACAGGGTAAATTAAAAATTAACATGTTCCCGACCGCTGGCCGTAAATATACGGCCAGCGGTCAGGGTCTCTAAAGTCCGGCGTATAGTATATATACGGCCGCACTTCAGAGACTGTGCATGCGCGATCGCGTGCACACAGCTCTATGCCCTGGCTGTTGCTAACAGCCATGGGCACTGGGCAGAATGTCAGGGGTCAATCTTTTGGCCCCTGAACATGTGATCGCTGTGACAACCAATCACAGCGATCACATGCATTTCTGCATAGAAAACAGTGTGCACGCGATCGCGTGCACACAGCCCTGTGCCCTCGCTGTTACCAACAGCTCTGGGCACTGGGCAGAGTATCAGGGACCAATCTGATGGTCCCTGAACATGTGGTCGCTGTGACAACCAATCACAGCGATCACATGCATTCCTGCTTATAAAACAGTGTGCACGCGATCGCGTGCACACAGCCCTGTGCCCACGCTGTTACCAACAGCTCTGGGTACTGGGCAGAGTATCAGGGACCAATCTGATGGTCCCTGATCATGTGGTCGCTGTGAAAACCTATCACAGCGACCACATTTGTTTTATTTTGACTTTTCTGGCAGTAAATCTCCTGCCTCTTTTCTTCTCCTCAAACATTGTTTCAGTTTGAGGAGAAGAAGAGACTCGGGAGAATTGCTGCCAGAAGAATACAGTGAAAAAAAATACAGTTACACTAAAACATTCTCTGTATAGATAGATTTCTATCTATCTATACAATCTATCTATCTATCTATCTATCTATCTATCTATCTATCTATCTATCTATCTATCTATCTATCTATCTATCTATCTATCTATCTATCTATCTATCTATCTATCTATCTATCTATCTATCCATCTATCTTTTATTCTATCTATCTATACAATCTATCTATCCATCTATCTTTTTTTCTATCTATCTACCTTTCTTTCTTTTATTCTATTAGAATAGGCAGGTAGGGAGTATATAATTATATATATATCCACATATATATAATATATATAGCAATAGCGGTTTATTTTTTTGTTAGCGGTAGTGTAGATATATATAGCAGTTAGTTTGTGTGTTTTATAAAAAAAAAAAAAAAAAATTTGTTTAGTTAGTGTTAGTGTTAGTTACGTTATGGCGAGGAAGTTGTTTAGCGCCGAGGAGGCATACGCCATGCTGTGTTCTGAGTCGGAGACCGCATCAGAGATGGCGTCCGAGATGGAACCTGTTTTAGGTAGTGACGATGACAGCGTCACTTCAGGTTCATCTTCAGGGGACGTTGTCCCTGATGCAGTCGAAACTGCAGAACATGAAAGCGCAGGGCCAAGTAGCGCTGTAGCACGGGACAGCCTGGTCCCTCCAGTCCAGGCTCTTGTATGGGCACCTGCCCCATCTTTTGGGCCTAGAATCCACGGATTTACGGCCACTCCTGGCATAACCGTGGACAATACAAATTTTGTCCAAATGGATTACTTCCATTTATTTATAACGGACGACATCCTAAATCAGATTGTCCACGAAACAAATTTAAATGCCACGCAATATATAAGGCAGAAACCTTCATCCACCCATGCCAGAGATTGGACGCCCACCAATTTGCAGGAATTAAAATTTTTTTTGGGGCTCACCCTAAATATGGGTATTGTCAAAAAGCCCTCCATTAGGTCTTACTGGTCAACAAGACCCGCCCAAGCCACCCCAGTATATTCTGCAGTAATGCCCAGGTCTCGTTATGAGACAATAATGAGGTTCCTCCACTTCAATGACAACGCACAGGCCCCCCCAAGTACCGATGCAAACCGGGATCGGTTGTTCAAAATAAGACCGCTAATAAATTCCCTGAATAATTTATTTCTGCAACTCTACACCCCTGAGCAGAATGTAAGTGTGGACGAATCCCTCCTCAACTTTCATGGCAGACTTAGCTTTCGCCAATATCTACCTTCAAAAAGGGCAAGATATGGCGTTAAGCTCTACAAATTGTGTGAAAGCGGGTCAGGATATACCACCGCCTTCAGGATTTATGAAGGGCGGGACCGCACAATAAATGTTCCTGGATGCCCCCCTGATCTTTCCACCAGCAGTAAGATCGTGTGGGAGATAATGCAGCCTCTGCTTCACAAGGGGTACCACCTGTACTGTGATAATTTTTATTCGAGTGTGCCCCTGTTTAGGCATTTGCATGCTGCAAGGACTGGGGCATGTGGTACCATGCGCAAAAACCGAATTGGTTTTCCACAGCAATTAGTGGGGAAGTGCATGGTAAAGGGGGACTCCTGTGCTTATGCATCTGAAGAATTGCTGGCGGTCAAGTTCAGGGATCGCAAAGATGTGTATGTGCTAAGCACGATTCATACCGCAGGAAGAGTGGCAGTGAGGGAAAGAGGGGCAACATCGGACAAGCACAAACCAGTGAGCGTGTCCGAATATAACAAGTACATGGGGGGGGTGGATTTAAGCGACCAGGTTTTACAGCCCTATTTAGTAAAACGCAAAACTAAAACCTGGTACAAAAAGGTGGCCATTTATTTGTTACAGGTGGCCATCCACAACTCATTTGTGCTCTATAAAAAAAACAGAGGCAGAGACACATACCTGGATTTCCAGGAAAAAATTATTGAAGGCCTCATTTTTGATGTTCAGGACACCCGAGAATGCCCCCAGTCTGAGGATGTCACGCGACTGACTGAAAGACACTTCATCAGTCGGATTCCCCCAACAGCAACCAGAAGCAAACCCCAGAAAAAGTGCCGCGTCTGCAGAAAAGACGGGCACCGCAAAGATTCCCGATATTTCTGTCCCTCATGTCCCTCACAACCAGGCCTGTGCATTGAGCCATGTTTTAAAAAATACCACACTGTTCTGAATTATTAGATTTTAGTTAATTTGTTGAAAATATATTTGCCCTACATTACGTTTTTATTTTTCCCCTGATTTTACTCCAAGGGTGAGGGAGGGAATGGGTGGGGGTTGGATGTCATGTTTGATGTTTTCTAAAGTTCATCTGCTGGAGAGCTCCATTTGCATTAACCTGAAATTTCTTATTTTAGAAAACCCCAAAAAATTAATTCCCATTATACCCCTAGATGAATATTTTGGGATTTCTGCTTCAAGAGCAGATATTTTGGACGTGTTATAGAAATTCTGTTGAGTTTTGTAAAACCAGCTTTGAAAAAAAGCGATATGTGAAATAAGCTTCTTCTATCCGACGCCCTCCTACATCTCTATGTGATAAATAAGGCCACATATTTGGTATCCCCGTGCACGGGAGAAGTGGCAGAATGTGAACGGAGATTAATTTTGACCGTGGTCTATGCTGTGTGTGAAAAATGCTGGTATAAACTGACGCATTTGCTAAAAAATTGCTAATTTTATTTTGATCCATCTTATTCAAGAAACTTTCAGAAGAAAACTGGACTGTCTAAAAATATGATAAACCCCTTGAAGGAAACCTTGTGGGGTCTACTTGTGTGAATGAAGTCATTTATGGGGTGTTTCTAATGTTTCAGCAGCATTAGGCCCCCCAGAAAACAGTATGCGGCTCTAAAATCAATTGCAGAATTCCTGGACCGAAAAGGCCAAAAAGCCTCCTTTTATGCCAAGCCCTGGCACATGCCCGTGAATAAAGCACACATATTTGGTATCCCCATGCACGGGAGAAGTGGAAGAATGTGAAATGCGATGAATTTTGTCCGTGGTCCATTTTGTGTGTGAAAAAGCTAGCATAAACTGACGCATTTGTTAAAAAAAAAAGGTAATTTTATTTTGTTCCATCTTATTCAAGAAACTTTCAGAAGAAAACTGGACTGTCTAAAAATATGATAAACCCCTTGAAGGAAACCTTGTGGGGTCTACTTGTGTGAATGAAGTCATTTATGGGGTGATTCTAATCTTTCAGCAGCATTAGGCCCCCCAGAAAACAGTATGCGGCTCTAAAATCAAATGCAAAATTCCTGGACCGAAAAGGCCAAAAAGCCTCCTTTTATGCCAAGCCCTGGCACATGCCCGCACAGCGAATAAGGCACACATATTTGGTATCCCCATGCACGGGAGAAGTGGAAGAACGTGAAAGGAGATGAATTTTGGCCGTGGTCTATACCGTGTGTGAAAAATACTAGCCTAAACTGACGCATTTGCTAAAAAAGTGCTGATTTTATTTTGTTCCATCTTATTCAAGAAACTTTCAGAAGAAAACTGGACTTGCTAAAAATATGATAAACCCCTTGAAGGAAACCTTGTGGGGTCTACTTGTGTGAATGAAGTCATTTATGGGGTGTTTCTAATGTTTCAGCAGCATTAGGCCCCCCAGAAAACAGTATGCGGCTCTAAAATCAAATGCAAAATTCCTGGACCGAAAAGGCCAAAAAGCCTCCTTTTATGCCAAGCCCTGGCACATGCCCGCACAGTGAATAAGGCACACATATTTGGTATCCCCATGCACGGGAGAAGTGGAAGAACGTGAAAGGAGATGAATTTTGTCCGTGGTCTATACCGTGTGTGAAAAATACTAGCCTAAACTGACGCATTTGCTAAAAAAGTGCTGATTTTATTTTGTTCCATCTTATTCAAGAAACTTTCAGAAGAAAACTGGACTTGCTAAAAATATGATAAACCCCTTGAAGGAAACCTTGTGGGGTCTACTTGTGTGAATGAAGTCATTTATGGGGTGTTTCTAATGTTTCAGCAGCATTAGGCCCCCCAGAAAACAGTATACGGCTATAAAATCAAATGCAAAATTCCTGGACCGAAAAGGCCAAAAAGCCTCCTTTTATGCCAAGCCCTGGCACATGCCCGCACAGTGAATAAGGCACACATATTTGGTATCCCCATGCACGGGAGAAGTGGAAGAATGTGAAAGGAGATTAATTTTGGCCGTGGTTCATACCGTGTGTGAAAAATGCTAGCATAAACCGACGCAATTGTTAAATTCTTGCATTTTTTTTCCAATTTTGCCCACTTTAGAGAAAAAAAAAAAAATGATATATACTGACAAATGCCACTAAAACAAAGCCCTATCTGTCCTTTAAAAAGAGTGTAAAATTCAAAGATGAACTTTATTCACCTGCTGAGTTATAGTCATCTAAAGAAGCGCATAGCAAAATTGTGAAATTTGCTCTGGTCATTTAGCTGTAAAACAGCCTAGTCCTTAACCGGTTAAGGGATGTATGATAAATTTAAAAACAATCTTTCATACAGAGCCCTGGTTTTTCGGGACACGTGTCGCATTGGTATATTGTTTGCCTCCTTATCCCCCTCTTTAAGCAGACTCTGCACCTCTTTTGACTTTTTCCCTTCTTGCCAGTTTGGGGAACTTCTCCTGGAAAATGTTGCCCTGGTATGATGCATGTGGCCTCGCTTCCAGAAGTACTGGGTGCTCCTTCGTCTTGGTCCCTAAAGATTAGATTCTTGATAACCACCTCATGAAATTCCAGGAAAGTTCCCCTCTGGCCTGCACATCGACGTAGCACGTACGCATTGTACAATGCAATCTGTATGATGTGCACGGCCAGCTTCTTATAACACACCCTCGATTTCCGCATGGCGCTGTAGGGCTTCAGGACTTGATCTGATAAGTCAACCCCTCCCATGTACCTATTATAGTCCAGGATGCAGTCTGGTTTGGGGATCTCTGTACTGGTACCTCGTACAGGTACATGGGTACTGGTGTGGCCATGTATTGTTGTCAATACAACGACATCTCTCTTGTCCTCTCGGGGTGGGCACTGCTCATTATCCGTATAATGTAAGAAGCGAAGTATTGCCTCATAGCGCATCCTGTACATGGCGGTACGGTACATCTGGGTGTGGTATAAGATGTCCGTGCTCCAGTAGGTCCTAATGGACGGCTTTTTCAGAAGCCCCATGTTCAAGTGAAGTCTCCAGAACTTACCCAAATCTGCTGCATCTACAGGGGTCCACCTGTGGGATTGGGCATAAAATGATGTGGGGTTCTTAGTAATATACTGTTGGGCATATTAATCAGTCTGGGAGACCATAAGATCTATAAAGTCATCAGTGAAGAAGAACTTGAAAAAGTCCATTTCACTGAGCCCTGCCGTATTAAATTTTATCCCTGAGCTGCCCGTGTACTCTGGGATTTGCGGCTCATAAATGTCTGGTGTGGCGGTCCAAATGGGGTCACTTCGCTCAGGGGCTTGAACTGCAGTGGTGGTCCTGGGGCGTCTCCTAGGGGGTTACTCTTCTTCATCACTGGATGAGGAGGTGGATAAATAAAACAGAGTCTCACCATCCGACGACTCAGTGTCGGAGGCAAGAAATGAATATGCCTCTTCGGCACTAAATGTCCGTTGGAACATGTTTGATTGCTTCCCTAACTAGGAGCCATATGCTGCTACCTAAACCAGCCCAAAAAATTGGTGTTTTTAAAAAACGAGTGGGCTTCCCTGAGACTAAATCTAACTAGGGCGAGGGTTCCTAACACTAAACCTAACTAGATTATATTTGAACTTCTCTGAGACTAAATCTAACTACGGCGACTATTCCCTGACACTAAACCTAACTAGATTATTCTGAGCTTCCCTAACACTAAACCTAACTACGGTGACGGGTGCCTGACACTAAAACTATCTAGATTATTCCGAGCTTCCCTGACGCTAAACCTAACTATTGTGAAGGGCCCCTAACACTAGATCTAACTACGGTGACGTATTCCTGACACTAAATTCCTTGACGCCATACCGAACTACGCTTTTTGACGGTTCCCTGACACTAACTAACCCTAATACTAAACTAACCAGTTAAATTGTCTAAATTAACAGGTTGTTTTTTTAAAAAAAAATTATATATTTTTTTATTTTATATGTTTAGAAAAAAAAGAAAAAAATAATCCCCAGGGACCAAGAAATTGGTCCTAAAGACTAAAAAGTGGTCAGTGATAGGAAATAACTGACCAAAAACGTGGGGGGAACACAAGGAGGAAGGGTACAGGACTGGGTAGTGGATTGGGGAGGTAGGAAGCAGAAAAAAGTAGTTTTTTCACTTTTTTTTCACTTTTTTCACTCTTTTTCTTCTCTCCCTCTTCTCACAACCACTCTGAACGCCTCGCTATCTCCAACAGAGGCGTTCAGGGCAGGTGCCGCAGGATGTGATGTCAGGGAGAGGAAGTGAAGAGGCCGATCGCCACTATTGGACAGTTACTCACTGACTGACCAATAGTGGCGATCATGGAGGCGGGACCATCGCGACAGGTCCCGACGTATTGAGCTGTGATAGCCTGCTGTCTGAAACAGCAGCTGTCACAACTTGTGCACGCGTCATTGGAATATGGCGATGCATTTTCCCTGCGACGTAATATTCCGTCACTGAGCGCGAACGGGGCGGTCAGCGCGACGGAATATTACGTCGCTGAGCGCGAAGGGGTTAAATACATTGAATACACAGTGTCAAGAAACTTTAATTTAACTTTTTCAATGGTTTTCAATGACTTAAGTGATAAGCAGTGGCGGATTATCATATGGGCGGTTCGGGCGGCCGCCCGGGGCCCGAGGCTCCCAGGGGGCCCATGGCAGCCCGAACCGCACATCATCTTATAAATCTATTCAGCGCGCTAGCGCTGCTAACTGCCGAGGAGCAGGGAATTGGCCGGGAAAGGGGTAGGACACGCCTCCCTGACAAGTGCGGGCCGCCGCCATTGAGTAACAGAACAGCGACGGACGGCTGTTCTGTTACTCCAAAGCAGCAAGAGAAGAGCCGGGCGGGTGGTCACCGGCGCTGAGGTTAGTTGGCTTATCCTCCTGCCCAACTGGTTCCCGACCGCTGGCTGTATTTTTAGGGCCAGCGGTCAGGGACGGGTCCTTAAAACCAGAGTCATAGACTTTCTACGGCTCGGGCTTTAACTTGCTGCCCGCGCGATCGGGCAGCTGAATGTCGGGTCTCCGGCTGTCAGTGACTGCCGGGGACCCTGAGGAGAAGACAGAAGCTTTCGCTGCTTCTGTCTGCTTTGATCTCTTTTATACAGCGTTCAATGAACGCTGTGTATGGGAATAGAGACAGCAGCAGCAGCGCTGTCTCTATTCCTCCCGGTGATCATGTGACTGGTCACATGATCGCCGGGTGCCGTTAGTGGCAGACTGTTGCTGGGTCTAACTAGACCCAGCAGAGCCCTATTAGTGACAATCGTCACTATAAGGGTATGTGCACACACACTAATTACGTCCGTAATTGACGGACGTATTTCGGCCGCAAGTACCGGACCGAACACAGTGCAGGGAGCCGGGCTCCTAGCATCATACTTATGTACGATGCTAGGAGTCCCTGCCTTGCTGCAGGACAACTGTCCCGTACTGAAAACATGATTACAGTACGGGACAGTTGTCCTGCAGCGAGGCAGGGACTCCTAGCATCGTACATAAGTATGATGCTAGGAGCCCGGCTCCCTGCACTGTGTTCGGTCCACTACTTGCGGCCGAAATACGTCCGTCAATTACGGACGTAATTAGTGTGTGTGCACATACCCTGAGAGGGCTGATTTCCCCTGTAACTGGGGCTGCTGTGCAGCTCCAGTTACAGTGGAAAAACATGGTGTAAAAGAAAGAAAAAATATATATAAAGTTCCCCAAAGGTCTTTTTTGACCTTTGAGGATCAGACCATAGTAATAAAAAAATTGTAAAGTAAAGTGCAAAAAAAATTTAAATAATAAATACACATAAAATACCCACCCCAAAAAAAACGTCCAATCATTGTTGTAACGCTAGCGCTGACCCAATTACCCTAATATAGACATGTAATATATAAAAATTTACGGTAAACAATGACGATTACAAATAAAAGGTCTATTTTAGGGTAAAACTATATTACCAAAAAAAAATTGCTGAAACGTAAAAAAGCTTATTTTTTTAGTATTATTTTCAAACTTTATCAATAAAAATTCTAAAATAGCAAAAAAGGTGTGTATAAAAACAATAAAAAACGAAACCTGCCTTGTCTACGGAAAAAACATCGAAAAAATCACGTCGGTTTTATTTTTTTTTAATAAAAATGTGTGTTTGGTGCAACTTTGTAATTACGTTTTATGAAAAAATATTTTCACTTTTTGAGATACAGCTGCTTTGTATCCGGTTTCCGTCAGGTCAGCAGGACTGACGGGATCAGTGAAACGGGCCCTGCGCTAAATTATAATCGTAGATGTGATAGATTTGAGGTGGATCCTGCGTGTCACTGATCCTGTCAGATACAAAGCAGCTGTATCTCAAAAAGTAAAAATATTTTTTAATAAAATCAATCAATCACACTGATAAACACACATACTAATATATATATATATATATATATATATATATATATATATAGTGGTTTAGGTGGCATTAGTGTCGCAGTGTGCTGTCGCCATTCTATGTCTGCTGTATATCTGCAGTCACAGGTGTTCTTGCACCTGCATACATTTTGTATCATTTAGTTGGAATGTGCTGTACAAATTTTTGTTGTGTTTATGGGATCCATATATGTGGGGTTAGTGACTGCCTCCACTTGTTGTTCTTGCACTCCTCCCATTCTGCCCTGGGTGATTTTAATCAATTCAATGCTGGATCCTACCATCCCCAGGTATATATGTAGGCTTAGTCCCAGTTCTGGGTGTATGTGCAGCGTAGGTTCCCACCTTACAGAGGTCGCCTTGTCGTGGCAGGTGGGCTAACACTTTTTGATCAAAATGTGCACTAAGAACCTCCCTATTTGTAAGTAGATTTAGCTTTAGTGCATATTTATTTATATTTAGTGGTTTAGGTGGCATTAGTGTCGCAGTGTGCTGTCGCCATTCTATGTCTGCTATATATATATATATATATATATATATATATATATATATATATATAATATAAAGATTTTAAATGTGTACGTAACCTTGTGGCACTATATACAAGGGGGAGCGCTGTGTGGCACTATATACAAAGGGGGAGCGC
Source organism: Rhinoderma darwinii (assembly GCF_050947455.1). Taxonomy (NCBI): domain Eukaryota; kingdom Metazoa; phylum Chordata; class Amphibia; order Anura; family Rhinodermatidae; genus Rhinoderma; species Rhinoderma darwinii. Next base: position 75,383,915 of record NC_134690.1, read on the forward strand.
TGTGCGGCACTATATACAATGAGGGGCTGTGTAGTGCTATCCACAGTGGTATGTGTGTGGCGCTCTTTATAGGGGGGGCTTTTTGGTGCTATTTACAAGAGGGGGAGGGCTGTGTGGCGCTCTCTACAGGGGGTCTGTATGGCACTATCTATAGGGGGCTGTGTGTAACGCTCTCTACGGGGGGGTGTGTGATATATAGAGGGGGCTGTGTATGGCGATATCTATGGGGGTGTGTAATATCTACAGGGGCTATATGTGGCACTATGTACAGGGGGCTGTGTGTATGTGGTGTTTTACAGTGTGTGGTATTATTATATTCAGGCGCGCAGTGTTTGGTGCTATTATATTTAGGGGTACAGTGTGTGGCACCATGATAGCTTTATTTTCGTTTATAGGTGTGGAAATGTTGGAAAAGTGAGGAGACGTCTGAGTGGCAAATTCTGCAAAAATTAGTCATGGCCGGGAGAAGTCGTCATGAGCGCTGGACCGGATGGAGAAGAAAAGAGGAAAAAAACTACTAGAATCTGAGACGTCGTCACCTGTGAGTCACTAGATTTATAGAGAATCTGTCACCTCTCCTGACATGTTTATTATAGGAATCCTTGTATTTCACAAAAAGTCTTTCTGCAGTCCAGGACTGATAGACAATTCCCCTTGTCAGGAGGTTGTGTCCCTGCACAGTGTGATACTGTCAGTATGTAGGGACACCGCACTGCGACAAAGGAAATCGTAACACTGTTAATGCTTGCCCAAAAAGGTAGTGTTAAAAATAGTTACGGCGCGGCAGGGCGGCGGTGGTGAGGAAGGGGGGCCCAAGTTTGGGTAACAGCCCAGGGCCCATGGTCTACTTAATCCGCCACTGGTGATAAGTTATCACGCTACAGCAAGTTATCAGAGTCAGGATAAGGATTCCTACATCCAAACAAAGAAACAAGAAGTTCATCTGCTCACCAGGCCGTCCATGTGTCCAATAAACTCTCGGTGCGCGGATAATAGTCTGGTAACTTTATGGAGCATTAAAATGGATGCGATCCAGAGCTTAGGCTACATTCACATGACAGTGAAAAAAAAATGGCCATTAAAAACTGATCACACAGCCTCCCTGTAGATGATGGCACACAGCCTCCCTGTAGATGATGGCACACAGCCCCCTGTAGATGATGGCACACAGCCCCCTGTAGATGATGGCACACAGCATCCCTGTAGATGAAGGCACACAGCCCCCTGTAGATGATGGCACACCGCCCCCTGTAGATGGCACACAGCCCCCTTGAAGATGATGGCACACAGCCCCCCTGTAGACGATGGCACACAGCCCCCCTGTAGATGATGACACAGACACCTCTCCGGAGAAAGCACCACACCCCTTCCCGCCCTCCCTGTAGTAATCTTCCAGGACTCTTTCTGTAAATTCAGGACAGTCCCGAAAAATTTTCTACAGTTGACAACATTGTCCCCTGTACTAGCGCCATGATACCCTTGTAGTGGGCGCAACAATATCCAACATTTTTGGTCTGCCTGAATGCCTCACATACTCACCGATGCATGACCCATGAGACTAGAGACCACACCTGTAGAGGACGGCGCTGCATCGGTGAGTATGTGTCATTGCGCCACCGACAGCCAGCAAGGGAGCCAATAGTTCCCTTGCCTCTAGAATCCCCATATCACAGAACCGTTTTTAACGGCTATTACATGTATTGACAGCCGTTAAAAATTGATTCATTGACTCCTATGGGGGCCGTCTGGCCGTGAAAGCGGCCAAAAATAGGACATGTCCTATTTTTTGAAGGCCAATATTCACGGGTGGTTAAAAAAAGGCTGTGTGAATACACCCATAGAACATCATTGATTTTTACTGTCGTGTGAATGTAGCCTAAAACGAAATTCAATAAAATGTATCCTTTATTAGTTCAAATGTTGCCATCTTTACCTTGACTTTTAACGCATTAAATAAACAATCCCTTACCTTGACTTTTTCAATGGCTTTTGTTGTGTGATATAACGCTGCAACAAATGATATTTTATTTCACATCTAGCGAAAAGTAGTAATCAGAAAATAGGTTTTTAATGTTTCGGTCTAAACTGCTAAGAGATCGAGCAGATTACACACTCAATCCCTCAGGTGATTGGAGACCTAGTTCCCTACCCATCTCTCACAAAAACCTCAACATGCCCGAATTTAATATTGCCCCTAAAGGGAACAATTTTATTCAGGCAGACCCCACCACTCCACGCGAGTTAACCACTACCTATGGTCGATCCTTCAGGAACAGTTCAAAAATTAGACCTACCAATCGAACCAATGGGTCAATCTCCCTAACAAAACTCTATGACATTGTGGTGAACAAAAACCACCTTCCGAATAGTATCCCTAACAAACCAGTCGATGATACCACTCCTATTCTCGCAATAAACCAACCTTGCTCTCGAGGACACTTAATTCACCAAGTACCTATCAATACTTTCAAATCCTCAGATTTGGAACTCCATCTTTCCAGACTACTCTCTACAACTGAACCAATGGAAATACCCGCCATTAACAATTCTTCCATTTTTTCCTTCAACGACTCTATAGAGGATGGTATCTCGTCCCTACTACAATTATCAATTCACAACTCTCCCCAGTCCCCCATCTCAACGTCACCCAATATTTTATTTCATGAACCACTAGAGGCTTCCAGTCTACCCCAAAAGTACACTACCATCAACTCCGACACGAACTTAGCCCTATCTGCCCTAGACTTCACTTATGCGGCAGCATCTTTTTTAGGTGTCCCCTCACAGTTAGTCAGGCCACCCTTAACCCCTACGATCATGAGTCAAGACATTTTGATCCCCTTCATTATGAGCCCCAAAGCCCAATCAATCACCAACTTTTTCCCAAAGTTACAAAAAATCTCTACGAAAAGAAAACTGGCTATAGACCTAGAGGACGGAGAGGGGGAAAAAAATGAAACAAACCAACACCCATCCCTCAGCAAAAAGAGAAACTTTGTCCCACAATAAAATTATTTAATCTATCATCTTATACATTAAACACCCACGAATGTAGTCTATTGAACAGAGGCCTTTCCTTCTGCCCAACAGCAGCAATCGACACCTTTGAACTGTTTATGGACCTGAATAGGTTTATACAAAAACTTACCCTGACAAGACATTTTGCTATTGCTAAGCACACCACCTCTCCAGTTTATAATACCGAAGAACCCCCAAATAGCGCCTCCTCACGCGCCATTCCAGTAGAGGTTCACCCCAAATCAACTTTCTACCCAACCTACCACCAGGGGACCTATGCTAGAAACCTTTTCTACCTTGGTGACCAACGAATTTAGGTCAATTGAAGCACCATCACACTACCCAGACAACCTGACCTCATATGAAAGAAGGGCTTTAAAAACCCTTCAGAACAATGCAGACATAGTTATCCGCCCGGCAGATAAGGGAGGGGGCATAGTCATCCAGGATCGAACCGAATACCTAGGCGAAACTATGAGGGTTTTGAGTGACACCTCATTCTACCATAGACTCACCACCAACCCACTTTCCTCCTATATATCTGAATACCAAAATCTCATTGAATCCGCTGCCGTTGAACGTTTAATTACTAAAAAAGAAAAACAGTTTCTGTCTGTCCCATTCCCAAATATGCCCTTCATATACCACCTACCAAAAATACACAAGTCACTCACAGACCCCTCAGGACGTCCAATTATCTCTGGGATAGGTTCACTTACCAGTAACCTGTCCCATTTTGTTGACCTTCACCTCCAACCCCTTGTATTGACCCTACCATCATATCTAAAAGATTTCACACAATTAATTAGAGACCTGAACAATCTGAATATTGACCCCTCTACACCCCAAATTTGTTTCCTTACAGCAGATGTAACCGCGCTGTACAGCAATATCCCCCATAACAAAGGCATAGAAACAGCCCATTCTTATCTTTCATCCAATACCTTAATTCCTGAGTCACAAGTCCACTTTCTAATCAATTGCATCAAATTCATCCTTCACCATAATACATTCAGCTTTAACAACAATTTTTACAACCAGGTCAAAGGATGCGCCATGGGCACCCGGTTTGCACCATCATACGCAAACCTTTACATGGGAGCATTTGAAAACACATACATTCATGGCACACACCCATTCAAAAACAATATACTACTATACAGACGCTATATCGACGACCTATTTCTAGTTTGGAGAGGAAATATTGATGAAGCTTCCCTTTTTATTGAGACCCTAAATAATAACAATTATGGATTTACATTTACGCATAACTTCTCTCCCGTTTCCATTGAGTTCCTAGACCTCACAATTAGCCACAATAGCAATTGCAATAAATTTATCACCCAAACACATTTCAAACTGGTAGATGTTAACAGTTACATCGATTTTAAAAGCGCTCACTACCGCCCTTGGCTGAAAAATATACCATTCGGACAATTTAGGAGGATCAGAAAGAACTGCAGCACAGACATCCACTATCATAAAGAGTGCAATGTCCTTGAAAAACGTTTTAAAGACAAACACTTTCCTCTAAAACTAATAAAAGGTGCAAGACATAAGGCCACTGAACTAACGCAAAACTCCCGCCTTAACCCGCCTCCTAGAAATCCTGGACCCAGCAAGAACTTCAATACCAACTTTATCACTACTTACAATAAAGGTAGCAAGATAATCAGAGCTATCTTAGGGAAACATTGGCACATCATTAAAAACGACCCATACCTGAAAGACCTGGTCCCAATGAAACCCAGTATTACCTTCAGGCGGTCTTCAACTCTTAAAAACCTCCTAGCTCCTAGCAGAATTAAGAAGTGCCTAACACCCAGCACTAACTTCCTCTCAGATCTAAAAGGATCATACAAATGTGGTCGCCCACGTTGCCTATGCTGTAACATTATCAACCATAACAAACACACATACACATCCTCCGTTACCGATGAAACCTTCCCAATCAGAACGTTTCTCAATTGCGGCAGCTCGTATGTCGTTTACCTTATCGAATGCCCCTGTCAACTACAGTATATAGGCAGGACCACCCAATGCCTACGAACCCGGGTCAACAACCACCGCTTCAATGTTACACTGTGTTTTAAAAAACCAGTGTTATCTCGCCACTTTGCTCAAATACACAAATGTCAGTTTAATGAAATCCGAATTACTCCTATTGAACATATTCACCCAGATGTCCCAAATAGGTTTAACAAGTTGAAACAAAGGGAAAATTATTGGATATTCAAAATGAATACACTACATCCCAGAGGCCTGAACGACATCTCAGAGTCGTCTTTAGATTAGCCATATCAACATCGATTAATCCTCTTAATTAGGAGATATCATGACCCTTCTAGCCTACACACTAAGACGCACATACACACATCTACATGATTTTCCTATTAAAACCTACCAATTAAATACACAATAAACTATTGTCCTCCTTAGACATTGATACCCGGAGACTTTCTAATCAACATTCATATACAAAAATCCCCCAGTGTAAAACCATCCGAATTGCTTGAACCCAAAATTTCGTATTTATGTCCTTACACACACCAACACGATACGTACGTTAATTTTTAAAACCCACAAAAAATATTTTTCTTTACATAAAAGATCTTTTTATGAGACCATAAAGAGTTCACCATATTCTCTTTAAACTAACCATTTTCCTAGCCGCTAATAAACCTTTTGAATACATACTGTTTGAATTAAATTCTTTTCATACACACATTCGAATATTTCTACTTACCTCCTCAGCAGCTGTCCTTGCCCATCCCTCTCCTTAATGACGTCTCACGCGAACCCCCGGAGTTTGCGTGCCAATATGCGTGCCACCATGCGTTCCACCGCATGCTGCTCTGGCCCGCCTCGGCTTCCGTAGTCAAAACGATCACCTTGACTACAGCCCGGTTTTACCCAAACAAATCAACATTCACTGTACTAACCAATACACTGAATAAAAGAAACACAACAACGCTACATTACTACCTTTTGCCGCCCGCACTATGAGATGAACTTTCTATACTGTAAATGTTTAGTCTCTCGGATCCGCTACAACCTTTGACATGTAACATCTCGCAAACATCCCCTGTTCTGTATTTTATTATTCTAATGTTTTACCTAACTACATGTTCTTTGTCCAATCGTACAATAATCTGATTATTTCTGTTATTGTACCTGGTAATTTTGTGAACTTTGACCCGCCATGTTTTGGGGGTTTGCTTTCCACTTTTGCTCCATCTGAACTGGGCCAATCATCAGCCAGTGTTGTGTATATATATACCAGCCTGTTTTAAACAAAATTTTATGCCTGATGAAGACGCCAGTTCGGCGTCGAAACGCGTTGCAATAAAGCACCCTTTTAAATTAGAAGAGACTACTCGTTTCTCCAGAGACTACTATTTCTCCATTTGACTTGGTCCACGCAGCAGCGCCGTTATAGATCCCCTTTTTTCTACAATTATCTACTATACACCAGCGGTTACCTTTGGAAACCGGTCCGGATCTGGCAGCAGCACCCGTGGATTTATTTCGCGCATTACCTATGGCTTTCTGGTGAGCATGGTATCTTCATTCTTCCATTAGCCTACCCTACTGAACTGCACTATGTGGCGCCGTGGTCTTTTCTCTCTCTCTCGGTCTATACATTCGACCTTCTTGAGACACGGATTACGACCGTGGATACAGATATGCGGCGCTTGTGACCTCGGTCGCTATTGGGTAATGGCGCCATTATTTTTGGATTACTACTTTTCGCTATATGTGAAATAAAATATCACTTATTGCATAATACCTTGGAGTGCTGAGTTCCCATTTTTTATACATTAGCGTGGAAGCCTACTCACGCACCCTTGAAAAACGGAGTGCTGTGGGATCAAGAAAGTATCACGCTGCAACAAGATATCAGAGTCAAGTTAAAGATGGCTACATCTGTATAACAGTATAAAATCCATCTAGTAACAGATTACATGTTTCATACATTACATGTTCTTAGTCGTAGCCCCTATAATAACACATGTATCTTTCTTCCATGTTTATAAAACAGCAGCCCCATGTAACGCCTATATCCAGTGTATACACAGACAGTCTATCCAGGCAGTAGGAGATAATCGATGATGTAACTGATACTGCAGCCATTTATGATGTCACTGATGATGTCATAGACAGTACTAGTCGTTAGGTTCTATGTGCAGCTGGATTACATATTTTCTACAATTTCTGCCAATGATATCTGGACCAGGACTGTGATTGACTGTGTGATTGACAGGTAAGATGCAGCATTTTATCATTAATTCTACATGTTACTGGATACATGAAATATATACGCTCTAGAAATCTCATATAAGGCCAGATTCACACTGGACATTACTGCAGCAATTTCTAACCACACGAACACCTCATCACAACTATATGATTTTAGAAGGATTTTTTTCTGGTGATTGTCGGGAGTTGGGGTTGCTTAATGCAACTAACAACTGAACATGTGGATTTTACATTCAGATTTCAATGTTTCATATTTTCTCATTAAAGTTACAACTTAGTACAACACAGTATGTTCACACAGCCTATTTTCAGACGTTTCTCGGGCCGTAAACACCCCGAAAAATAGCTGAAAATACAGAGGCTGAACGCCTCCAAACATCTGCCCATTGATTTCAATGGAAAAAGCGGGCGGTTTGTTCCGATGGTGCATTTTACGTGGGCGTTTGATAAAGTCAATAGAAAAAAGCTGTCTGTAATGTGGAATGTGACTTCTCAAGTATTTTCTAGAACAGACATGTCCAGAGAGATGTCAGATCCTCTATAATTTTATAGTTTTTCAGTTTTCAATATGACGTCTAATTTTTCTGCTAAGTCTTTGTTTACATCTGTGTTGCAGGCTCTGTTAGTGGTTCTGCTCCTATGATAAAGGAGTACAGCGAAAATAGCAAGCACATGTGAACAGAGCCTTAGTTGGTAGAGGGAACTCATTTATATTATCTTCACTGTTTACATATTTTATTATATTGTAATTAAAATGAGATATTATTTGTATTTTCTCAGTTACAATGGAGAATTTGGGGAGAGGTGATTCTTCTGACTGTCTTCCATCTAGATAATTGTAGCTTATTAAACAAGTTTACATGTGTGTACAAAAAGCTCATCTCTAATATATAAAACTATTATTAGACTAATATATCACCTATAAAGAATAACATTTTTCCAAATAAAAAAACATATCTTTGTTAAAAGTATACAAATATAAAAGAATAATCGATGGAACAAACCGGATTCAAGTTGGCATCAGCTGATCACATAAATACACACTCATAGATGTGACTCATACAAAATCCTCTATAATAGCTACGGGAGAAAAATAGGAATATTTACCAGATGGCTGTGAATAGTCTTAAAAAGCTACCGTATATTATCCTAATAAGGCTCAGCAGTAGCCAGGGCCGGCCTTAGGGGTGTGAGACCTGTGCCATTACATAGGGCGCATCCCTCGAGCAGGTGGAATCTGGCGCTGCGCTGGCTCCCTTCCACTGCTTGTGTTTTAGAAGCGGCCAGGCAACTCAGCAGCTGCCTTTCCGCCTGGGCGCTTCTCTCACTGGCGTGGCGTCTCTAGCAGCGACAGCGGACATGAGGGTGCCCATCATGGCCGGTGTCGCCGCTAGCAGCCGCTGTGGCTGCTACAGTGGTAGTGATGCCACATTTAATAGTATCTGCATCTTTAAGATGCAGATACTATTGAATACTATAGCAGAGCGGAGAGTATCTGTCACAAAGTATTGCAGCTTTTTATGCATTTTTTTAATGCATTTTTACCATACAACAATTATAGGCCATGTCCCTAACCATTCTGAAACTATCAGCACTGATTGTATAGTATCAGACCATGGCCATGGACAAAAGGAAATAGCAGCACCCGGTTGTCAATTTCTGCTTACATTTCCAGGAGTAATAAAAGAGGAACGGCACAATGAAGCGCTCTATCATGGCCTCAGGTCCAGGTGTAGGAGGGCTGCTCAAAGAATAAGGAGAGCGCCCAATTAATGCCCAGCATAGAAAGTAGGAGAGTCCAAGGTAAGTGCCGAATATTTATTGTATCTCTACACAAGTTATATCACATATTTACTGGCTGGATGCTTTTTAGTAATCATGGATATTTTCTCTGGTACCGAAATCCAAGAAGCCAATTTCAGTTTTTTCAAATTGTCCCTCAGAAAATAAGGTTGTACTTCCTAATATTCCTCACTTCAATGCTAAGGGTGGAAGAATAGAAAAAATGCCCCTTGCAAAATGTACTGAGCGCTTATTACTGACAAGCTACAAACCTGTACTATATTAGGAAAAGAGACCAAGAGCCTGGAAACCCGATGTGGTCAACTATGGATCCAGACTAAGCTGCCACCTAAACTTATTTGTTGTCAGCAAACTTGGTGCATGCCCAGTATATTCATTACATGTATCCAAATTATATGTGTCCAGAGACGCCACAAAACAAAAAGAGAATCAGAAACTCCACATTTCTCCATGATTTTCCTTTAAGGTTTGGTTTATATAGAGACATAACGTTTAGCTCCTTGGCCTTGATGTCAAATCTATACCAGGTCCCGCCAATCACCATATACCATATATAATCTGGACACCACAGACACAATAGGCTGGTTTTATGGAAAATGTGGTCCTAGGCAACAAGCAAATTAGACTCGCACCCACCCCCATCCCACCACAAAATCTTTTTATACAGTTTTTTTTTATTTATCTGGTGGTCTAGGGCAGTGAAAGGGTTCAGTGTAAATTCACTGGTGGTTTAAGGATGTTACGGGATTATTTTTAAATTATCTGGTCGTCTAGGGCAGTTAAGGGGGTGAAAAGTAAAATCAGGATTCCTCTAGGAGATGGGGCATTTGGGATTGGCATTTGTAAATTGCCCAGATTGTGTGTGACCCCCCTAATACCAGTCATGGACACCTGGGCCTGGGTGTGACTGCAACCTCTTCACCCCTATAGTTGTGTTCTCTGGGTTTACACTAACATTACAAAATGTTTTCAATGTCTGACTCGTCCTGTGATAGAAAATGAAATGTGTGAAAGTAAATATATTATTATTCATTCTAGATATGGGGTTATTTTATGTTTATTCCATTATGTATTTTACAGACATTTATAACATCTGATTATGTGGCACCAGTGACAGCCGACATGCTAGGATATATACTGTATATATGTAAGTATTATAGCAAATAACAACCTATATAAATTCTATAACCTGATGTCATCCAGAATGTTCCTATAGAGACACATGACAAGACTGTGGGAACTAATTCCCCAATGTTGTTAAACCAGGGCCGGTCTTAGGGGTGTGCGACCTGTGCGGTTACACTGGGTGCATCACCTGTCACTACTGAATGGGGCGCCACTGGTCTTGATGTCTGGGGTACCCATTGCTTGAACTCTCAATCCCACTCTTCATGTAAAAAAAATAAAGGGCACTGCTCAGGGTGCAGATACATTCCCTTAATAATGGATTACATTACAGTGTGGCAGACAATATCTGTCTGGTGGTGTTATTTGGGCACTGTATGATTGCATTATTTGAGTACTATATTCTACGGCATAAAGCTGAATTCACACGCTGCAGAATTGCTGAGCGGCAAAATTCACAAGTGTTACAGGTGAATAGTTACAGTTTCAAAACCTTATCCACATGTAGCAAAAGTAAACGCTGGGAATTTTGCTGCAGCTCTATATTATTATTATTATTATTATTATTATTATTATAGACATGCTACATAAAGAGGATATTATGGTATTAGTAATATAAAGGGGTCTTGTTATTTATGTAATTTCCTAATACATTGTTGGAATATGGAGGCAGTACACAGTGCACACAGTGTCTACATTACCGGTACTGCAGTCTGTGCGCCACATACAGGTCCGTCCACATGAAATTGCTGTGTACATGAGCCCCAGTGTATATTTCCTTCATTGTTGGGTGATCGATACTGAGCATACGTCTGTCTGGAGAAATAAAACGACACAATTATTGTTTTTTCCAGAACACCTTAATATCGGCTGCCTGCTGCCAGGGGGACTCTCTGAAGCAATATTTCATCTATGCAAGGTGCGTCTATTATTAGTTGCAGTGTCCACCAATACCCTCCACAGTTAGAATGACACTTTTTGTATGTGCTGGGTCAGAATGCCCCTTTTGTATGGCCCCACAGTAATGAAGCCCCCTTTTGTAAGCCCCGACTCAGTCCTTTTATTCCTCATATTAATAGTGGCCCCTTTGCGCCTATAAAATAAAAAATGCTACTCACCTAATAGACAACCAACCGGGTTAGACATTCTGCTTCCTACAAAATCAAAGGCCTGGCACAGACGGAGTGATTCAGTGACATCATCATGCTGGGCCTCTGATATCATTAGTATACTCCGGGTGCCTAGTTGGCTATAGGTCTGAATTAGGCCATGGCCTACGAAATCATACGGCAGGGCAGGAACCCAATGGCTCCCTGCGCCGTTATTGTTTGTCCAATTTCAGGGGCGTATGGAGCCCCAGAGCTGTGGGCCACCCCAAATCCCTGGACCCCTATATACCCCTTTGGTAATCTTACACTGGTTGGGGACTGGACTCTGTTCTAGATGAAAATGTTGCCATTGATTGAGATTTGTCCTAATACATTGACTTTCTTTCTCCTAGAATTAATTCCTCATAAGAGTTAATGATAACCACACGTCCCAGGAGGCCAGATCAAAGATTAAGCAAAGCCCTCCTCCTCACCTCACATAATGTTCTACATTCAGCCGGACAAATTCAGTAGGAGAGTCCGAGGTCAGTGTATTTTATTAACTATATCTCTAAATGATCGCATAGGGCGTATTACTGGTCAATACTGAAGAGAGCACTACCACCATTGATGGCCTGGTCACCCTCAACTTACACTCCCGATCCGGCATTTAGGGCCCAAACCTATAATATAAAAAAACAGAAAGATTCAATCCCTAGTTTATTGACTGGGTGATGTTATTTGAGCACTGTATGATTAAATTATTTGGACACTACGTGGTGCATCATAAGGGGGAGGACGTCACAGATACTGCACATGTCACCAATAAACCTAAGGCCGGCCCTGGATGTGACACAATAGCTGCCACGTGACATGCCATCCACACAGACATGACCGCTGTGGCCTAGTAACTAAAGACAACAGAACCACCAGCGCAGGAGCAACAGGGAATTAAAAAAATTAGTAGGGGCTATTTGTTATTTTTAGACATATGTGGCTCATACTAAGGTTTTTGAAACTGTCAGAAAATCAATTTAATAATTATTTTGTCTGTTGAATCCAGAAACACAATTTACCATTTTCTACTCTCTCTACTCCAGTCCAAAAGACTCCACAAAAGACAAATTAGAAGTTTTCCACTAAGAATAAGATTATATAGAAGAATAACGATAAGCTCCTGGTCCCTGATACCAAATCTATACCAGTGTCCTCCAACTATCATGTGCCATTATACTGCTGGTGTTATTTGTGTGGCAGAGGGGCATTGGACTCACCCTGTGATAGAAAATGAAATATGTGAAAGTAAATATATTATTATTCATTACAGATATGGGGCTATTTTATGTATGTGCATTAAACCCATTATGTATTTTACAGATATTTATAACATCTGAATATGTGGCACCAGTGACAGCCGACATGCTAGAAGATCCACTGTATATATGTAAGTACTATAGCAAATAACAACCTATAGAAATTCTATAATCTGATGTCATCCAGAATGTTCCTATAGAGACACATGACAAGAATGTGGGAACAAATTCTCCAAGGTTGTCAATAGGCAGATCATATATTTGTTGATATGATGAACCATACTAAGCGCACGTCATAATATCTTTACAGTTTATACTTTTTGTTCCAGAAATACTTATGATCGGCTGCCTGCTGCCAGGGGGACTCTCTGAAGTAATATTTCATCTATATGCGGTATGACCATCATTAGTTACTATATACAGTACCCACCAGTAGCTCTGTACATTGAAAAAGTGATGAGCGGGCAAAATGCCAAGAAAGGCATAGCAGTGGGGAACTTTGGATAGTTGGTAGGAATAGGCATAATGTAAGTTAGGGGTATCTTTGTCCAAAATGCTGGCCACATTGGGACTGAACGTAGGTGTAAGGTAATTGGATGAGGGGACTTAGGGTAGTGTAGTGGAATTTTAGACAGCTTTGGTCTGCCAAGAACATTTGCGATGTGTAAAGGCCTGGTTAAAGTATCTACAATGGCTTCAGGAAGGGAGAGTAGTAACTAGGGGGCCCATCAATGACCTCGATTTCACGGCGCCACAGGCTGGAAGTTCAGTAGGCCTAAATTAGGCCTAATATTTTGGTGTGAAACTGGAGGCGGCCATACCACTATGATGCAATAGAAAAGGACTTAAGTGAGTTGCATTACACAGTCATGATCTGCAGGCATAGGTGATAATGGACACTGGCAGAATGTTTTTATATTTACAGCTCTCAAGCGGAAAGCAATGGAAGGGGCTGGGATATTGCCACGTATAGAGCCCCCACAAGTCATGTAGCACAAGAACCTGGACTTGGGGTATACTGGATTGTTTGGAGCCGATGGCTGGAAGTAAGAAGTATCCTGGCATCAAGGAAGCAAGGCAGGTATCCTCAATGGTATCATTCTAGCAAAAATTTGAGGGAACATGGCACAATGATGGGCCAAGTGCCAGGGTCCTTGCGCAGCGTTCCTGGGTCGGTGAGGGCAACATTATCCCAGGAGGGCCTCATAATCTCAACATGGGAGAGGGACATCTTGGGGGGTTGCCAAAATGTTTATAACATGGAGTACTGGCACAATGTTTGGAATTACAGGAGCAGCGCATCTGGATGTAAAGAGAAGCAGAAGAAGGCAACAGTAGCTGGTTGAGTCTGATTCTGATCTGTCAGATGATTATGAGTGGTCTGATGTTGGGGATAGAAGGGCTAATGGGCAAGACAAGTAAGGTGCTGAAAAAAATGTTTAAGCAGGATAAAGCAAAAAGGCAAAAGCGAGGAGGCGTGATACCGAAAGCCAATCCTTTACTGGAAAGAGGGGGTAAAATTTGGGGCCAGGAAACATGTTTGTTGATTTCTACCTAAACACACTTGTCCCAGGAAATGTTGGGAACGATAAGTGGGGAAAGGCTTGTCTAGTTTTTGAGATGTCTATGGAAGCCGTTGCAGCTTGAGTGGTTGGGTAGCTGTCAGAGGGAAAAGAGGCAGAGGAGGTTATTAGTGATTGAGTGAAGAGATTTTGTATAGTATTGCAGTGTTATGGTGGTGGACCAGGACCCCCTTATTGATCAGGTGCCAATAAAAAGGGATGGTGCCTGTAAAGAAGGCTGGTAAGTATAAAAAAAAAATACATCTGTCGCATCTAAAAGAGGCATCCGTAAACGATGCAATAGACAATGAGTTGAGTGGGTTGCATCATTAAAGCAGAATCTGCAGGTACGGGTGACAATGAATACTTGCAGAATGTTTTTGTGCCTACAGGACTGAAGCGAGAAGCAGTGGAAGGGACCCGGATATCGCCACGGATAGGGCGTCCATGAGTCATGCAGCACAAGGAACTGGACTTGGGATGTAATTGACTGTTTGGAGGAGATGGCGTACATTTGCAAAGAACGTAGTTGGCTTTCGAAGCGCATAAGCGGTCTTGTATCATCAAGTCAACATGCCGTGTGGTTTATAAAATGTTTTTCTAATAAAGTCATCACATTGTCATGAGGATTGCTGGCCCGTATTTTCTTCTGTTTGCTGTAAATTTGTTGGACAGTGTGGTCACTGGGTCATGAAGATTGGTCAGGGTGATCATTGGCTACCTGGGTAGGGGGACAGTTGGGTGCAGGTGGCCACGGCTGGCCCTAGAAGCGGAATTGGATGCCTGATGGTGCAGAACAAGGATGGGTGTGAGAAGGGTGGAGAGCAGTGCGACTTGCATAGCACGCCATGGCAAATTATCCGGCTATTGATGACAAATCCTAAATACAATAGTTTAGTGTACAAATACAATATCAGATTCAAGCATAGATACGTATAGCATAGAGACAGGGCTAGAAATAAGCTCAGTTTATATATAAAGCAACAAAAAAAAGCTCAGTGTTATGGCTACGTACCGCTGCCGCTCACCCTCTGCAAATGGCCGCGACCGCCACTACCTGGCCACCTGCCGAAATTCTCCTCCCCAGAGACCACGGCTGGTGCGACCTTCCCTTCCTGGAGTGTGCGAGGAGTGCCTTAAAGTGGCAGCGCACGCACTTCCTAAAAGTTTCCTATCCTACCCCAGTGCACCCTGGATTATAAAAAGGGCTCTGCCCTCCCACTCCTTGCTTGAACGTTGTTTGTACTTTTCCCATGTTTGTATTGCAAGTGGTCCCTTAGGGTTTTCCTGCTTGCTCCCAGTGTTCCCGTTCCCTGCATCCTATCTCTTGTATCTCGTGCTGTCTCCTAACTGTGCCTGCCTTGTATCTGAGTCGTGTGGTACAGCCTGCTGTATCACCACAACTGTGTGTCATCTGCCATCCCTGGTGCCATCCGCCTCGACTGGCGCAACCTGCCACACCTAGCCCTATCTGCGCCGGAGCCTGCTATGGCAGAGCGGCCTAGTGGGTCCACATAAGGATGTAGCCATCTTTAACTTGACTCTGATAACTTGCTGCAAAATAAGGGATCTTTCCACTGTGTATTTAATGCGTTAAAAGTCAAGCTAAAGACGGCTAGATCTGTACCCTAGATCGTGACAGTACGCTCAGGCCATGGAACCCGCTGGCCAGCCTAAGACCACAGTTCAGGTCATACGGACGGATATGTGTGACCTACATGCACGCCAGGATCAACTCCTCGTGGCTGTAAATTCCATCATCACCCGACTGGATCAACTCCCTGTTCCTTCCCGAGAGACTGCTGCCGTTCCACTGCCCGTTACTCCTCATGTCTGTTCCATATCCACAGTTGCACTGTCTCTTCCTCCTTGCTATGACAGTGATCCTAGAGCCTGAGAGGGTTCATCAATCAATGTACCATGCATTTTAGACTGTGTGCTCTCCTCTTCTCCTCTGATGAGGCCAAGATAGCGTTCATTATTTCCCTCCTCGCTGGCAAGTCCCTCGCAAGGGCGATGCCCATTTTGGAACGTCAGGGGCCAGAAATTTCGGACTTATCCCTGTTCTTACAGACTTTTCGTGCGGTGTTCATGGAGCCGGGTCTAACATCCTCAGCAGCAGCCACTCTGCTAACCCTGAAGCAAGGGGCGTCCACAGTAGGAGAACATGCCATCTCCTTCCGTATCCTGGCAACAGAGTTGGCATGGAACAATGAAGCATTGGTAGTGACCTTTTTGCAGGGACTGTCCTCACACATCAAGGACGAGCTGGCAGCCCGCGACCTCCCACCTACCCTGGATGCCCTGTTGGCTACCTGGGTCAACATGAGGATCCAGGAACGCGATCAGGAGGTTCGGGGGAGAGACATTTTCACAGATTGGCACCCTCGTTCAGGTCTGTGTTTGTATTGCGGACTTAAAGGCCGTTTCGTGCACCAATGTCCACAAAAGCTGGGAAACTCCAGCACCTAGAGAGGCAACTCTAGGTGGGATGATGCCAAACGTCAAAACCTCTTCCAAATTATCTATTCCTGTGACCATCATCTCGGGAGAGACATCACACTTCTCCTCTGCCTATCTTGACTCCAGGGCAGCTGGAAATTTCATCCAGCAGGATTTAGTGGACCGACTACATCTACCCACAGATCTTCTAGAGAGACCCCTTGCTGTTGCTTCTGTAAATGGACTACCATTGCCCGATCCTATTGTGGCTATCATAAAACCACTGACGTCACAAATTGGAGTCCTTCACTCTGAACAGATCACCTTCCTATTCCTGCCTAAAGCCATCAACCCGGTTCTACTGGGTCTGCCTTGGCTTCATCTACACGCCCAGGTCCTTGACTGGAGTCCGCCCTGTTTTGCCTCCACTGCCTCAGTCACTCTCCGATCTACCATCTCATTATGCTAGTTTTGCGGACATCTTCAGTAAGAGCAGGTAGATAAAAACAGTGGGAACCATGTGGGATCCATTGTAAAAAAGAGACAACATCCAGGCGCAATACTTCAGGGAGTCCAACACATTTTTGAGAAAAATATATATATATCATTCATTGTCTAAAACAATAGATCATAATAAAACATACATAAAAAAGAGAGATAGAGGTTCTCTTGAGGCACAATGCGTTTAGGGGAAACAGAACCCCTTTATCAAGTAAACATGAGACCAAAAAGTTTTTCCAGAGAACCCCTTTAATGACCGCCGTGAAAAGGCGTAATGTTATTAAGGGGTTATATTCGCATTGTTGGGCGGTCATCTCCAGTTTACTGTAGTATCATTATTATTATTACACCAAAATTTATATGATATTATATAATAATAAATTATATAATATATATATTATTATATTATACCTGTTAGGAGATGTTGTCACCCCCAGACGAGGGCTGTGCCGAAACGTACTTCGTAATTGGCGCCATCCCGGTTGTGTCATACAGATGGGTATATATTGAGGCATGTTATTTCATATGCTGTACTCTTTTGAACATGTGTTGCAACTATCCTAGGACCATCAATACTTGTATTTAGCTTCTTGTCCATGTCCTTATCCATCCTGCAGTATTGCAAAGACAATTTATATTATATATGGTATATATCTTTATTTCATATATTGCTTAGCACTTTGTACTTAATAAATAAAATGTATCCGTATTGCTATGGGCATGTGTTCACCCTGTGTATTTCACTTCCGGAGATGTTGCTATATCTATTGTGTCTCTTTTTGTCATTTGTCCTCTATATTTAATAAAGCTTTTTGATACTTTTCAAAAGCATCACTATTGGTGCTCTGTGCCATTATTGTTTAGGTCAGGTTCGCCCTCTGCCGCTAGGGGCTGTGGGGTAACACAGGAGGAGGCATGTGTAGATGCCTGGGGGACTCAGTGGGGTGCCTGCTGTACATGGGGGGGCGGTTCCCTGGTGATGGGTGCGGGTCCATCCCAGGTTTTCACGTGGGCGGTCCTGTAAAGTGTGGGTAGGAGGGAGGTTTTCCACATTTTCCCTTGTTAACCCTCTTCTGGTGAGTCATGAGGCGGTTGCGGTCTCAGTCCAGACTGAGACACCTAATGAGGTAAACGGGGATCAGTTGGCTGTGTATGTCTGCTTCGAGGGATCCCTGGGTGCCCATCTTTAGCAGGAGGTCAGGAAACATATAGGGAAGGATGAGTATGTGGAGATCTTCCCCCTCCTCCCCTTGAAGAAGTTCTATCTGGACCAGGAGAAGAAGGACTAGAGCAAAAAAGAAGAGTAGGAGAAAAGGTGTTATCTCCTGATTCCGCAAACGTTTACCAATTGGTTGCATGCATTTGCGATTCCAGCTAGTGTGATTTGTAAAAAATGCTGGAGCACTGATCGGCCCTTTTATGTTTTATGGATTCTGTGGGGGAATCACATAGGGTGTATGAGGGCCTGGTATAGTTCCGTTATGATAAAGAAGTCAGAATACAGACAACGCAGTTAAATCTAAGCTTTATACAGAACATAGTGGAACGACAAAAACAGCAAAAAAACCGCAAAGACAACCACCACTTAAAACCTTAATTTAAAAAATCAAAAGAAATTTTATAAAACAACACCAGCCCCAAGTGAATATAATTCGTAATGTTACATAGTTACATAGTTAGTACGGTTGAAAAAAGACACATGTCCATCAAGATCAACCAAGGGACGGGAAAAGGGAAGGGAACAATTTCTACACATAGGAGCTAATACTTTTTTGTTCTAGGAAATTATCTAACCCTTTTTTAAAGCCATCTACTGTCCCTGCTGTGACCAGCTCCTGCGGTAGGCTATTCCATAGATTCACAGTTCTAACAGTAAAGAAGGCCTGTCGCCTCTGCAGGTTGAACCTTTTTTTCTCCAGACGGAGGGAGTGCCCCCTTGTTTTTTGAGGGGGTTTTACATGGAACAGGATTTCACCATATTTTTTGTATGTGCCATTAATATATTTATGTAAATTAATCATGTCCCCCCTTAGTCGTCTTTTTTCAAAGCTAAATAGGTTTAATTATTTTAATCTTTCCTCATAACTTAGATTCTCCATGCCCCTTATTAGCTTCGTTGATCTTCTTTGTATTTTTTTCCAACTCCAGGGCATCCTTTCTATGAACTGGAGCTCAGAACTGAACTGCATATTCTAGATGAAGCCTCACTAATGTTGTAGGGGGTAAGGGAATGATAATGCTGGGAACTCTCTCTATTACACACCCTACTTAAACCCTGCCCACCACTGCGGGATAGCCGCTCTGATGACAGCAATACAACACTCGAGCCTACTGTACCTATTATACGCTAGATCCACCCGGATAATTATTAGTGAGACCGAAGAAATGACCAAAAAACGTCCACTTCCAGTGCCATTCCCTTTGTCCGAAGGTTGTAGTTCATAAGGGAAGCAAATATAGTTACTGGCCATACCAATCAGATCCTGAGTATACAGTAATAGATGTGTGAGATAATTGTTGTTTGGGTAAATATACGTTTCAAAGATAAGGAACAGCACAGAAGGTTGTATTGATCATGACAATAATTATATATTTAGATATTCCAAAAAGAAGGACCAGTACAAAATAAAGTTGCACTGATCACAGCAATAGTACTTGTATGTCCCCGATGTAGAAAGAAGTCAGCTGCATAGTTTAGCTGGCCACCCGATGTCAGTCCATAATGGTGCAGGGGATAGAGGAGTACTCCCTGCACATAATCCAAATAGCATCTGATGTCATAAAGTACTGCCCCGGATGTGATGGTGAGCGGTACCATTGCACGGTGCAGAAGTCTATCAAGCATGTGTCACTGGTGCTAGTATCACGTGTCTCCCATGACACAAATGCCCAGAGTGTAGTCCATGATGCTTCTCATGACATGAGCTGCCAACGTGTGTCAACAGATAGGGAACCAATAAGTGTGTCAGATGCCGGATACCACATCATCGGTAGCTGTGTATTATATCTGTAGAGACCTGACCACAAATGTATTAACTCTAGGCACTCTCAGGAGTTTTCAGTGGTGGTCCTCTCTGTGATTTTCTTTTGCTGTTTTTACCTTCCACTTTGTTCTGTAGTCAGCGTACTGACAGCCCCATGATAAAATCACAGCGTACTTATGGAGTGACAGAGGGAGCCGCCTCCCGCTATCTACCCACCTAAATGCTGCGGTTGCCATTGACTACACCATCTAAGAGGTTAAATTGTCAAGATCAGAGGTTTCAATCACAGCCGGGCTCCTCCTGTGCCACACAATCACCATGATGGAATAGTACGTTACGGTGGCCCTATGTAAGGCAATCCATGACGTACATTTATTTTATGGAGGCTTAAGGGGTTAATTTTATGGCTGAACGGTGTATAATCATCAAGGGCATAATAATAGGGGTTGCAGAGGTAAAAGCCTCACTGGTGCCTTGCTAAATGAGGGGCCCCAAAAGAAGACACTTGAATTATAAATGGAGCACAGTCTAGAAAAATAGTTGCCTATTGGTCAGTGTCTGTAGTGTCCGGAATAAAAAGAATACGTTGTTTGAAGGTAAAGTTGTTATGATGAGACGACCCCTTTAACCCGTTTGTGCCCATCGTGTTTCTACGTCGGTCACTAACGGGCCTTATTCCGATGCCATAGACTTTTTACGTCGCGGCATCGGAATAAGTTTACAGAGCAGGGAGCTGTCAGATCTCCCTGCTCTCAGCTGCTAGAAGCAGCTGAGGGCTGGGAGCGTCCCTGCTCTGCAGTGTGAGATCGATATAAGTATCGATCTCACATGTTTAACCCCTCAGATGCGGTGCGCAATAGCGAGCACCGCATCTGAGTGGTTTTGGAGAGAGGGAGGGAGCTCCCTCTCTCTCCCACCGACACCCGGCGATACGATCGCCGAGTGTCAGTGTCTCCCATGGCAGCCCGGGGCCTAACAAAGGCCCCCAGGTCTGCCTGTAATGAATGCCTGCTATGGCATGCCTCTGGCATGACCTAGCAGATGCCTGTCCGTTTTAAACGGACAGGCATAATACACTGCAATACAAAAGTATTGCAGTGTATTATAATAGCGATCGCAGAATCGCATATTATAGTCCCCTAGTGGGACTAGTAAAAAAGTAAAAAAAAAAGTTTGATAAAGTTAATTAAAAAAAAATGTGAAAAAAAAATGAAAAACCCAGCTTTTCCCCTTACAAACTGCTTTACTATTAAAAAAACAAAATACAGTAAAAAAGTTACCTACATTTGGTATCGCCGCGTCCGTAACGACCCCGACTATAAATCTATAATGTTATTTAACCCGCACGGTGAACGCCGTAAAAAATTAAATAAAAAAAGATGGAAAAATTGCTGTTTTCTGTGAATCCTG
Organism: Rhinoderma darwinii; assembly: GCF_050947455.1. Taxonomy (NCBI): domain Eukaryota; kingdom Metazoa; phylum Chordata; class Amphibia; order Anura; family Rhinodermatidae; genus Rhinoderma; species Rhinoderma darwinii. Next base: position 75,405,421 of record NC_134690.1, read on the forward strand.
ACTTTAAAAAAATGTGACTAAAAAGTGATCAAAAAGTCGCATCTACTCCAAAATGGTACCGATAAAAACTACAAGTTGTCCCGCAAAAAAAAGCCCTCATACAGCTGCATCGGCGAAAAAATTAAAACGTTACGGCTCTTCAAATACGGAGAAACAAAAACAAATACTTTTTAAAAAAAAGCGTTTTTACTGTGTAAAAGTAGTAAAACATACGAAAACTATACAAATTTGGTATCGTTTCAATCGTAACAACCCGCTGAATAAAGTTATTGTGTTATTTATACCACACGGTTAACTGCGTAGATTTAGGACGCAAAAAAGAGTGGCGAAATTTCAGATTTTTTTCTATTTCCCCCCCCAAAAAAGTTAATAAAAGTTAATCAATAAATAATATGTACCTCAAAATGGTGCTATTATAAAATACAACTTGTCCCGCAAAAAACAAGACCTTCTACAGCGATAAAATAAAAGAGTTATAGCTCTTGGAATGCGACGATTGAAAAACTTAAAAAATAGCTTGGTCATTAAGGTCCAAAATAGGCTGGTCATTAAGGGGTTAAATACAGAAGTGACAGTTTTACACATTGATTAAATTTATATAAGTGACACTATTGATATATTTGTTCCGCAATATGTCAGCTTCTATGTACAGATGTAGTGATCTTTAACTTGAATTTAACCCCTTAACCCCTTAAGGACGCAGCCTAGTTTGGGCCTTAAGGCTCAGAGCCCATTTTTGAAATCTGACATATTTCACTTTATGTGGTAATAACGTCGGAATTCTTAAACCTATCTAAGCAATTCTGAGATTGTTTTCTCGTGACACATTGGGCTTCATGTGCATGGTAAAATTTGGTTGATATATTCAGTGTTTATTGGTGAAAAATTGCAAAATTTAGAGAACATTTTGAAAAAATAGCATGTTTCAGAATTTCAATGCATCTGTTTTTAAAACAGACGGTTATACCACCCAAAATAGTTACTAGTTCACAATTCCCATATGTCTACTTTAGATTGGCATCGTTTTTCGAACATTCTTTTATTTTTCTTGGACGTTACAAGGCTTAGAACATAAACAGCAATTTCTCATATTTTTAAGAAAATGTCAAAAGCCTTTTTTTAAAGGTACCTGTTCAGTTCTGAAGTGGCTTTGAGCGGCCTATGTATTAGAAACCCCCATAAAACACCCCATCTTAAAACCTAGACCCCTCAAGGTATTCAAAACAGCATTTAGAAAGTTTTTTAACACTTCAGGCATTTCACAGGAATTAAAGCAAAGTGGAGGTGAAATTTGCAAATTTCATTTTTCTTGCTGAATTTTAATTTGATGAAATTTTTTTCTGTAATACAGAAAGTTTTACCAGAGAAATACTACTAAATATGTATTTTCCAGATTCTGCCGTTTTTAGAAATGTCTCACATGTGGCTCTAGTGTGCTCGTGGACTAAAACACAAGCCTCAGAAGCAAAGAAGCACCTTGTGCATTTTGAGGCCTCTTTTTTATTAGAATATATTTTAGGCAGCATGCCAGGTTTGAAGAGGTGTTGAGGTGCCAAAACAGTAGGAATCCCCCAATAGTGACCCCATTTTGGAAACTACACCCCTCAAGGAATTCATTTATGGTTCTTGTTATCATTTTGACTGCACAGTTTTTTCACAGTACCTATTTGAATTGGGCTGTGAAATTAAAAAGATGACATTTTTTCCAATAAGATATTATTTTTGATCTAAATTTCTTATTTTCACAGGGAATAAAATACCCCATTATGTTGTCCAATTTGTCCTTAGTGCGGCAGTACCCCATTTGTGGTGATAAACTGCCGTTTGGGCTATTGGGAGGGCTCAGAAGGAAAGGAGCGCTATGTGTTTGTTGGAGTCCAGATTTTGCTGGATTGGTTTTCGGGTGCCATGTCACATTTGCAGAGCCCCAGAGGTATCAAAGCAATGGAAACCCACCAGAAGTGACCCCATTTTGGAAACTACACCCCTCAAGGAATTCATTTATGGTTGTTATTATCATTTTGACCGCACAGTTTTTTCACAGTACCTATTTGAATTGGTCTGTGAATTTAAAAAAAATGTAATTTTTTCCAATAAGATGTAATTTTTGATCAAAATTTCTTATTTTCACAGGAAATAAAATACCCCATTTTGTTGCCCAATTTGTCCTTAGTGTGGCAATACCCCATTTGTGGTGATAAACTGCCATTTGGGCCCATGGCAGGGCTCAGAACGAAAGGACCACCATTTGGCCTACTGGAGCTTTTCTGGAGCTTTTCTGGTGCTAAGTCATGTATGCAGAAGCCCCTGAGGTACTAGTACAGTTGAAACCCCCGAGAAGTGACCCCATTTTAAAAACTACACCCCTTAAGACATTCATCTAGAGGTGTAGTGAGCATTTTGACCCCACAGGTAAGCAGATGCTGCAGAGTGAGATTTGCAATTTTTATATATATATATATATATATATATATATATATATATATATATATATATATATATATATATATATATATATATATATATATATATATATGCCATGTCAGTGTCTGATATAGTGTGCCCAGCATGTGCCACCGGAGATATACACCCCATAAGCTGTAATGTAGGTTTTCCCTGGTACGGAAATACCCTACATGTGGCTGTTATTAGCTGCCTGGGCACACGGCAGGGCCCAGAAGGAAAGGACCACCATTTGACCCACTGGAGCTTTTCTGGTGCTAAGTCATGTATGCCGAAGCCCCTGAGGTACTAGTACAATTGAAACCCCCGAGAAGTGACCCTATTTTAAAAACTACACCCCTTAAGACATTCATCTAAAGGTGTAGTGAGCATATTTGACCCCACAGGTACTGTGTAAAAGATAATGCGCAGCAGATGGTGCAGAGTGAGATTTGCAATTTTCTATATATATATGCCAGGTCAATGTCCGATATAGTGTGCCCAGCATGTGCCACCGGAGATATACACCCCATAAGCTGGAATGTGGGTTCTCCCGGGTACGGCAATACCCTACATTTGGTTGTTATCAGCTGCCTGGGCACACGGCAGGGCTCAGAAGGGAAAGATGAGGGGAATAAGCTGTGTGTGGAGTGCATCAGGGTAAATTAAAAATTAAGGGATGTATGATAAATTCGAAAACAATCTTTCATACTGAGCCCTGGTTTTTCGGGACACGTGTCGCATTGGTATGTTGTGTCCTTCCTAATCACCCTCTTTGAGCAGACTCTGCACCTCTTTTGACTTTTTCCCTTCTTGCCAGTTTGGGGAACTTCTCCTGGAAAGTGTTGCCCTGGTACGATGCGTGTGGCCTCGCTTCCAGAAGTGCTGGGTGCCACCCCTTCTTGGTCCCTAAAGATTAGGTTCTTGATAACCACCTCTTGAAATTCCAGGAAAGTTCCCCTCTGGCCTGCACATCGACGTAGCACATACGCATTGAACGCATTGTACAATGCCATCTGTATGATGTGCACGGCCAGATTCTTAAACCACACCCTCATTTTCCGCATGGCGCTGTAGGGTTTTTAGGACTTGATCTGACAAGTCCACCCCTCCCATGTACCTATTGTAGTCCAGGATGCAGTCTGGTTTGGGGGTCTCTGTACTGGTACCTCATACAGGTACATGGGTACTGGTGTGGCCATGTACTGTTGTCAATACAAAGACATCTCTCTTGTCCTTGTACTTGACACACAATATGTTGCTGCTAGAATGTTCCCTGCTCTCACCCGTTCTGAGTGTTTGCCCAAGCAGAGTTGTAGTGTCCCACAGGAGCACTACTATGAAAACTATGTTTGTCTTCATGTGTTGTGTTATGCTGCCATCTACAGGTCCAGAAATGTTATGACATTGTGTTTCAGCCTATGCGGAGTGGTTTTCTATAATGTAACAGAAGCTGGGAGGAGTTAATTAGGGAGTGGTTAGAGTGAGTGAGGGCAGTGGTGAGCTAGGAGTGGATGCAGCAGGAAGCACAGTGAAGGTGCTCCTGAGTTCAGCCATTTTCGGATTACAGAGAAAGACAGGCCTAAAGAGATTCATTGGAATAACAGCTCAAGGAGCCAGAAGAGTCCAGAAAGAGAGACTGTGAGTAGAGAGATAATAGCACTCCTGCATTTAGCATTGGGCTACACTGATTGAGCTGAATTTGGATGACATATTTGTATTGTACAATCTCCATCTTGAAAAGTAAAAGTGTGCTGCAAGCTCTCCTGATTAACTGCCACCACCGTCTCCTGTCTTCTATTTGCACTCTACACCAAGGGCACCCCAAATAACACCAGACAGGAGTCAGCCACCAAGGGAGTGCCCCGGGGGAAACAACAGTCATCATCATCATCTTGTGCAACCCCCTCATCACTGTGTGTGTGTGTCCCTGGGAGGTGGGAAGGCCTGCAAGGCAAAATACCACCGTGACACAAGACAGAGAGCCCAGTATCCACCATTTTGGGTTCCTGCATTCCCCCGCCACCCACGGGCCACCACATATAATTTTGGCGTCACGAACAGGATATCTATGGCCTCTGTGCCTTATGAACTAAGTCAGCGCTGATGCGCCACAGCCGGAGCCAGATTATCGCAGCCGGAGCAGAGTTACAGACATTTCGCTACAGCCGGAATAAAAGTTTCCCGCCAAGTCGCCGCCATATTGGAAGTGGCAAGGAGCTGCGCAAGAGAACCCGCGAAAACAGCGGAGCAGCTAAGAGAAAGCTGGTGAGTGCCTGAATAGGCCAGTAAATGAGATTTAAAGTAAAAAGTGGCAGTTAACAGGGTAGAGACACCGGAAAAGATATCCGGAAAAGAGGCTTAGTGCATAGCCTGAAATTGAACACCCGTTGCTAGGGGTTACTGTAGGACTTATTGCAGAAAATGTCTGACGACGGAGATAACGGCTCTCCAAGCCCCAGTGGGTCACCTCCAACAGCGCAAGTGATGCCACTCACTATGCCCTATTACTTTGGAGCACCATGGCTTCCTCGCTACAAAGGCGAAGTTCATTCCCTGAGGGAATTCAAAGAGAAGATGCTGTCCATGTTCCGTTTGTATCCTGTCTCAACAGACCAGAGGGTTGAGATATTGATAGGACAACTAGAGGGCGCAGCATTAAGAGAAGTGAAATCCTGGCCCAGAACAGAGAAAAAAACAGTGGAACAGATACTGGACCGATTGCGTGCCACATTTGAAGTAAGGACTGTGGCAGAGCTCAAGATGAGGTTCTTTGGAAAGAAGCAGCAGCCCGGTGAGTCATTGAGAGACTTTGCTTTATCCCTGCAGGAGGCCCAGCGGGCAATTATGCAAGTAGAACCCTTAGAGGCTGCAGAGGCTGACAAGGCCTTAAGGGAGCAGTTTGTTGAAGGAGCTGCATCTGAAGCTCTTAAAAGTCAGCTCAGAATGTTGGCCTCCCAGAACCCAAGCTGTATCTTCTTGGACTTTAAAGAGCTCGCAATTAGAATCCTGGGGACTGAAGCCGCAGCGGTTCAAGCCAAAGTTTTCCCCTATTCCATAGAGACTCCTACGGAGTCGCAAGTAGATCATCCTACAGCAGCGGGAAGTCAAGTTGCACTAGCTCAGTGTGCTCACATGCAAGCTCAAGATCCAGTTGGTGAACTGAGGGACCAAATTGCTGTCCTCACCAAGAGCCTCAGTAAAATGTGCCAGAAAATGGAAGATATGGAGCAACGCCAGAACGAAAGCCGCCGCTACTCCAGTAACAGGTTCAGTAACCGATCAGAAGGGGGAAGTTACCGGAATTGGGGTAGACGCTCTTCTGACAGATTTGATACCATCGGAAGACCCATTTGTCGTAGGTGTCAAAGAGCTGGCCATATTGAAAGAGAATGTCGTCAGTTAAACGACAATCCCCCGAGGCAGAGGACCGCCCCTCGGGAGGAAGACCAATAGGTCCCACAACACCAGAATGGATTCCCCGGTACATTGGGCAGTGTCCAGTGATTACGATCCACCTAAATGGGATCCCACTGTCGGCCTTACTGGACACTGGCTCTCAAGTCACCACTCTGCAGAGAAGTTGGTTTGAGAAGTACTGGGACCTCGACCAGCTGATACAACCCCCAGACACGTGGCTTAACATTGTAGCCAGTAATGGACAATCGATACCCCATCGGGGCTACTGGGAACCCACGATTCAGATGGGAGAAACTGAACTGCCCCAGCAAGGCGTAATTGTAGTGAACGTCTGGGATGATGACTTTCCACCAGTGGTGCTGGGCATGAATGTTCTTAGGAATTGCTATGAAGAGATGCTAGATGCCCTACACCGAGCACTTTCTACAGTCCCTGTCTCCAATCAAAATGCAATTCAGCATGCTATCCGTCTCTTGAATGCCCAACAGAGGTTCACGAATGAAAAGGGTGAGATCTGCCGTGCCCGCATCATGGACTCACAACCAGTGACTCTGGAACCAGAGACGGAAACCATTCTGTGGTGTCGAGCTCGTCCAGGTTTGCAAGGTCAAGATTACCAGGCCCTTGTGGAACCTCTTCTTCTGGAAGATCATCCGACCGTGCTAGCAGCCAGAAGTCTAGTGACTGTTTCTAATGGGAGGGTACCTATTCGCCTCCTGAACATTGGTGATACGGCTGTGGTACTGAGTAAATACCGTCCAGTTGCTAAGCTCTCACAGGTCTTCTTCCAAGATGTCTGGAGCCCTGAGACTACAGTGTTCCAGCAAGCTACCCAGAATCAAGTTACCCCTGAGATGACAACAAAACCCTGGTGGACCGAGATCCATGTTGGCGATGCTAATACTACCGAAGAGGAGATCGAAGGAGCCCTGATGGTGGCCAAAGACAATCAACAAGCCTTCAGTAAACATCCTATGGATTTTGGGAAGGCTACTATCATTGAGCACACCATCCCTACAGGCGTCCATCCACCCATCAAAGAAAGGTACCGTCCCCTTCCACCAGCCATGTACCAGCCAGTGAAGAAAATGATTCGGGAAATGAAGGACGCAGATGTGATTCGGGAGAGCTACAGTCCATGGGCTGCACCCCTAGTCCTGGTGAAAAAGAAGGATGGCAACATTAGATTCTGCGTGGACTACCGCAAAATCAATAATATCACTCACAAGGATGCGTATCCCCTGCCACGCATTGAAGAATCCCTGACTGCTTTGGGGTCTGCTGCCTACTTCTCAACTCTGGATTTGACCAGCGGGTATTGGCAGGTACCTATGGCTCCCGAAGATAGGGAAAAGACTGCTTTCACTACTCCCATGGGGTTGTTCGAGTTTAATTGTATGCCCTTCGGGTTATGCAATGCCCCGGGAACCTTCCAGAGGCTGATGGAACGCTGCCTGGGTCACCAAAACTTCGAGACCGTCCTCTTGTACCTGGACGACGTAATCATCTACTCAAAGACTTATGAGGAACACCTACAGCACCTGGCAGAAGTCCTCAAAACCCTCATCAAATATGGCCTGAAAGTGAAACCCTCCAAGTGTCATCTCCTGAAGCCGGAAGTCCATTACTTAGGCCATGTCGTGAGTGCAGAAGGAGTGGTTCCTGATCCAGGCAAAGTAGCAGCAGTAAAGAGCTGGCCAGCCCCTACCACAGTCAAGGAGGTGAGAAGTTTCTTGGGATTTGCAGGGTATTATAGACGGTTCATCCCACACTTTGCCCAGATTGCAGAACCCCTCCAGGGATTGTTGAGAGGTCACTCCAAGGAAGCTATGAAGAGAAGGATCCCGATTGAGTGGGCTGAAGCCCATGAAGCCGCTTTCCAGAAGCTGAAGCAGCTGTTAACCGAACCACCTATCCTGGGATATCCTGACTACAACCAACCCTTTAGGCTGTATACTGATGCCAGCCAGAAGGGATTGGGGGCCGTCCTGTCGCAGGTACAGGACCAGAAAGAGAGAGTCATCGCTTATGCCAGCAGAGGTCTTCGAGGCGCTGAACGGAACGACCAGAATTATAGTTCCTTTAAGCTGGAATTCCTGGCCCTTGTGTGGGCAGTGACCGAAAAATTTAAAGATTACCTGGCTGCAACACCCTTCATCGTCTTCACGGATAATAATCCGCTGGCCCACTTGGATACAGCGCGACTGGGAGCTCTTGAACAGCGATGGGCATCCAGACTGGCGAATTATCAGTTTGTGATCAAGTACCGGACTGGTGCGTCCAACGTGAATGCCGATGCCTTATCCCGTTTGCCTGTGGGTGAAGAACCGGTCCGATGTAATGATGAATGGGAAGAGGTAGAGATGCCTACATTCTATGCCCAGTTTGCAACCCAGAATTCGGTGATCGCTCAGAGGAAGCGAAACGAACATCCGCAACCAAATGTTCCTGACTGCTCCCAAGATTCCAGACAGTGGGCTAGATTCCAACGGGAGAGTAGAAACCTACAGGAATTGCAGACTTCCCTTCTTCAGAAGAGGACTCCGGACCGAATACGTAGAGGTCAAGCTGATCAGGAATTAATTTGTCTATGGAGACTGAGGAATCGACTTTTCGTGTCCAGAGGTCTACTACAGAGGACTGCCCTGGATCCAGTAACGGGTGAGCGTCTACATCAAATTGTGGTACCCCGGCGAGATTCCAAATCCATCTTGGAAGCCTACCATGACAGATCGGGACACTTTGGGGTTCATAAAACGGAAGATACCATACGCCGACGATTTTACTGGATTGGCATGAGAGACGACATAGAGAAGTGGTGCCGAGAATGTCCCAACTGTGCTCAGAGCCGAGGAGAGCGTCATGACCAGAGAGCCCCACTTCACCCCATCATCAGTCATAGACCGCTGGAACTGGTAGCCATTGACCATGTCAAGTTTGAACCAAGCCGCACTGGGTATACTTATGCTATAACTATAATTGACCACTATACGAAGTTCGTGGTAGCTATGCCAGTGAAAGACCTGACTGCCAAGACCACCGCTGCCATCTTTTGGAAGAATTTCGTACTCCCCTATGGCTGTCCGGACAAGATCCTGACTGATCGTGGTTCCGCATTTGAGTCTCAACTGTTCCACGAGTTGTGTTCCCTCTATGGCTGTCAGAAGCTGAGAACTACCGCTTATCATCCACAAGGTAATGGCTTATGTGAAAAGATGAACCAGACTCTTATTGGGATGTTAAGAACTGTTCCGTCCCAGAAGAGGGCTGATTGGCCGACTCTCCTGCCAGAATTGGTGTACCTGTATAACAACACTGTGCACTGCTCCACAGGGTACACTCCTTACTATCTCCTGTTTGGCCGTCAGGGCAAATTGCCTTCGGACTTGGCCATGGATGTCGAAGTTCCAGATACTATCAACCCCCTGCCAAACACAGAGTGGGTGAGTGATCACCAGCGTCGCCTGGCTGAAGCCAACGAGATTGTGGAAAGAAGGATGGAAGATGCTCGTCAAAGGCAACAAGCAGGTTTTGATCAAAAGGCCGAAGCAGAACCCTTCCAAATTGGAGACCGTGTGTGGCTGAAAAACAACCATCGTTCAAGTAAGTTGGACAGCAAGTGGCAGAAAGAACCATACACAATTAAGTCCATCCCGCACCCTGGGACTGATGTCTATGAGATTGTGCGCGAAGGCCGAGATTCCCAAGTCGTCCACCGTAATCGTCTCAAGCTCTGCCTAAAGGAAGAGGTACCAGCAGAACCACAGACAACTGAGAAATCTCCTGCAGCTGAACCGCTACCGCCAACAACTAGTATGTCCCCTCTTGATTGGCTGTTCCAACCTTGGCTGTCTATTTTTGTTCCAAGAACTGTTCTTGATCCCGGCGAGGACCAAGTGACCTCGTCATCCGAGTTCCGGCCTGGTCCAGAGGAATCCAGGGACCCTGAAATTGCTATAGAGGAGCCCCTGAGGAGATCTGATAGAGCTACCCGAGGTAAGATGCCAGCTCGATATCAAGATTGAACTGTTGAATCTGAGACTTCATTTTTGGATTATCCTTCACCAGAGACATTGTATTGTTTGCATCCCAATTGGGTAACAAGCCCTTCATTTTCCCCAGTTCATATGACAAGGACTCTTGGACATTTTCCCTGTTCAGCATTATATCCTCACATTCCTCAGAGACTGTATGGACTCTTAGTTTATTATTGCAATTGTGATTAACCTTTGTTTTAGGTTAACCTGCCGCCTGGAGAGTCGGACGCCGAGGACGGCTTTATTTAAAGAGGGGGTGTATGTAGTGTCCCACAGGAGCACTACTATGAAAACTATGTTTGTCTTCATGTGTTGTGTTATGCTGCCATCTACAGGTCCAGAAATGTTATGACATTGTGTTTCAGCCTATGCGGAGTGGTTTTCTATAATGTAACAGAAGCTGGGAGGAGTTAATTAGGGAGTGGTTAGAGTGAGTGAGGGCAGTGGTGAGCTAGGAGTGGATGCAGCAGGAAGCACAGTGAAGGTGCTCCTGAGTTCAGCCATTTTCGGATTACAGAGAAAGACAGGCCTAAAGAGATTCATTGGAATAACAGCTCAAGGAGCCAGAAGAGTCCAGAAAGAGAGACTGTGAGTAGAGAGATAATAGCACTCCTGCATTTAGCATTGGGCTACACTGATTGAGCTGAATTTGGATGACATATTTGTATTGTACAATCTCCATCTTGAAAAGTAAAAGTGTGCTGCAAGCTCTCCTGATTAACTGCCACCACCGTCTCCTGTCTTCTATTTGCACTCTACACCAAGGGCACCCCAAATAACACCAGACAGGAGTCAGCCACCAAGGGAGTGCCCCGGGGGAAACAACAGTCATCATCATCATCTTGTGCAACCCCCTCATCACTGTGTGTGTGTGTCCCTGGGAGGTGGGAAGGCCTGCAAGGCAAAATACCACCGTGACACAAGACAGAGAGCCCAGTATCCACCATTTTGGGTTCCTGCATTCCCCCGCCACCCACGGGCCACCACAGAGTCATAGGGAGACCTCTCAGATTTTTTCTAGCAGTGCCGCATGCCACAGTACTTATGGAAGCGAGGCATTTGAAGAGCGGGACGCTGGTATAAAAATTATCCAGGTAGAGGTGGTAACCCTGATCCAGCAGTGGGTGCACCAAATCCCACACAATTTATGCATTAATTCCCAAGTAGGGGGAGCATTATGGCGGCTGAATACTGCTGTCCTTCACTTCATATATTCTAAATTTGTAGGTATACCCTGATGCACTCTCGCACAGCTTATACATCATCACGCCATACCTTGAACTCTTACTCGGCAGGTACTGGCAGAATTGAAGCCTCCCTTTAAAATGTACCAGGGACTCATCAATAGAAATACACTTCTCGGGGGATTTGGGGCTCATAAATGTCTGGTGTGGGGGTCCAAATGGGGTCACTTCGCTCGGGGGCTTGAACTACGGAGGGGTCATCTCGCTCTGGGGCTTCAACTGAGGTGGTGGTCCTGGGGCGTCTCCTAGGGGGTTCCTCTTCTTCATCACTGGATGAGGAGGTGGATAAATAAAACAGAGTCTCACCATCCGACGACTCTTTGTCGGAGTCAAGAAATGAATATGCCTCTTCGGCACTAAATATCCGTTGGGACATTTGTTACTTCCCTAACTAGGAACAATAGGCTGCTACCTAAACCAGCCAAAAAAATTGGAGTTTTTATAGAACGAGTGGGCTTCCCTGAGACTAAACCTAACTAGATTTTATTTGAACTTCCCTGAGACTAAATCTAACTACGGCGACTATTCCTTGACACTAAACTTAACTAGATTATTCCGAGCTTCCCTAACACTAAACCTAACTACGGTGACGGGTGCCTGACACTAAACCTATCTAGATTATTCCGAGCTTCCCCGACGCTAAACCTAACTACGGTGATGGACCCCTAACGCTAGATCTAACTACGGTGACGGATTCCTGACGCTAAATTCCCTGACGCTATACCTAACTACGCTTTTTGACGGTTCCCTGACACTAACTAACCCTAATACTAAACTAAGCAGTTAAATTGTCTAAATTAACTTTTTTTTTTTTTTTTTTAATTTTTATATATTTTTTGGTTTTATATGTTTTTTATAAAGAAAAAAAAAGAAAAAAATAATCCCCAGGGACCAAGAAATTGGTCCTGAAGACTAAGAAGTGGTCAGTGATAGGTGATCACTGACCAAAAACGTGGGGGGAACACAAGGAGGAAGGGTACAGGAATGGGTAGTGGATGGGAGAGGTGGGATGCCGAAAAAAGTTTTTTTTTAGACTTTTTTTTTAACTTTCTCTTCTCTCTCTCTTTCTCACAACCGCTCTGAACGCCTCGCTATCTCCAACAGAGGCTTTCAGGGCGGGAGCGGCAGGATGTGATGTCAGGGAGAGGAAGTGAAGAGACCGATTGCCACTATTGGACAGTTACTCACTAACTGACCAATAGTGGCGATCGTGGAAGCGGGACCATCGCGACAGGTCCCGGCATATTGAGCTGTGATAGCTTGCTGTCGGAAACAGCAGCTGTCAGAGCTCGTGCACGCGCTGGTGAAAAATGGCGATGCATTTTCCTTGCAACGTACTATTTCGTCGCTGAGCGCGAACGTGTCGGTCAGCGCGACGGAATAGTACGTCGCTGAGCGCGAAGGGGTTAAGATCAATATAGGCCTCATAAGGCAGGATATGCAGGCCATGAGGGAACGTATGTCCCATGCTGAGGAACGTATTTCGGCCTGGAAGATGGGATTTATCCTGTACCCAGGGCCTTAACAGCCTTGGAAGAAGCTGCAGAAGCGATTGGAAAATTGTCTGCGCCGAAATAACATCAGAGTTTTGGGATTGCCTGAAAAAGCGTAAGGTCAAGATTCTATTGCCTTTATGGTTGCATGGCTGCATGAGCTGTTTCCTGATGCAGTGTTCTTTACTGCTTTCGAGGTGGAGAGAGCTCATAGAGTACCGGCACGACCCTTACCACCGGGATCACCCCTAGATCTATGCTGGCACGCTTATTGAATAGCAACGACCGGGACTTGATCCTTCGTCTGGCTCGCAAAAAGCAAGATATTAGATACAATGGAGCTGCAGTGTCTATATTCCCTGACTTCAACGCAGAGTTACAGAAAAGTCGCGCTACTTTCATGTCGGTGAAAAGGAGGCTTAGGGATCTACAAATCCCATACTCCATGGCGTATCCTGCAAGGCTACGTATTGTGGATGGAGATTGGTCACTGTTCTTTGCGACCTCAAAAGATGCCGATGACTGGGTGAGTCACCCTGGACCTTTGCCGCGGAACTGAGACTCTCTGCCGCATCCTGCGTTGATGCTATGCTGACCACTTTAAAGATGGCTGCGTGATTCCATGCGTCCTGCTGTTTTTTTTCCCCCCCTACATGTATCCTTGAACTTGCAATATGTATATATATCAGATGGACGCTACGCTGTATCTTTGACATATTGCTTCTTTCTGGCATACTCTGGATAATGAACACGGTTTTCCGTGGTTTAGATAACCGTCATACATGCCTTTTTCTTATGTCTTAATTAGATAGATACTAGGTATTAACTCATATACTAACACATGGGTTCTTCCGTCGTATATATGAAAAGCCACTATGGCGAAGGCAATGTGTCGTCACTGTTGATGCTTAATGGCTTTACTGAATGCTATATTAATATGTACATGGTACATGGTACATATGTTCCCCTTTTGTACCAAAGACCTGAAAGGTTTCATGTTTTAAGTCTTACATACCTACAATGGATCAGTTCGCAGTATAGCTATATGTATATCAGGGACTACTTTCTTTGTATAACATGTGGAATATGTTAAATGGCTAAGATAACCGTTATGCCTTGGAATGTGAGGGGTTTGGGTACGGCTAGGAAAAGAGCAATGGTTTTTGCACAGGTCAGAAAGTATTCGCTGCATATTTTGTGCATACAACAAACCCATTTGATCACAGATAAACTGCGTGTGTTGAAGAGACCGTGGGTTCAGTGGTCCTGCCACTCCTGTTACTCGTCCTACTCCCGTGGTGTATCCATACTTGTGCATAAGTCCCTTAGGTGGGAGGTGGATGCCGTACGGATTGATGATAATGGGCGTTTTGTGTTTGTGCATGCTTTCATAAATAATGTTTCCTATGTCCTCCTAGGGGTGTATATCCCTCCTCCGGCATCAGTGTCGGTACTACACCAAGCGGTTAACTTCCCAGCGGCGTATCCGGGTGCTAGACTGCTTTGCATGGGAGATTTTAACATGACCATGGATAATGCTATGGATAGGCTTAGGCATAACCAGCTGCTGGTGCCTCCACATGCTCCAGATACACATCTCCATCTACTGATGATGGAGGTGGGATGGACAGATATATATAGGTTTCTATTCCCTAGTACTAGAGTGTACTCATGTTCCTCATTAGGGCAAAGTTCACTATCACGAATAGACTACATTTTCAGTAATGACTTGTTAATGGTAATGTCACCTCAAATTATGTACAAACCTAGAGGTGTGTCTGATCACTCCCCTGTCCTGGCTAGTTTTCAACTCCCGGATATTCCCAGGCCCAGGGGATGGAAGATTCATCCCTTCTGGCTGATGATCATAGGTACAAATGATAGGATACCTGATCAGCTGCAAGTATTTTTGTAGGCTCACTAGGATTTTGATAATGTGGGTATTCTGTGGGATACTTCTAAAGCATATCTAAGGGGATGCCTTAAATCATCTATATCATATTTAACCCCTTCCCGCAATTTCACGTACAGTTACGTGATGGGAGCTGGTGTTTTCCCGCAATTCCACGTAACTGTATGTGAAAGAGATGGAGCTGGCTCAGAAGCTGAGCCAGCGACCTCACCGCCGGGTGACAGCTGTATGTTACAGCTGGCACCCTGAGGTATCGGCCAGGACCGGAGCGAGCCGCCGATCCGACCGATTAACCCCTCACATGCTGCGTTCAATAGAGATCGCAGCATGTGAGGAGTTTATAGCCACCGTCACCCCAGCAACGTGATCGCGGGGTTTCCGGTGGCTGCAAAGGCGATCGGAGGCCTAATACTTACCTCCTGTTCTGCCAGCAACAGAATCCTCCTATGTCCCATCGTCGGCGGGGCCCAAAAGGCTTCCGGTACCATCTTCCGGCTCAGACGCTGAGCCGGCGTCATCAGCAGTCTGGTTGTGTGTTGCCATTGTTTGACCTGCCCCGTTCCTGCCCCCTATAGCGCACTGCGCATATCCGGGATCCCTGTACGCGTTGGGGACCCGGATGTGCGCTATGGCGCTGGGGGCTGGAAGTGGGGCATGACTCACTTCCGGTTTCGGCAACGGACATGCGCCGGAATCTCAGTGCACAGAGAAAACGAGCAAGCACACGAGCAAGTACACCTGGGTCTGATCCTAGTTAAAGCTTGACTGCATTTAGACACTATGCACCCCTTGAGGAAGCACACCGCGAAACGCGCGTTGGGGTCCTTTGCATGGTATCCTGACTTCCATGAGCACTAATATGGGTAAGGTTTTTTGAAGGGGAGGGGGGGGAATACTATCCATCTGTGACCTACTGTCTCTTTCATATAAGTGTTTGAAATTTATTTGACTACTATGTCCATAACTAATTGATATTATATGATGATTCAGTGTTCACCGATTTTCACACCACCCATCCTCCATACTCCTTTTTAGGATATATTACATATTCCCATAAATGATACAGGGAGTCCGCCTCCCATGTTTACTAGAACACTATAGAGTCTTCTTGTCCTTTTTGTACCTTTTTTAAACGGTTTGTCCAAATTTCTGTGATCAATAAAGATTGTTATTTTTTATACATATATGGCTTCTATGCTGTCTCTTTTGTTTAAATGTTTTTTAATTCACAGCCCAATTCAAATAAATTTTGTGAAAAAACTGTGGGGTCTAAATGGTCACAACACCCATAAAATAATTCCTTGAGGGGTTTAGTTTCCAAAATGGGATCACTTCTGGTGGGTTTCCATTGCTTTGATACCTCTGGGGCTCTGCAAATGCAGCATGGCACCCGAAAACCGATCCAGCAAAATCTGGACTTCAAAGAACACATAGCGCTCCTTTCCTTCTGAGCACTCCCATGGGCACAAACAGCAGTTTATAGCCACCAATGTGGTATTGCCGAACTCAGGACAAATTGGGCAACAAAATGAGATAATTTATTCCTTGTGAAAACAAGAAATTTTGAGCCAAAACGACATCTTATTGGAAAACATTTCATTTTTAAAAAAATTCCCAGCCCAATTCAAATAAATTCTGTGAAAATACTGTGGGGTCTAAATGGTCAAAATACCCATAAATGAATTCCTTGAGGGGTATAGTTTCCAAAATTGGGTCACTTCTGATGGCTTTCCATTGCTTTGATACCTCTGGGGTTCTGCAAATGCGACATGGCACCCGAAAACCAATCCAGCAAAATCTGCACTCCAAAGAACACACAGCGCTCTTTCTCTTCTGAGGCCTACCATGGGCCCAAACGGCAGTTTATCACCACAAATGGGGTATTGCACTCAGGAGAAATTGGGCAACAAAATGGGGTATTTTGTTTCCAGAAGAGGCCGTACTGAAAGAAGAAAAAAGGAATAAGGGAAGGCCTCCATGACTAAAATAGATGGGAGGGACACAGAGTTGGCTGGCCTATGAGAGGAAAAGGGGGGGGACAGCAGGAGGGCTTGAGTGAGAAGGGGTGGGGATTGAAGGGGATGTACCTGTTTCCTGTTTGTGCTCTCCCTCTCTTCGCCAGGACACAGAAGCAGGAACATGTTTGTTACCCCTGCTGCGTCTGATGAGGAGGCTATGGAGCTGTTGCGGGCCGCGGCAGCCTCTCAGGGTCCTGGATGGCTCGGAGCACGAGTAGCGACGCTGCTGCAGGGACAATCGGGCGCTCCGGTCCAGGAGCGAGCAGAGTCGGCTGGAGCAAGCGGGGAGCGCTCTGTCATGCCGGTGGTCGCGGGGCTGCTGGAGCAGGCCGAGGTACAGGACCGGCGTACCAGGGGGTCGGGCAGGAGAAGAGGAGAGCCCGTTTCCCCCATGACTCAGGCCAGGGCTGGCACTCCCGGCGTGACGCGCAGCACGAGGCGCTCGCGCCCGCAAGGCTGAGTCCTGAAGACATCCCGCGGGCGCGGCGGCGCAAGAGGAGCCCATCAGTGGACCCTGCAGGCCAGACCCCAGGGCGGCCTGCCGCTGCTCTTTCGTCTGGTCCTGGGAGGAATCCCAAAACTCGGCAGCGCCCGGCGGCAGCGGCGAGGAGGATGCGGCCTTCACTTCCGGTCACATCCTCTCCTTCTTCAGCACGTGGCGGAAGGGCAACGGCGACCCTGCATGGTGATGTGCCAGCCAGAGGGTCGGCTCATGGTGTCGTCGAGGTGGAAACGACCAGAGGTCGCAGGATGAGGTCGGTGGTTGGAGTGCCAGGGACGGAACAGCTTGGAGCTGGTTCAGCGGGACGGATGAGGCATGAACTGGAGCTCGGCCAATTGGATGATGCGATGTCACCCCCCCTTTTCTCAGACGAAAATCGGAATTCCCCGTGCACACATTGCCAATGCGGACAGCGCCAGAGGGAGTCCGGAGCATTGGAGGACGGTGAGCGGCGGGCCTCTCCACGTGGACATGGGGGTCCGGCTGACGGGTTCACAGCCCCTGGGCAGCCTGGTGAGTTGACACCTACGTTACCATTTCCAGCTTTATTGATGTCGGGTATCGGTGTAGAGGGTGTCGCGGCGGTGGGCGTCGCGGCGGAGTCGGGGGTCTCGTCGCTACAGGCGGGTGCGGGGGATAGTTTGGCGGAGTTAGTGGGATGTTTAAAAGTGTTAGTGGGGCGGCTAGGTGGTTCCCCTTCCCAAGAACCGTCAGGTGTGGCGCCGGCCGCGGTGTGGGGGGGCAGTGTTGGAAGCGCTCCGGTTCGTCAAAACGGTGGGGGGTTGAATGCCGGGGCAGCGGTGGCAGTGGCGGCGGCGGTTCAAACAGACTCGCCAAAGGAGGTTGATAGGGTGCGTCTTGATGATCGTGCGCGCGGGGAGGTTTATGTTTGTTATGAGGGCCCGTTAGGGGCGCATTTAAAGCAGGAGGTAAAGGAAAGGATTTGGAAAGACGAGTATGTGGAGATTTTTTCCTTGCTTCCGCTGGAGAAGTTTAATTTAGATAAGGTGAAGCGGGATGAAACAAAAAAGGATGAGGAAGAAAAGAGACGGTACAGGTTGATTCCAAAAACGTTCGTCAATTGGATGCAGGCTTTTGCAATTTTGGCGAGTGTTATTGGGGAAAAGGCGCCAGATAATTGTTCCGGCTTGTTTTGTTATTTGGATGCGGTGGGGGAGGCGCATCGGGTTTATGGGGGCCAGGCCTGGCTTCGTTACGATGAGCAGTTTCGGCAGAGGAAAGCGGTGCGGCCGAATATACGGTGGGACCATAAGGACATAGCCTTATGGTTGAAAGTGACGGCACTTTATAAGCAGGGGCAGTCCTTTCCCGGGAGCGGGAATGCAGCAGGAACTTCCGGCGGGGGTAGTCAGGCCTCAGGTTCAAAATTTGGGACGTGTTGGCAGTTCAATGAGGGGCAGTGCAAATTTGGAGCGACGTGTAAATTCAAGCATGCGTGTTCACATTGCAGCGGGCAGTCACATGGAGCGTCTAAATGTTTTAAGAAGGGTAAACGACAAGGGGGAGCCAGCGGTGCGTCTGGTTATGGGGGAGACTCCGGTGAAACTCATAAAGATGGCCCCCTTTCTAAGTAGGTACCCCAATAAGGAGGGGGCGCGGTTGATTAGTTTAGGTTTTGGTTACGGTTTCGTTATTCCGCCCCCTTTGCATGAGGTCCCTTTCACGCAGCGCAACCTTAAGTCGGCATATCAGCATGCGGGGGTAGTCTCGGAAAAAATCCGGAAGGAGATTGATCTGGGCAGAATGGCGGGCCCTTTTAGCACGATCCCAGTTCCAGGTTTGGTGGTGTCACCGTTAGGGGTGGTTCCAAAACGAGAAGGTAACAAATTCCGGCTTATTCAGCATTTGTCCTTCCCGAAGGGGGCGTCGGTTAACGATGGCATTGACCAGGATCTCTGTTCTGTGGTCTACACGTCGTTTGATGCGGCGGTAGCATTGGTACGTGGTTACGGAAGAGGGGCTCTGATGGCTAAAACTGATATTCAAGCGGCGTTTCGTTTGTTGCCGGTTCATCCGGACAGCCAGAGGTTGTTGGGATGTTATTGGGAAGGGGATTATTACATTGATCGATGCCTTCCCATGGGTTGTTCGTTGTCGTGCGCGTACTTTGAGGTGTTTAGTTCTTTTTTGGAATGGGTAGTCAGGGAGGTCGCGGGGGTGGAATCAGTTATTCACTATCTCGACGATTTCTTGTGCGTTGGCCCGTCGTGTTCGGGGGTTTGCGCAAATTTGTTGGAGACGGTCAATTGGGTGTCAAGGGAGTTCGGTGTACCCTTGGCTGTGGAAAAAACTGAGGGTCCGGTGACGACCATTTGTTTTTTGGGAATTACTATCGACTCCGTAGCAATGGAGTGCAGATTGCCGGAGGATAAGTTGGGGGATTTGCGGTTGGTAGTGGAGCGAGCGTGTCGGATTAGGAAAATTACGCTACGTGAAGTGCAGTCCTTATTGGGGAAGTTGAATTTTGCTTGCCGCATCATGCCGATGGGCAGGGTTTTTTGTCGGCGGTTGGCAGCGGCGACGGCGGGGGTTCGGGAACCCCATCATTTCATTCATCTGGCTGCAGAGCACAGGGAAGATTTACAGGTCTGGCTCCATTTTCTGCACAGTATAATGGGCGCTCTCTTTGGATGTCCCGGGCGTTAGATAGCTTCGATTTGGAATTGTTCACTGACGCGTCTGGGGCGGTGGGGTTCGGGGCGTTCTTTAAAGGTCAATGGTGCGCGGGAAAATGGCCGGTTGCATGGGTGGAGGCGGGACTGACGCGTAACTTGGCCCTACTCGAACTGTTTCCCATCGTGGTGGCGGTCACCATTTGGGGAGACAGGTTCCGGGACAAAAAAGTGCGTTTTCATTGCGACAATTTGGGGGTGGTGATGGCTATAAATAATACTTCGGCGTCGTCCCCTCCAGTGGTTCGCTTGTTGCGTCAGTTGGTGCTTTCCTGTTTGAGTTTAAATGCATGGGTGGTGGCGGTGCATGTTCCCGGGGTAGAGAATTGTATTGCTGACGCGCTTTCTCGCTCGCAGTGGGATCGTTTCCGGCAGCTGGTCCCGGACGCGGAGTTAACAGGGGTGGACTATCCCAGTCATCTGTGGGAGCTGGTATCCAGGCGGCAGGTGCATTGATTAAACGTTCACTGGCCAGTGCGACGTGGTCGTCGTATGCGGCTGGATGGAGGCAATGGGAGGAGTGGGTGAGATCTTTGGGTGATGTGTGCTCGGATGATGATAGGATGGTGGCCTTGCTGTTTTGGTTGGGGGATGCGTTCGCCCGGGGTTGCACGGTCGCTAAGGTTAATCGCTTCGTGGCGGCCATTGCTTTCGGTTGTAAGTTACGGGGGTTGGCAGATATCACGAAGCGGTTCTTGGTGGGCCAGGCATTGAAGGGGCTGAGACGGGGTGTAGTGGTGAGGGATAAGAGGCGTCCCGTGTCATTTCAATTGTTGTGTTCCCTGGAGGTGGTGGTGCGGCAGGTGTGTCGTTCAGAGTATGAGAGCAAGCTTTTCCGGTTGGCTTTTGCGTTAGCCTTTTTTGGAGCTTTTCGGGTAGGGGAATTGGTTTCCCCCAGTTCGGTAAAAGCGGGGGGCTTGTTGCAGGATAATGTCGATTTGTATGAAGACAGGGTGGAGATAGTGTTGCGAAGGTCCAAAACGGACCAAGGAGGGGCAGGACGTCGAGTGGTTTTGCTGGCGGTCCCAAAGAATCCGGTTTGTCCAGTGTTGTGTGTCAAGGAGTACTTGGCGGGTTTAGATCTCTCAGACGGGCCGTTGCTGCGGCACGAGGATGGCTCGTTTCTGTCGCGGTATCAGTTTATTTCGGTTTTCAGAAAGTGTCTGGTGGCTAGCGGGGTGCAGGCAGAGCAATACTCGTCTCATTCTTTCCGTATAGGGGCAGCGACGGAGGCGGTGAGATGGGGTTTAGATGATGCAGGCGTGCAGCGGATAGGGCGTTGGGAGTCGGCGCGTTTCCGTTCTTATGTGCGCTTGAACATGTTGTGATATATTGATGTATAGCATGTTCCGGGTGCGTGCGTTTCCGCCTGAGTATTGATGGTACGCGGCAGCAAGAGGTGGTGCGTGTATGTTCTTCATTTGTTTTGCAGGCCGTGACTCATGCATGGTGTGGATTATGGGACATTCTTTTGTGTACTGGGGTGCCCTTCGCGCGGATGTACGGCCGGACGGTCGACAGCTCCGGATTCCGCGGGATGCGGCGGTTGTGAGGTGGATGGGTATACGGGGAATGACATGGAACAGGGTATTGCCCGAGTTTCACAATTTTGTACTGCTTGACAGGGCGCCGGAGGTACTGGTGTTGCATGTGGGAGGCAACGATTTGGGTATACGCCCTTTCCGGGAGTTGGTACGGGACGTCAAGCATGATTTGCTCTTCTTATGGGCAACTTATCCTAAATTGGTGACGGTGTGGTCTGAGATGGTCCCTAGGAAGAACTGGCGGATGGCCCGTTCTGTGGGAAAAATTAACAAGGCTCGCATTAAGGCTAATAGGGCCATATCGAGCTTCGTGACGCGTAATGGTGGGGTTGCGGTGCGCCACTGGGATCTGGAGGCTGGGACAGGCAGGTACTGGAGAGAGGACGGTGTGCACCTCAATGAGGTGGGGATGGATATGTGGAGTCTGGCTTTGACCGATGGAATTGAGCGAGCGGTGGGAGTGTGGAGGAGCTCGCAGGCGTGAGGTGGTCAAGGCCTGTTTCGCTTTGGCGGGGGGGAGTCCTTGAAGTAGGTCGTAAAAAGTGGTGGGGGGGAATGCATCACGGGATGCACCCCCAATTTGTCGGCTTCTTAGGGTGTTACCCCTTTTGAAAGCTGGGTTATATATATTTATATATATATGGTGGTCATCTGCAAAAAGGTAATTTGGTGCTCCTGGGCCGGGTTACGGCTGGGGGTAAGGTATTTGTGGGCAGATGGCCAAAATTAAGTATCGGTGGCTTCAAGGACTTGCCCCTGTCATTCTGGTTGGTTTATAATGTTATGACCCTGATAGGGTCGCAGTGGGTTATTTGTTGTTATGATGTATCCCCTTTTTTGGGGATTCAAAAAATTATGGTATTTAAAGTTATTGTTATTTAAATAATAAACGGCTGCTGTGGCCATTAAAATCCAACTCTGTTTCAGTGTCTGCTTTGAGAGGGTAGATTTACATAAGGGGAGAAGCGACTCGACTTATTTGAGTCAAGAAGAGGCCGTACTGAAAGAAGAAAAAAGGAATAAGGGAAGGCCTCCATGACTAAAATAGATGGGAGGGACACAGAGTTGGCTGGCCTATGAGAGGAAAAGGGGGGGGACAGCAGGAGGGCTTGAGTGAGAAGGGGTGGGGATTGAAGGGGATGTACCTGTTTCCTGTTTGTGCTCTCCCTCTCTTCGCCAGGACACAGAAGCAGGAACATGTTCCCGCCCGCCCGCCCTGATGTGGATCGGTTGACCGCGGCAAAAGGTTGCTGCGGATGGTGGTTCTTCTCGTCAAAGTTTAATTGCTTATTGACATTTGTCTTTGGGGGAGGTTAAATTTTGTCATTGCAGCTGCGGGGGGGAGTCCTTGAAGTAGGTCGTAAAAAGTGGTGGGGGGGAATGCATCACGGGATGCACCCCCAATTTGTCGGCTTCTTAGGGTGTTACCCCTTTTGAAAGCTGGGTTATATATATTTATATATATATGGTGGTCATCTGCAAAAAGGTAATTTGGTGCTCCTGGGCCGGGTTACGGCTGGGGGTAAGGTATTTGTGGGCAGATGGCCAAAATTAAGTATCGGTGGCTTCAAGGACTTGCCCCTGTCATTCTGGTTGGTTTATAATGTTATGACCCTGATAGGGTCGCAGTGGGTTATTTGTTGTTATGATGTATCCCCTTTTTTGGGGATTCAAAAAATTATGGTATTTAAAGTTATTGTTATTTAAATAATAAACGGCTGCTGTGGCCATTAAAATCCAACTCTGTTTCAGTGTCTGCTTTGAGAGGGTAGATTTACATAAGGGGAGAAGCGACTCGACTTATTTGAGTCATGTAAAAATAAGAAATTTTGATGAAAAATTACATTTTATTGGAAAAAATTTCATTTTTTTTATTTCACAGCCCAAGTCAAATACGTGCTGTGTAAAAACTGTGGGGTCAAACTGGTAACATTAACTATAAATTAATTCCTTGAGGGGTGTTGTTTCCAAAATGGGGTCACTTTTGGGGGATTCCTACTGTTTTGGCACCTCAACACCTCTTCAAACCTGGCATGCTGCCTAAAATATATTCTAATAAAAAGAGGCCCAAAATGCACTAGGTGCTTCTTTGCTTCTAGGGCTTGTGTTTTAGTCCACGACCGCACTAGAGACACATGTGGGACTTTTCTAAAAACTGCAGAATCTGGACAATACATATTTAGTAGTGTTTCTCTGGTAAAGCCTTCTGTGTTACAGAAAAAAATGGAATAAAATTGAAATTCAGCAAGAAAAATGAAATGTGCAAATTTCACCTCCACCCTGCTTTAATTCCTGTGAAACGCCTGAAGGGTTAAAAAACTTTCTAAATGCTGTTTTGAATACTTTGAGGGGTCTAGTTTTTAAAATGGGGTGTTTTATAGGGGTTTCTGATACATAGGCCCCTCAAAGCCAATTGAGAACTGAACAGGAACCTTAAAAAAAAGGTTTTTTAAATTTTCTTAAAAATATGAGAAATTGCTGTTTATGTTCTAAGCCTTGTAACGTCCAAGAAAAATAAAAGAATGTTCAAAAAATGATGCCAATCTAAAGTAGACATATAAGAAATGTGAACTAGTAACTATTTTGTGTGGTATAAGCATCTGTTTTACAAGCGGATGCATTTAAATTCAGAAAAATGTAATTTTTTTCTACATTTTCTCTAAATTTTGCAATTTTTCACAAATAAACACTGAATATATCGACCAAATTTTACCACTAACATAAATCCCAATGTCTCACGAGAAAACAATCTCAGAATCGCTTGGATAAGCTTAAGCATTCCAAAGTTATTACCACATAAAGTGAATTATGTCAGATTTGAGAAATGGGCTCTGAGCCATAAGGCCCAAACTAGGCTGTGTCCTTAAAGGGGTTGTCCCAAGTTGATAAATGGAGCTATAAAGCTCCCCCATGTAAAAATAAGAAGAATTCTAATTATCTGTCCGTCGTCCAGCGATGTCGTTTTCTGGATATCCTTGATTGCAGTTGCGGTCGGTCCCTCTTTGTATCCTGCTCGTTGCCTAGGTTCCCGGCCACCGCTATTTACCTTTAGCGGTGGCCGCGCATGCGTAATGACATCCTCTGCGCCCTGAGCAGAGTATGTCATTTACTCATGAACGCGCATCTCGGCGCATCTCGGCGCATGCGCAGGAGATGCAAGGAGATGAAGTGGACGGCACCCGTCGTGAGAAGTCTGCGCTCCGCTAAAGGTAAGGCCTCATGCACACGACTGTGGTGTTTTTCTGGTCCGCAAATTCCAGGACCGTGTTCCGTGGAATGTCATCCGCAGTTCATCCGTATGTAATCCGCAGTTCATCCGTATGTAATCGGATGAAAAAAAAAAAAAAAAAGTACTTTTAAACAGGATGCCAAAAGCTTGGTCAAACCCCCTTTAGAAGGTCACATGATCGCTCTGGAGCCATTTCCTGCTGCATTTTTCCTGATCTTTGCTTTGTGCGAGTTCAGTGAGATTGCGCTGCTGATATAGCTGTGGTTTTTGTCAGTTACTCACTGCGAACATGTCTTCTGATGATGTGGATGATGTACTCTTGCACTGGCTCCTCTCCAGGCGATTTGGACAGCAACCACCAATGCTGGACGAAGAACCGAGGAGGAGGAGGAGGAGATATTGGGTTCACCCCATTATCTCCCAACGGCTTAGGAAGGGGCATTTTAACATGCTGTACTCAGACCTGCGGCAGCACCCGGACAAGTTCCTCAGCTACTGCCGTATGTCCGTGCAAACTTTTGACTGTCTGCTGGCGGACCTTCGTCCTGGACTCATCTTCCAGGACACCACCATGAGACGTTGCATTTCTCCAGAGGAACGCCTGATCGTCACTCTGAGGTAAGAAAACCTCAATCCCCTTCTACGACATGTCTCTCCCCCTGCAAACAATATTAGTATACTTGTCCCCTGTGCATATTGCCGCCTTGCCATCGTGCAGCAGATATTTTTCCTGTATGTGCATATTTTGTTATATATGTTTTTTTTTTTTTTACAGATTTCTTGCTACCGGCAACTCCTTTGCATCGCTACATTTCCAGTTTCTGCTGGGGTGCTCCACTATTTCGAAGATTGTCAAGCTTACCTGCGAAGTCATCTGGCAGCAACTTCGAGCAGCAGTTATGCCAAAGCCCAAGCCAGAGGACTGGATTCGGATTGCCGATGGCTTCTTACAATCAGCACAGTTTCCCAACTGTGTTGGTGCGTTAGATGGTAAGCACATCCGCGTAAAAAAGCCTGCTCACTCAGGGTCTCAGTATTTCAATTATAAGCAGTTTTTCTCGGTGGTGCTGTTGGCCTTGGCTGACAGTGACTATCGGTTTATAATTGTCGATATTGGGGCCTATGGAAGCTCTGCGGATGCTGGCATCTTCAGGGCTTCCAGAATGGGTGAACGTCTAGCATCTAACCAGCTCGACCTTCCGGAACCTAGACAGCTTCCAGGATCTACAGGACCACCAGCACCCTTTGTCATTGTGGGTGATGAAGGTTTCGGACTGTCCCCTCACCTGATGCGTCCATTCCCTAGGCGTGGCTTAGATGAACAGAGGCGCATTTTTAACTACCGCCTTACCCGTGCAAGACGGTATGTGGAGTGCGCCTTCGGAATTCTAAGCAGCAAGTGGCGTGTGTTCCAGAGCTCCATTCAGATGAATCCTGAAAATGTGACAAAGGTTATACAAGCGTGTGTTGTCCTCCACAATTTTCTGAGGATTCATGAGTCGGCAGTGGACGCAGAGCTGAACCATTTCTCTACTAATTACATCCCTTTGGACTACACACCACATGGAAGACCTGGAGTGTCTGGACTGGCAGTCCGTAATTTGTATACAGACTATTTTGTATCACCTGAGGGAGCAGTTCCTTGGCAAAGGGATGTGCTTCGTCTGCCAAATTAAAATTTTAGAGGGACTGTTGTATTTCCTGTTTATGTTACAAATGTTAGTAGTTAAAGTTGCAGTAGTAGAGTAGGGACTCGCAAGAGAATGAGGACCCTTGACGTGGGTTGCGAGCTAATGTATTTCTGTTTTTTTTTTTTTTAATTCTTTATTAATTAAAAAAAAAAAAAATGCGATTATTTGCATTTAAAACCACAGAAAAGGCCATACTCACAGATTAGGTGGTGGGTAAAATACCCGTTCCAAACAGGACGCAACCAGGTCAGAGAATGCTGTTGATGGGAAGTGCCCAGGTGTGTTTAAATAATGATAGCCACTCCCACTTACCTTGAGGGGAGTGGTGTGTTGGGCATGGAAGTAAATGTGTAATAATAATAAATAAATAATAAAGTACTGTGTATAGTGCACATGTGAGGTATAGGGGACATGACTAAGTGTAGTGTGTAGAAATCAGGGCTGTGAGTGAAACAAAAAAGTGAGTGTAGTGTGTAAAACATGGAGGCATAGTGTTTGGATAGTGAGGCACAGCATATATCGCCGAACAGCAGCCTATTTATAACGCCCATATTGTAAGAGAGCGGGCTGCCCTGCATGCAGTGCCAAACATCCGCACACCAGGCAGAAATGCAAACCAATACCTCATTATGTTTTGCAATAATAATAAAGACAAACACATAATTAACTATAAACTTATTTTATTTCTTGCATAAAATAGTGTCAACAAACATAACCAAAACTATGTTATATAACTAAATTATAAATTGTAAAAGGATTGCGAAGGTGCAGGTTCATGATGTGGTCGTGGAACTGCCTCCCCCTGCTGCATGGGCCGATACTGTTGTTGAGAAGGTCCTGGCATGCCATAAACTGAACGATCGTCACTGAATAGCGGCATTGAGTCTACATATGACGGCTGCTGGATGCCTTGCGCGGTTGCTGCAGGTGCTGGAGGGACAGAGTGGAAGGTGCTTGCATCACACCCCCGTCTATGAAACTCGATGGCCTGATGCATTGCACGTGGGTCAGGATGTGTCGCAAATATTTCCACGACTTCCATTAGTGCTGTTTGGCACCTTATCTGTCTGGAAATTGGCACTCTTTTAAGAATATTAGAGAGAGCGCGACAGAAGGTGCCCTCTTCAGTTTCAGTAGCTCTTTTCTCCAAGTGTTCTAATACACGCAAGTCGACTTCCTGCCTTGGCTCTGTACGTGTTGGACCTTTGGCAGAACGTCAACGTTTACCTCGGGGTATAATTTCTTCGTCCGCGGCACAGACTGTATTATCCACTGTTGTTGGTTCCACTGTCACAGGAGTGGAAGTGGACCCAGCAGTCCCCAAAGCTACGTCAGGCTCTTCAATTTGAGTCTCATCAGAGTCTTCTTCTTCCTCCAGATTATCCTTGGTTCTGTTTGAAAATGAAAACATAATGTTAGGGAATTTTTGTATTAATTTAACGTCATGTCTACAGCTGGGCAAATACACTATGTATGCATCACTACATGCAGAGCCCTAACTAGGAAAGACAGGGCCGCATAGCAAACTTTTGACTGGGGCCATCCCTCCACTGGGTGTCCCCCCCCCCTTGTAGATAGTGCCTTTTTTGCTGCCCCCCCACCCCTGTAGATAACGCCATACAGCCCCACACTGTACACTGTATGGCATTATCTACCGGGGACTATATGGCGTTATCTATAGGGGGACTGTACGGCGTTATCTAGTGAGGGGGCTGTATGCCGCTAACGCCATACAGGCCCCCCTCCCCGCCCCCCGGACAAATGCCACCTATAGTGTGTCCTACAAATACATGCGTTATCGCTGGCAGCGATAGGGTGAAGGGGGGACTGAAAGTCCCCTTAAGTTCTGCCGTCTACACAGCTCCAAAAAATTGAAAGGAGCGCTGGTTATGTATGCGCACAAGCACGACTTTGGCTCCATTCATTTTTACGGAGCTGGCGAAAGTACGAGGTTTGGGATGGAGAAGTTCAGGGTACTTTCTGTCCCCCGTTCTCCCTGTCAATGCCAGCGATCACACATGTATCCCCTATCCAGTGGATAGGGGATACATGTCTGTTGTTTAATGTCAGAGCGGGGAGATACCTCCCTGCTCAGCCGTAGTGTTCAGTTGCGTCCCGCTGTAGCCGTCATAGCGGCTGCTAGCGGAGCCTCCGGACATGGTGGAGTCCCCTCATGCCGTGGTCCCCGTAGCAGTCGCTACGGCTGCTACAGCGGTACTTACGCCACTGACTACATGGGCAGACTACAATGATCAAAGTATATAAGCAATACTTACGGGCCAACCTGCATTACATCCAGAAGAAACGAAAGTTGTTTGGTGTACATGTATGGCTTTTTTTTCAGACGTCCGTCTCCGCTCTTCCCCTTGTCATTCATCTCACGCTTTAATTGGTCTCGGCACGTGTTCCAGCGTGTTTTCACGTTTTCGACTATGATATAAAATAAACCAATCACAGATCAACATTTTAGAAGAGTACATTACTAGATATTAGGAAATGTTGTTTATTATATGAAAATGATGCTGCAAATTTTTGTTGTTTATGCAACAAATCTGCACCTACATTTGCATATTTGACAGGTAATTCCGACGTTGCAGAAACTACAGCGGACTTGCCACGTTTTCCATGTGCCCACACGACAGCGTCCGTAACGGCTGAAATGACGTTGCTGTTTTCAGGAGAAAACATCACCCGTAATTTCAGCCGTAAAGGCATGTGCTGGCGCTTTAAGCCGCGTCCATTACGGACGTAATTGATTTTCATAGGAGCCCATGAATAACGGCTCCAATTACGGCACAAGAAGTGACAGGTCACTTCTTTGACGCGGGCGTCTATTGACGCGTAAATATACACGCCGCTTGAACACACAAACGTCAGCCCATTGCTTTCACTGGGCAGATGTTTGTCAACGCTATTGCGGCGTATTTAGCGGGCGTAATAGAGGTCAAACACCCCCGAATTACGTCCGTAATTAGTGTGTGGGAACATACCCTCATAGTGACATGTCACGTTTTGATCGGTGCTGTTCAGAGCCATGAGACCCCCACAATCTCACGTGCACTTCTGCAGCTTCATTTCAGCGATTGGTGGGTGTTTCAGTGATCCAACTGCCAACAATCAAAACGTCAGGCATGTCATTATGACATGACAGGAGTACTCAGAAACCGCATCAAGGTGTGAAACTTACCCATGCGCTTCTTTTGCACTTTAGTTGCCTTCTCCCACTCGGTAAGATGCACCTCACTGCAGACCTCCTGCCAGGCAAGATCTTTCAGATTCCTGTCTGCATATTCTTCCACCCGCTTATTCCACAGACAGGGCTTGTGCTGGACCAGGATGATTAGTTTCTCGACGTTTATTGAAGCCATGCTGCTCTCTGCTGCTCTCTGCTGCTCTCATGCACTGTCTCCAGACTTCACGACGACAGAAGTCATTCCCGGTCGTCGCCTAGCAACACTTCCGCAAATCCGCAAACTGCGGATGACACACGGCGGTGTATCCGCAATTTCCACGGGCCCATTGACTTCTATTGGCATGTCCGCAGCGCATTTGCGGCCCGTAATAAGACATGTCCGGAGTTTCTGCGGCACGGATGTGCGGACATGCGGAGAGCCGTGAAAACACGGATAGTGGGTATGGCCACATAGAAATGAATGGGTCCGCAATTAACCCGTGGATTTGCGGTGGAATTGCGGACGCAAAAACACGGTCGTGTGCATGAGGCCTAAGTGTGTGTGTGTGTGTGTGTGTGTCTGTGTTTGTGTATATATGGGTGTGTTTGTGTATGTGTTTGTGTATATGTTTGTGTATATGTGTGTGTGTGTTTATGTGTGAGTGTATATATGGGTGTGTTTGTGCATATGTGTATAGGTTTGTGTGTATATGTTTGTGTGTGTTTTTGTATACGTGTGTGTTTGTGTATATGGGTGTGTTTGTGCATATGTGTATAGGTTTGTGTGTATATGTTTGTGTGTTTTTGTATACGTGTGTGGTTGTGTATGTGTGTGTGTTTGTGTATATATGTGTGTGTTTGTGTATATATGGGTGTGTTTGTGTATATATGGGTGTGTGTGTGTATATATGGGTGTGTTTGTGTATATGTTTGCGTGTTTGTGTATGTGTGTTTGTGTATATATGGGTGTGTTTGTGTATATATGTGTGTGTTTGTGTATATATGGGTGTGTTTGTGTACATGTGTTTGTGTATATGTTTGTGTGTATTTGTGTGTGTGTATATGTGTGTGTGTGTGTGTTTGTGTATATATGGGTGTGTTTGTGCATATGTGTATATGTTTGTGTGTATATGTTTGTGTGTTTTTGTATATGTGTGTGTGTATATGTGTGTTTGTGTATATATTGGTGTGTTTGTGCATATGTGTATAGGTTTGTGTGTATATGTTTGTGTGTTTTTGTATACGTGTGTGTTTGTGTATATGTGTGTGTGTTTGTGTATATATGTGTGTGTTTGTGTATATATGGGTGTGTTTGTGTATATGTTTGTGTGTATATGTTTGTGTATGTGTTTGTGTGTTTGTGTATATATGGGTGTTTGTGTACATGTGTTTGTGTATATGTTTGTGTGTATATGTGTGTGTTTGTGTGTATATGTGTGTGTTTGTTTATATGTTTGTGTGTATGTATTTGTGTGTTTATGTGTAATATATGGGTGTGTGTTTATAGGTGTTTGTGTATATGTTTGTGTGTGGTTGTTTGTGTGTGTGTAGGTGAGTATAAGTATCGGTATTGTTCACATTGATAACTTTTTTTTAATGTTGTTGCAGATTTTGATGTACCAATTGGACTACATCTTCGATTCGTTGGACTACTGCGTAGCTCTACGTTTTTTGAAAATTTTAATAAAATGGTTAACGAGGGTTTTGTTGGGGATTTCTTATTTCAATAAAAAAAAATTGTCTTTGTGTTTTTTTTTCAAACTTTATTAGTGCCTAGATAATGGCAGTTGGCTGATTGACAGCGTCAATTATTAAGGCGGTACTTAGTGTTAGCCGGTGCAGAGGCTAGCACCAACCACCCATTATTACCCCGGTACCCACCACCACCAGGGGTGCCGGGAAGAGCTTGGTACGATCCAGTACCCGACCATATGTTGTGATGGTCGGGTACTGGGGCGGCCGTAGACTGGTATTATGAGGCTGGGAAGGGCCAAAAACAGTGGACCTTCCCACTCTTGTAATGCTAGGCTGCTGCTGCTGTGTTGTATCGGGCTGGTTATAAAAATGTGGGGGACCCCCACGTCGTATTTTTTTTAAATTTAACAATAGACGTTGGGTCCCCCACATTTTTAATAACCAGCCATATACAAGGCCGCAGCAGCCTGGCATTACACGGGTGGGAGGGGCCACTGGTTTAGTACATTCCCAGGCTAATAACACGGTGTTGTTTGTGGCTGGTTATGATAAATTGGGTGGAACCTCATGTCTTTTTAATAAAAATAATAAATAATTTTTAAAAATGACGTGGGGTCCCCCCCCATTTTTATAACCAGCCAGATACAACACAGCAGCAGCAGCCTAGCATTACAAGGGTGGGAAGGTCCACTGTTTTTGGCCCTTCCCTGCCTCATAATACCAGCCTGCGGCCGCCCCAGAGCCCGACCATCACAACAGATGGTCGGGTACTGGATCGTACCCAGCTCTTCCCGGCACCCCTGGTGGTGGTGGGTATCGGGGTAATAATGGTGTTTAGTGTTAGCCTCTGTACCGGCTAACACTAAGCCTCCCCTTAGTAATAGACCTTGTCACTCAGACAGCGGCCATTACTAAAGTGATAGTAATAAAACTTGAAAAGAAAAGACAAAGATATAGATAAAATATTTTATTGAAATAAAGCACCCCCAACACAACCCTCATTAACCATTTTATTGATGAAAAAAAAGCGTCATCGAAGTAGTCCTCGAAACCGACGTAGTCCAAACACCAAACCTGTAAAAAAATAAATAAATAAATAAATGAAATAAAACATGTCGTAGGCTTAGTTTCACTTTCATGTGTGATACTGACTGTTATACCATGTATAGAAGCCTGCGGCAAAGTTGGCTTAGATACAGGGCGCCAGCAGACAGTATCATACATGGCCATACAGACATTTATACAAATAAACATACATACATACATACATGCAAACATACATGCACATATACACATACAAACATGACAACATACATACATGCAAACATACATACATACATACATACATACATACATACATACATACATACAAGCAAACATACATACATAAAAGCAAACATACATACATACAAGCAAACATACATACATACAAGCAAACATACATACAAGCAAGCAAACATACATACATGCAAACATACATGCACATATGCACATACAAACATGACAACATACATACAAGAAAATATACATACAAGCAAACATACATGCAAACATAAATACATGCAAACATACATACATGCAAACATACATACATACATGCAAACATACATAAATGCAAACATACATGCATACATACATGCAAACATACATACATACATACATACATACATACATACATGAAAACATGCATACATGCAAACATATATACATGCAAACATACATGCACATACAAACATGACAACATACATACAAGCAAACATACATACATACAAGCAAACATACATACAAACAAACATACATACAAGCAAACATACATACAAGCAAACATACATACATGCAAACATACATGCACATATACACAAACATGCACATATACACATACAAACATGACAACATACATACAAGCAAACATACATACATACAAGCAAACATACATACATACATACATACATACAAGCAAACATACATACAAGCAAACATACATACAAGCAAACATACATACATACATGCAAACATACATACATGCAAACATACATACATGCAAACATACATGCATACATACATGCAAACATACATACATACATACATACATGAAAACATACATACATGCAAACATACATACATGCAAACATACATGCACATATACACATACAAACATGACAACATACATACAAGCAAACATACATACATACAAGCAAACATACATACAAGCAAACATACATACATACAAGCAAACATACATATATACAAGCAAACATACATACATACATACATACATACATACATACATACATGCAAACATACATACATGCAAACATACATAAATGCAAACATACATGCATACATACATGCAAACATACATACATACATACATACATGAAAACATACATACATGCAAACATACATACATGCAAACATACATGCACATATACACATACATGCACATATACACATACAAACATGACAACATACATACAAGCAAACATACATACATACAAGCAAACATACATACAAGCAAACATACATACAAGCAAAGATACATACATACATACATACATACATACATGCAAACATACATACATGCAAACATACATAAATGCAAACAAACATGCATACATACATGCAAACATACATACATACATGAAAACATACATACATGCAAACATACATACATGAAAACATACATACATACATGAAAACATACATACATGCAAACATACATGCACATATACACATACAAACATGACAACATACATACATGAAAACATACATACAAGCAAACATACATACATACAAGCAAACATACATGCAAACATACATATATGCAAACATACATACATACATGCAAACATACATACATGAAAACATACATGCACATATACACATACATGCACATATACACATACAAACCTGACAACATTCATACAAGAAAACATACATACATACATACATACATGCATACATGCAAACATACATGCACATATACACATACATGACAACATACATACAAAAATAAACTCACCTAAGACGTTCCCACGAAGAGCTGAACGGTCCCGTCATTTTTCTTCTCCCATTCACAATAACAGAGCGGTGGGCACAGATGACGTAATCACGTGGGCCTGATATTATTACGTCATCTGCGCCACAACGCATTGTTACTATGAATGCGATCGGCGCCAAGAAGAAGGAAGATGGCAAGTGACGGGACCGTTCAGAGCGCCGTTAGAACGTCTTAGGTGATTATTATTTTATTTGATATATTTTTAGTTGTTCGCCGGGTGCTGATGCAGCACCGGTGCGGCGGATACAAAAATGTAGTGACAGGGTGGGGGAGGGAAAAGTGGCTTGCCGAAACGGGGTGAATGTAGTGTAGTGTAGTGTAGTGTAATGTAGTGTAGTGTAGTGTAGTGTACAGTACATTCACGGTAAGTTCGTCTCAATCGGGCTTACCATGCCCGCTTGAGACGAACATTCTCCAGATGTTGCTAGAACTACAGTATCTAGCAATGTCGGGAGCGCGCACACTGCAGAGCAGAGCGGCTTGATTGACATCGAGCCGCTCACGCCCCTTTTTAGAAAAGATAACCAGCACTTGCTGAGTTATCAAGTGTAAAAAAAAGGCACTTAGGAAATTAATTTTTACATTTTTTTAACACCAAAAGTTTTAAAATTCATTTCCTGCTTAGAATGTATAAAAAAAATTTTTTTAGTCAACTTGGGACAACCCCTTTAAGGAGTTAAACGGACATGAAAATGGTGAAGGATGTGTGCATGAGTCCTGAGGGTATATTCACACGTAGAGTCAAAAACGTCTCAAAATACGGAACTGTTTTCAAGGGAAAACAGCCCCTGATTTACAGAAGTTTTTTGAGCAACTCGCGTTTTTTGAGGCGTTTTTCGCAGCGTTATCGCTGTGTTTTCAAAGCATTTTAAGATTGTAGGCCAAAGCCCAATAACAAGGCGATTTTAGAATTGGTATAATGTTTAGTGTAGGGACCCCCTGTATGAAGTCGCCTTGTAGTGGAAGTTGGGCTCATGCAAATGCATTAAAATCAGCGCTACAAATCTCACAATTATAAGTATGGTAGATATAGCAGTAATGCAAATTAAATAAATCCATATACCATGTTTGCGTATATATTAGTTTCCGCATTATACTGCTGTAATTTTGTGTTTTTTTGCTATATTTGGGGACACTGTGGCTTTCACTGTATTTGGAAACACTAAAGTTGTGGCTAAATTTGGGGATATGGTGGCTATCACTGTATTCAAGGACGTCACACCTGCATTTGCAATTTAATTGTTCTGTCACAGGAGCTTCAGTCACCCCTAAAGCCCAGACCCAAACTCCAGTCACTTACAAAACTTAGACAAGAAGCCTCAATGACACATATCTGCCATCAACTACTTTACCCACTGATTATTTACTAGGGGTTTAACAAAAGTATTGCATTAACCTCTTAATGACCAGCCTATTTTAGACCTTAATGACCATGCCATTTTTTACGTTTTTTCCATCGTCACATTGGAAGAGCTATAACTTTTTTATTTTTGCGTCGACATAGCTGTATAAGGTCTTGTTTTTTGCGGGACAAGTTGTATTTTTTAACAGCACCATTTTGGGGTACATAATATTTATTGATTAACTTTTATTAACGTTTTTTGGGGGGGGAATAGGAAAAAAACATAAATTTCACCGCTCTTTTTTGCGTCCTAAATCTACGCCTTTTACCTTTGGTATAAATAACACAATAACTTTATTCAGCGGGTTGTTACGATTGCAAAGATACCAAATATGTATAGATTTTGTATGTTTTTAGTACTTTTACACAGTAAAAACGCCTATTTAAAAAACAATATTTGCTTTTATGTCTCCATATTTGAAGAGCCATAATTTTTTTCTTTTTTCGCCCATGCAGTTGTATGAGGGCTTTTTTTTTTTTGAAGGACGACTTGTAGTTTTTATCGGTACCATTTTGGAATAGGTGCGACTTTTTGATTACTTTTTATCACATTTTTATTTAAGTCAGAAATTCCCAGAAAACAGCAATTTTTCCATAGTTTTTTATTTTATTTTTTACGGCATTCACTGTGCAGCTAAAATAATGTAATAGCTTTATAGTCTGGGTCATTACAGTTGCGGTAATACCAAATATCTGTAACTTTTTTGCTCAATTTAGTTTTTTTAATAGTAAAGTAGTTTGTAAGGGGAAAAAGTGGGTTTTTAAATTTTTATTTCACATTTTTTTTTATTAACTTTATTAAACTGTTTTTTGTTTTTTTTTTACTAGTCCCACTAGGGGGCTTTAATATGTGATCCTCCGATCGCTTTTATAATACACTGCAATACTTTTGTATTGCAGTGTATTACTGCCTGTCCGTTTAAAACGGCGGGTGCCGGTGGGATGAGAGGGAGCTCCCTCCCTCTCTCCAAAACCGCTCTGATGCGGCGCCCGCTATTGACCACCGCATCTGAAGGGTTAATCGGGTGAGATCGATACTAATATCGATCTCACCCGTACGAGCCGGGATTCCTCCAGCCCTCAGCTAACTCTGGTAGCGGAGAGCAGGGAGATTTAACGGCTCCCTGCTCTGTTTATTTATTCTGATGCAGCGCCGTGTAATGGCGTATGCATCAGAATAAAGCCCATTAGTGGCCGCCCTGAAAAGGCGAATTGGCAGTCACTAATGGGCTAAGCTTTTTAGGAAATACAGCCATTTATTTACATCATCCCTCCATTTTTACATTTAAAAAACAAATTGGATAAATTAACAAAAGTTTTTTAACCCCTTAGCACACCAGGACGCACCGGTACGTTCTGCATTGAAGTGCTTTAAACCACAGGGACGTACCGGTGCGTCCTGGCTAAAAACTGTCACCCTGTCAAAGGACAAGGTGACAGAACTGTGCCGTCAACTGTTTATGACAGTTGATCGGCACAGTAAGACGGCAGGGGACCATTCACAGCGGTCTCCTGCCAGCGATCGCTGTGATTGGTCAGTCAAAGCAGACCGACCAATCACAGCTCTATGACAAGGGTATGTGATGACGCTGGCTCAGAAGCTGAGCCAGCGTTATCACCGCCGGGAATCAGATGTCCGGCACCCCTCTGCAACGGCCAGAACCGGAGCTAGGCTCCGATTCGGCCGATTAACCCCTTCGATGCATCGATCAACGTGATCGATGCATCGAAGTGGCTTGTAGCCTGTCGGCAACCACGATGGTTGCCACGGGAGCGGGTGTCAGCTGTTTGTCACAGCTGACATCGTGCCCTAACGGCCAGGACCGGAGCAAGGCTCCGATCCGGCCGATTAACCCCTTAGATGCAGCTATCGCTGCATCTAAGTGATTAGATCGTACCCTATGGTTGCTAATAAAAACCATCGGCACCCGCGAAGGTTCCGATGGTTGCTATGGCAACCATAGCCTAACAATGACTTCCTAGTACGGAAGACTATTAGGCCCCGCCGGGAGGCGAAGCCTAATAGGCTTGCTGTCAGTGAATAGCTGACAGCTCTAATACACTGCACTATGTAGGTAGTGCAGTATATTAGAATAGCGATCAGGGCTTCATGCCTTCAAGTTCCCTAGTGGGACACAAAAAAAAAGTTAAAACAAGTTAATAAAAATGTTGTAAAAAAGTAAAAAAAAATACTTTTCATGTTAAAAAACACTATAAGGGTATGTGCACACACACTAATTACGTCCGTAATTTACGGACGTATTTCGGCCTCAAGTAGTGGACCGAACACAGTGCAGGGAGCCGGGCTCCAAGCATCATACTTATGTACGATGCTAGGAGTCCCTGCCTCTCCGTGGAACTACTGTCCCGTACTGAAAACATGATTACAGTACGGGACAGTTGTCCGGCAGCGAGGCAGGGACTCCTAGCGTCGTACATAACTATGATGCTAGGAGCCCGGCTCCCTGCACTGAGTTCGGTCCGGAACTTGCGGCCGAAATACGTCCGTAAATTACGGACGTAATTAGTGTGTGTGCACATACCCTAACAGCCTTTTTTCCTATAATAAGTCATTTATTATAGGAAAAAAATAAAAACATAAAAAAGTACACATATGTGGTATCCCCGCGTCCGTAACGACCCAAACTATAAAAATATCACGCTATTTTACCCGTACGGTGAACACCGTAAAAAAAAAAAAAAAAAAAACTATTCCAGAATCGCTGTTTGTTAGTCACTACCCCTTGCAAAACAGAATAAAAAAAGGGATCTAAAAGTTGCATGTACCCCAAAATTATACCATTACAAAACGCAGCCCGTCCCGCAAAAAACAAGCCCTCCCGCAGCTTTTTTGACAAAAAAAAAAAGTTATGGCTCTCAGAATATGGTGACACCAAAAATAAATTATTTGAAACAAAAGTGATTTTATCGTGCAGACGCTGCAAAACATAAGGAAAAACTATATATATATGGTATCGCCGTAATCGTACCGACCCGCAGAATAACGTAAAATTGTCATTCATAGCGCATGGCGAACGCCGTAAAAAAATTAATAATAAAAAACATCAGAATTGCTTGTTTTTGGTCACCTCGCTTGCCAAAAAATGAAATACAAAGTGGTCAAAAAATCACATGTACCCCAAACTGGTACCAATGAAATCTACAGATTGTCCCGCAACATATAAGCCCTCACACGGTTCGGAGGGAGAAAAAATAAAGACGTTTTGGCTCTCAGAATATGGCGATGCAAAATGTGCAGAGTGTCCAAAAGCGGATAAGATCGGGCGCCATTTATCAGTGTGACACCGGCCACATATCTGCGGATTATTATTTATTTACACCATTATTATACCCTCTTATTATACCCCTGATGTTCTCCGCACAGATTACATATTCCCCCACATCATAAACTGAAATACCAGCAATACCCCAAACAGAACAACTAGCGAGCAAAATCCACACTCCAAAAGCCAAATGGCGCTCCCTCCCTTCTGAGCCCTGCAGCGTGCTCAAGCAGAAGTGTACGTCCACATATATAGCATCGCCATACCCGGGAGAACCCGCTTAACAGTTTGAGGTATTTGTCTTCAGTGGCACGAACTGGGCACAAAATATTGTGCACTAAAATGGCACATACCTGTGGAAATTTGCAATTTGCACTTTGCACCATCCACTGAGCATTCATTTCTAATAGAAAAAAACAAACCTGTGTGGTCAAAATGCTCACTTTACCCGTTAATAAAATGCCTTCAGGGGTGCAGTTTCCAAAATGGGGGTCACTACTTGGGGGTTTGTTTTACTATTTGACCCCAGAGCCCTGCCGTTGTGGGCAAATGCTGCGAAAATCACCAAAATAGGTCTCACATGCGCCTTTCACTCCTAAGCCCTGTCATATATCCAGGCAAATGATAAATGCCTTGAGGGGTGTAGTTTACAAAATGGGGTCACTTCTCAGGGTTTTCCACTCTACTCTGGTACCTAAGGGAGCTCTGCAAATGCGACATGGCACCCCTACACCAGTCCAGCAAAATCTGTGCTCTAAAATGCACATGGCACTCCATCCATTTTGAGCTCTGCCATGTGCCCAAATAGCAGTTTAGGGCCACACATTGGGTATTGCCGTACTCGGGAGAAATTGGGTAACAAATTATGTGTTGTTTTTTCTCCTATTACCCCTTGTGGGGAAAATAATTGGGTGCAAAACTACATATCTTTGGGAAAAAAATTATTATTTTCACTGCCTGATTCTAATACAATCTATGAAACACCTGTGGGATCAAAATGCTCAGTACACCCCTAGATGATTACCCTGAAGGGTAAAGTTTCCAAAATGGATTCACTTCTCAGGGGTTTCTACTGTACGGGTACCTCAGGGGCTCTGCAAATGCGACATGGCGCCCAAAAAACAATCAACCAAAATCCACATGCCAAGTAGCACTCCTGCCATTCTGAGCCCTGCGGTGTATCCAAGCAGCAGTTTATAACCACATATAGGGTATTGCCGTACTTGGGAGAAATAGCTTTACAATTATCGGGGCACTTTTTCTCCTTTATTCCTTGTGAAAATGAAAACAATTCAACATTTTAGTGGAAAGAATGTAGATTTTCATTTTCACTGCATAATCCCAATAATTCAGCAAAAAAACTGTGGGGTCAAAATGCTCACTATACCGCTAGATAAATTCCACGAGGGGTATAGTTTCCCAAATGGGGTCACTTTTGCCGGGTTTGCACTATTTTGGCCCCTCAGTGGCTTTGCAAATGTGACATGGGGCCGCAAACCATTCCAGCAAAACTTGAGCTCCAAAAGTCAAATGGCGCTCCGTCCTTTCTAACTTCCGCCATGTGTCCAAACAGCAGTTTATTACCACATATGGGGTATTGCTGTGCTCAGAAGAGTTTGTTTTACAAATATTGGGGTGTTTTTTCTCCTTTATCTGTTGTAAAAATGAAAAAATCTGAGGTAAAACTACATTTTATTAGAAAAAAGTTTGATTTTCAATTTCACGACATAATTCCCATAGATTCAGCAAAAACCGTGTAGGGTCAAAATGCTAACTATACCCCTAGAAAAATTCCTTGAGGGGTGTAGTTTCCAAAATGGGGTCACTTTTGGGGAGTTTCCACTGTTAGGGCAAAGCCACACGTGGCGGAATTGCTCTTGAATTCCGCTGCGGACACTCCGCAGCGTTAATCCGCAGCGGAGCCGTTTCTCCATTGACTTCCACTTCTATTTAGTAGGGTTTGTTTAGACGAGGCTGAAAATTCTGCTGCGGAGCATAGGCTGCGGTGCAGAATTTGGTGTCCGCAGCATGCAATGGATGTTGCGGAGTTGTGGCGGACTGGTTGCGGACACATTGCGGAATTTCTTCATTGACTTCAATGGAGATTCTAATTTCCGCAATGAAGTCTGCAGCTGTCATGCACATGTTATGTGTGCTGCGGATGCGTCTTGCTTTTTTTACATGACATTTCTTCATTCTGGCTGGACCTATGTATTTCTAGGTCTACAGCCAGACTGAGGAAGTCAATGGGGCTCCCGTAATTACGGGAGCGTTGCTAGGAGACGTCAGTAAATAGTTCACTGTCCAGGGTGCTGAAAGAGTTAAGCGATCGGCAGTAACTGTTTCTGCACCCTGGACAGTGACTACCGATCACAATATACAGCAACCTGTCAAAAAAATAGAAGTTCATACTTACCGAAAACTCCCTGCTTCTGTCTCCAGTCCGGCTTCCCAGGATGACGTTTCAGTCTAAGTGACGGCTGCAGCCAATCACAGGCTGCAGCGGTCACATGGACTGCCGCGTCATCCAGGGAGGTCGGGCTGGATGCCGAAAGAGGGACGAGTCACCAAGACAACGGCCGGTAAGTCTGAAATTTGTTTACTTTCACTAGGGAAAGTGCTGGCCCTTCTCTCTATCCTGCACTGATAGAGAGAAGGGAAGCACTTTTACCGCAGTCCGCAGCAGCTAGTCCGCATCAATTTACTGCACATTTTGGGCAGATCCGCCGCAGATTCTGTGCGGCATTGATGCGGACAGTTGCGGAGGAAATCCGCCACGTGTGGGCATGCCCTTATGATCCCTCCAGGGCTTTGCAAACACGACATGGCACTGAAAACCATTCCAGCAAAATCTGCGCTTCAAAATCCAAATAGCCCTCGTTCCCTTCTGAGCCCTGCCGTGGGTCCAAACAGCAGTTTATTACCACATATGGGGTATTGCCGTAATCGGGAGACATTGCTTTACAAATGTTGGGGTGCTTTTTCTCCTTTATTCCTTGTAAAATCTAAAACATTGTATGTTTTTCCAGAAAAAAAGTAGATTTTCATTTTCACAGACCAGTTCCAATAAATTTAGCAAAAAACCTGTGGACTAAAAATGCTAACTATACCTCTTGAAAAATTCCTTGAGGGGTGTAGTTTCCAAAATGGGGTCACTTTTGGGGAGTTTCCACTGTTATGGTCCCTCCAGGGCTTTGCAAACACGACATGGCACCGAAAACCATTCCAGCAAAATCTGCGCTCCAAAATCCAAATGGCCCTCGTTCCCTTCTGAGCCCTGCCGTGGGTCCAAACAGCAGTTTATTACCACATATGGGGTATTGCCGTAATCGGGAGACATTGCTTTACAAATGTTGGGGTGCTTTTTCTCCTTTATTCCTTGTAGAAATGAAAACATCGTATGTTTTTTCAGAAAAAAAGTAGATTTTCATTTTCACAGACAAGCTCCAATAAATTTAGCAAAAAACCTGTGGGCTAAAAATGCTAACTATACCCCTAGAAAAATTCCTTGAGGGGTGTAGTTTCCAAGATGGGGTAACTTTTGGGGGGTTTCCACTGTTTTGGCCCCACAAGACCTCTTCAAACCTGACATGGTGCCTAAAATATATTCTAATAAAATAGAGGCCCCAACATCCACTAGGTGGTCCTTTGCTTCTGAGGCCGGTGTTTTGGTCCTTTACCACACTAGGACCACATGTGGGATATTTCTAAAAATTGCAGAATCTGGGCAATAAATATTGAGTTGCATTTCTCTAGTAAAACCTTCTGTGTTACAGAAAAAACTGTATTACAAATGAATTTCGTAAAAAAAAATTGAAATTTGTAAATTTCACCTCTACTTTGCTTTATTTCTTGTGAAATGCCTAAAGGGTTCAAATAATTTCTGAATGCCGTTTTGAATACTTTGAGGGGTGCAGTTTTTAAAATGGGGTGTTTTATAGGGGGTTTCTAATATATAAGGCCCTCAAAGCCACTTCAGAACTGAACTGGTCCCTGAAAAAATAGCCTTTTGAAATTTTCTTGAAAATATGAGAAATTGCTGCTAAAGTTCTAAGCCTTGTAACGTCCTAGAAAAATAAAAGCACGTTCAAAAAACGATGCAAACATAAAGTAGACATATAGGAAATGTTAACTAGTAACTATTTTGTGTGGTATAACTATCTGTCTTACAAGCAGATACATTACAATTTAGAAAAATGCAGATTTTTGCACATTTTCTCTAAATTTTGGTGTTTTTTACAAATAAATATTGAATTTAACGACAACATTTTTTCAGTATCATAAAGTACAACATGTTACGAGAAAACAATCTCAGAATCGCTTGGATAGGCAAAAGCATTCTGGAGTTATTACCACATAAAGTAACACATATCAGATGTGCAAAAATCGGCTGTGTCCACAAGGCCAAAATAGGCTTAGACCTTAAGGGGTTAAAGCTCTTTTTATTGAAAATTCAGTAGACAATAAGAAAGATACATTACAGCAGAAATGTCACAACAGATTGTATGAATTACTTTTTACGTATGTACTACAATAAATTGTGTACATTAAACATTTTCTCTCCCTGTTTTTGGTACAGAAAAATGTTTCCTACAATAGTAAGACATCATGTGGGTCATAATATCAATATACAGTATATGCACATGGTACAGATTAAGGAAAAAGAAACCAAGGGAATCCGATTTCCTCATCACATTTCAGAGTTACATCGGATGGGCAGACATTGAAGTCCTAAGTCAGTTCTGAGAGTAAAGTGTGAGTGTGGATGAATAGCTTGTATCCCAAAGTATGGTAAATTTTTGGGGACACCACCTATTCTTGTATACCAAGCGCTCATATGGGATTATTGTATGAATCATATTTTGCCACTGCCTAACAGAGAGTGATTGCCTTGCCATCAACCACATAGCAATGGTTTTCCAGGCCAAGAGGAGGGCCTCCTGTGAAAGTGATTATTTGTAGTAGGACCAGGTATCAAGAAGACAAACATCTAGAGTCATAGGAACTGGCTTCTGGGAAATATCAGTCAGTAAGGATACAATTACCTGCCAAAAGTGTGAAATATTGGGGTGTTGCCATATAAGGTGCCAAAAGTCGGCGTTGACTGCCATACATCTATGACAATTGGTAGATGGACTACAACCCCTTCTAAGCAGTGGCATTGGTGTGAG
This sequence comes from Rhinoderma darwinii, assembly GCF_050947455.1. Taxonomy (NCBI): domain Eukaryota; kingdom Metazoa; phylum Chordata; class Amphibia; order Anura; family Rhinodermatidae; genus Rhinoderma; species Rhinoderma darwinii. The sequence goes on from NC_134690.1 coordinate 75,449,431, forward strand.
GTAGCAATAATTTCTTATTGTGAACAGCAGGAGATACTAGAAAGGGATACTCCAGTGCATCCAACCAATCCGCATCTTTTAAAGTGGTATTCTCATCTAATAAAAACGAGGTGAAAAGCTTTGATATTAACCTTAAAGAGGCTCTGTCACCAGATTATAAATGCTCTATCTCCTACATAATCTGATCGGCGCTGGAATGATCCACAGCACAGTGAGATTGTGCAGTGAAAGCAGCTGGGCTGGAACAATGAGAAGTGTATGTCACTGATTGGTCACTGATTGGTCAGCCTCATACACTTCTTTACAACACCCACTTGGTTAAAAGTAAAAACACACCCAGTTGGCCATTAAGAAACTAAATCTAAAATTGCTCATAACTTGCTCAAAATAAAAACTACTGCTGTTATCTACATTACAGCGCCGATCAGATTATGTAGGAGATAGAGCATTTATAATCTGGTGACAGAGCTCTTTAAGGTTAATATCAAAGCTTTTCACCTAATTTTTTTGGAAGTGTGACTTGGGATATTTTCTTTTCAATAAGATGAGTATTTGGTGTAAAAATAAAACCAGATGATTCCTGCCTATAGAGTCAAACTACCATCACTATAGATATAAGGATTATTGTTAATACTTGGCTGTAAGTCACTGACTGTCAGAAGTCTAAACACATGGACATCACTAAATGATGAGTTTCCTTCCTTGTGATGCTTTGCCGGGCCTTTACTGCAGCCGCCCTCAGTTTGGTTTTCAAAATTGGGACAATGTGTCTATCACTATATCGGGGGAAACTGTGCCTGTCAATATATTTGGGGGACACAGTGATTAACACAATATCTGGGGGCGCTTTGACTGTTAGTATATTTTGAACACTGTGGCTGTCACTATATCTGTGCACACTGTGGCTGTCGTATTTCAAGACACTGTGCCTGTCACTGCATTTGATGACACAGTGGCTGTCATTAGATTTAGGCACACTGTGGCTGTCACTGTATTTGGGTATCTAATATAGTTTATAACCCCCGCCCCTCTCTGTTGGTATCTCTAACACTGAAAGAAAGGAGGGGAGAGCAGATAATGTCAGTCCCGAGCGAGCAGTGAGCTTTCAGATCTATGACAAAAGCAGCAGCACAGCCAGCTATGTATAGGAATTGCACAGACTCTAGAGCAACAAAATGGTAGAACATTTTTAATAAAGACTATTTAGAAAGTTGTTTCATTTTACAATTTTACAATTTAACTAACGCCCACCCATGAACCTTACATCCAATAAATGCATTTCTTAATTGATTAGTAAATGTCTTCTTTCCTCTAGACTTCTGCTGATGCCTCTCCTGAATGTCGATGATGAGCGGACGTCCCTCATGTAGTGTCAGTAAATTCTCCAGTGCGATCAGAAGGGAGGACATTATCACAAACCCATCACACAGACCACCATATGTCACTTTCATACAAGAAATGACTCAGACAACGTAAGGAGTGTTAAACTATGTGAATTTTATTGTTGTGTGCATGTGTATGTTGTGATTGTGTGTTACCTCCCATCACTCACAAAGAGCGTAGAGCGACACTCAGGACAGGCAAAACCCCCAGTGGAGGAAACCTGCAGGGAAACCATGGCCGCTGTACTGTCCTTCCTCTGGCATACTAAGAGAGGTTAACGCTATATAATGTATGTGCGCGTGTACAGTATACATGTGTATATGTGGATTCCCCCATACAAGGAATAGAGCCAGAAAATGTAAAAAGTGACTGTGTTACTATGTGCAGTGTGTCAGTGAGTATGATTGTGTATAGTTATGTATGTGTGTGTGTAAGTATTAGTGTGTATGTATTTATTATGTGTTTTTGTGTGTGTGCATGCATGTGTTATACATTACCTGCTCCTCATGTTTGGTCATCCATCATGGTCTTCATCTCTCTTGTGGATCAGGCAGCAGAACCTCCTGGGTGGGAATAGAGGTACAAGAGAAAACGTTCAGCAACATGTGGATTAGAAGATCCATTACTGCATTTTACTTTGCACTTTTGTGATCATTTTTTCCTACCTACTTCTTTATAACACCAACATTTTACTTACCAGCGTTATTATTAGTCAGGGACCTCAATCGGTGTCTCCGGGTCCACTGCTGTGTCGATCCGGCTAATGATGTTTCCTTCCACTTTCCACATGCACGGATGCAAAATGATGTTTCTACAACGGGCACAGGACAGCGCGCTCTTCCATGGGCCTCGGGTGTAAAACTCCTCTTTATTTCTCCTTGACGCACGTATGGCCCAGCTGTGATGGATTTGCCTGTTTCTCATCCATGCCCAGTGGAAAGGGTCTTGTGCCATGATCTAAAATGGAATAGTAAATGAGGTAAAATTGGCTTCTCATCACAGACTCTTAATCAAAGACGGCACTTGTTCTGTTTTTTATTACAGACCAGATCACATGTGGTCCGGGCCACCCACGCTCTAAAGTCCATCCGGCGGAGCAACTGGTCGCGTTGGTGATGCAGCTCTTCTGTCTTCATTTCCCAGTCACTTCCTAAGGCCCACGCGTAGATCTCGTCTCTGAAGTCCTCGTCCTCCTCAAACTGGTTCGCTAGAAATCTTAAAAAAAGTAATAATTTATTAATGACACATGGAAGAGCAGTGCACTGTATACACCTATATCTCAATGTAAAGGAAACTTGTGTTACTATAAATGATAGCGATGGTGTCCAAGGATGTTAGAATGACCCCTCCCCCCAAAGTCAGAAGGCTACATAGTGTAATCTATAGGTTTGATATTTTGTCTTTTGGATATTAAAATGTTAAAATATTTTTATTTTACTGCTAAAACATGACCATAATTGTTTTGTAACCTATAAGGGATAAAGCTAATGTAAAGCGAATAGGGCCACAATCAGGAATTTCTGGGCCCCATACAGCCAAAGATATTGGGTCCCCCCTTCATTACCGTGGGTGGGCAACGGAAAATGGGGCGCTCACGTTTGTACGTTATATGCAGTTACTGATTTTGTTCAAGTTATAGAGAACGAAACCATGAAGCAGTCAGTGACCAGTTGATACCCTGGATTTTATTGAATTCAGCCAAAACATATGGCACACAATGGGATACGTCGCCTGGGGAACGGCCCTGGGGAAACTCCTCAAGTCACTGTCCATAAATGAACAGAGACTTCAGGGGCTTTACCTGGGCCAAAGTCCACGGGCAGAATGCTTGTGATGCTCTGCCTGGGGACTCCGGCATTGGGAAGCCCCTGACATTGCAGCTTTTTCACCACAAAAATTGCAACATCTGCTATTTGTTGCGGGTTTTACCTCCCCATTAAATCCAATTGGGAAAACTCGCAACAGAAAAGCAGTGATTCCAAAGCATAAATTTACATGCTGCGGATTAAAAAAACGCACCGCAGGTCAATTTATGAACTGTTTTTCTGTATATTTTTAGTCAGCGTATGGATGAGATTTGTTCAAACCTCATCCACTCTGCTGCTGCTACTGTATTACACTACGGATTTTCCAAAATGAAATCCATTGTGGAAAATCCGTAGTGTTTATGCTACGTGTGAATTTACCTTTACAGATTTTGCTAAGGATTCGCAGCAAATTAACCCTTTGCATTGTGAAGGGTGAAATGCGTGCCAATTTTGCAACATAATAGGCATGCTGCTGATTTAACAATCAGCAGAATGCCCTAAAGCCCATGCAGATTTTTTTCTGCTGCATGTGAATGCGGATTTGAAAACCTAATTCACATAAATTGTATTGTAGTTTGTAGTGGATTTTCAGTGTGCAACAGCACCAAAAATAAGAGACATAGGCATTCATATAACGCTTGTTGCCGATAATTGCCCCGTGTAAACAGGGCAGCGAACACAAGATGAACGATCATCTGCTGGTTGTATCGTTTTAAAAAAGTGAAATATTATCGTTGTCGGCAGCACATCTCCCTGTGTAAATGATAACGTATGAGGACGAGGGATCCGAGTAACGACCACTCGTCTCCATCCATAGCTCCGTGTGACAGGAGCAAACGGGCCTTAATTAACGATGTCTCGTTCCGATTATCTGCCGGTAAAACGGCCTTTAGGGTCTATTCACACAGTGCAGTCAAATTCAATTTTTTGCAAAATCTCTGCAAAAACTTGATTTAACTGCACTGTGAAAATATAGCCTAAAAGCACAGTTTTTTTCATGTTTTGTTCCATTATTATTTTAATGTAATTTTTGTAATTGCGGCACAAATAAGGCAGTTTTGCCGCAATTTTTAAATGTCTGGTGGGCGGCTCTCTCCACACGGAGCTGCTTTCATGCTTCTCAGCAGCTTCCCCTACTGTCCTCTCGGAGTCCCAGCGTTACAGTTACTTCCAAGGAAGGAACTGAAGGGTCCGTTCCTTTCTCCAAGTAACTAACGCTGGGACCCTGATAGAAATGTTTACAGTTACTAAGACGCGGGCAGACCCCTTTTTTTCAGCATTGTGGCCAGGCCCCTGACTGCCGTACCAGCTGTACTGCCCTGATGGTGACCCTGAAAGCACATGATCCACAACTACTTGAGAGTATTCCTTCAAACATGTGATATGTGAATATACTCACAGGGATGCAAAGAAATTCTCTCTATATTCCTCGGTACGCAGTCCGGCTCTCTTGAAATACACGAGGACCATGGCCAGGAGATACTAGTGGAAGAAGACAAGAAGTTAGAATTTGGAGATAGAGAAATGGTCTCTTCTTATGTCTTATCTTTATGTGGTGATTCTATTTATATGTTTATTAATGTCGGTCCATAATCCTAACACATAAATCACAGGATTATCCTCATTGTTCTGACTGTAATATTATTATTTTACCAAGTATGTAGATGTAAAGTAGAATATCCCGTAATGCCACATAAACCCTTTTATTCAAATCTGATCTTTCTTGTCAGTCATGTCTATATCTGGCTGATTGTCTATTTGTTTTGTCATTATAAAATTACCTTGTCCGAAATCCTCAAACAGATGTCCTTGGCCAAAAACAGCTGGATGTGCTCATCATCTACGAAAAAAGTTTATTTCAAATTCTTTAAATCCAAAATAGTTTATATACAAAGAATTAAAGTTTTTTTGGGACAATGCTTAACAACAGCCCCTTTGTTGCTTACCCAGGCATAGCACCATATATATGGTTATGGCTATGTCTGGTACTGCAGATCAGTCTCATTCACTTTATTGGGACTGAACTGCAGTGAAATGCAGTACCAGGCGCAGCCACAACTATATGTATGGCGCTGTGCTTGAGTAAACAGTAAAGGATTCATAACACTCGCTGGAACACTGCAGCGCCTTTACTTTGCTTACTATAGTGGTGCCAGGAGCCAGACCCTCACTGATAAAATATTGATGGCCTATTTTTAGAATAAATTGTCACATGTTTGTGCATGAGAACAAATGTTGTAAATTACAGCAGAAGATTTCACTTTGTGTGATCAAATTCCACCTCCCCTCCTATCGGACAATACATCATAATAAAAATGTATTCACCTCAACGCTCCACTTCGCTTCTCCCCACTTAGGCTCTCCCTGCGGACCACAGCTCATACAAGGTACTGGCGCAGAGCGTTGTATGTGACGCAGCACTGAGGTAGTTTAGTGCTGCATCACATATATGGCTCTGTATGTTGTATGAGCCGCAGCATGCTGAGAGGGCATAGGGAGAAGATGAGCGGTGAGCATATATATATTTATCTTATGTCCGATCCTGGGAGAAAAGGGATAGGGCTGCGGTCACGTTCCCACACCCTGTGAGTGCAATTGTTACGCCACGATTGTGGTGAACGGTCAGCTGAAAGATGCGGCAAAATTAATATGAGAAATTAGCTTCTTATTAAATGTGTCGCATCCTACTCCAGCGAACTGTTTACTAAGACCAGGGTATGAAACGTCAGTCCTAATAAATCCCCCTCTTTGTGTCTGGTCAGAATCATTGGAAGGTGCAGTGAATCTTACCGAGGAGATTGTAGAAAGCAGTCCGTTCTTCTGGCTGCAGGGTATGCTCCTTCCTCCTCTTCCGGCACTCGTCTATCATGTAGGTCAGCGAACTGTCATAGAAAAAATAGATTTTTATTTTTGTATTATTTTATTTTCATGACCGAAAAGGTCCATTTTGTAAAAGAAAGTACAGAAAGTATAAATGCAGCGTACATATAAAGAACTGCTGTGAAAGCCAATATTCCCACGCAGGAGAGTAGTCTACATGACTCAGGCCCCCTACGAAGAGGACGGATTCAACAGCCGCATAAGAGTACAGAGAACGAAGAGAAAGTTACAAAAAAAAAAAGAAATAGAGGAGGGTGAGGAGCAGATTAAAGTGAGTGGGGTGTCCCACCATGACATCCCTCAAAGTAAAGAACGCTACTCAGGCTGCCGCGCAGTACTCAGCTCTCGTATAATGTCTTTATAGGAGTCAGAACCCTGAAAAGCAATCCAAGGAGTCCATGTTTGGCGAAGAAATAGATATTACAGTCAGCAGTCCAATGTAAAAGTATAAAATACAGACAATTATGTGCTAATAAGTTTACAATGAATTAAAAATGAAATAAATAAATGACAGGGAAATCTTAGTAAAATCCATGTTTAAGAACATTTCCTGGTGGTCTGTCTCTGGGGTTAGTGCTGTCACCTCTCAGAGCATTAGTTAACCCCTTAATGACCAGCCTATTTTAGACCTTAATGACTAAGCTATTTTTTACGTTTTTCAATCGTCGCATTCCAAGAGCTATAACTCTTTTGAGGTACATATTATTTATTGATTAACTTTTATTAACTTTTTTTTGGGGGGGAACAGAAAAAAATCTGAAATTTCGCCACTTTTTTTGCGTCCTAAGTCTACGCCGTTTACCGTGTAGTATAAATAACACAATAACTTTATTCAGCGGGTTGTTACGATTGCAACGATACACAATTTGTATAGTTTTTGTATGTTTTACTACTTTTACACAGTAAAAACGCTTTTTTTTTCAAAATTATTTGTTTTTGTGTCTCCATATTTGAAGAGCCGTAACGTTTTTATTTTTTCGCCGATGCGGTTGTATGAGGGCTTTTTTTTTGCGGGACGACTTGTCGTTTTTATTGGTACCATTTTGGAGTAGATGCGACTTTTTGATTACTTTTTAATCACATTTTTTTTAAAGTCAGGATTCACAGAAAACAGCAATTTTTCTGCCGTTTTCTTATTTAATTTTTTACGGCGTTCACCGTGCGGGTTAAGTAATGTAATAGCTTTATAGTCGGGGTCGTTACTGAAGCGGCGATACCAAATATGTGTAACTTTTTTACTTTATTTTGGTTTTTTAATAGTAAAGCAGTTTGTAAGGGGAAAAAGTGGGTTTTTCACTTTTTTTTCAATTTTTTTTTTTATTAACTTTATGAAACTTTTTTTTAAAACTTTTTTACTAGTCCCACTAGGGGACTTTAATATGCGATTCTGCAATCGCTATTATAATACACTGCAATACTTTTGTATTGCAGTGTATTACTGCCTGTCCGTTTAAAACGGACAGGCATCTGCTAGGTCATGCCTGCGGCATGATCTAGCAGGCATTCATTACAGGCAGACCTGGGGGCCTTTATTAGGCCCCCGGCTGCCATTGGAGACACAGACACTCGGCGATCTTATCGCCGGGTGTCGGTGGGATGAGAGGGAGCTCCCTCCCTCTCTCCAAAACAATTCAGATGCGGTGCTCGCTGTTGTGCACCGCATCTGAGGGGTTAAACGGGTGGGATCGATACTAATATCGATCTCACCCGGCAGAGCAGGGACGCTCCAAGCCCTCAGCTACCTCTGGCAGCTGAGAGCAGGGAGATTTGACAGCTCCCTGCTCTGATTACTTATTCTGATGCCGCGACGTAAAAAGTCTATGGCATCGGAATAAGGCCCGTTAGTGACCGACGTAAAAACACGATGGGCCGGTCACTAACGGGTTAAAGGGAAGGTGTCATGAAATTATTTTTTTTATATGTTATTGCTTTTAGTATGTCATTAAAATAAATTTATTTGTGTGTTTGTGTTGTACTTTTTTCTTTCTTTTACTTCTCTATGGGGGCTGCCATTTTTTTTTTCATCTCTGCATGTGTCGATTAACGACACATACAGAGATGGAATACGGCACATACATCCCCATAGAGAATGCGAACGGGAGCCGTTCCATTCACTATAGCGTACGCCGTCTGTGTGGGAACGGCGGAAGCGCCGCTCCCGCACAGACCAAAAGGTAGGTCTTCGGCAGAGCGACATCCGGCGCCATTTTCATGTGGACCGGAAGCCGCGGCCGGACAGTAAGATGACTACTTCCGGTCGCGGCTTCCGTCCATATGTTCAGAAGCAAGGACTAGGAGCGGAGGCAGCGGCGGCAACGGCAGGAGCAGGTAAGTTATGTTTGTGTATGTTCGTTTTATATTGTGTGACTACCACTGTATCTAATCCTCCTACATTGTGAATTCGCTCAAAAAATGGCGGCACACAGTGTAGGAGATTTGAACATTCAACCCCCTCCTTTCTCCTGGCACTAGCCAGGAGAAAGGAGGGGGGATTGTTTGGGGACACTAGATAGAGTGTGTCTTCTCCAATTTTGCAGCATAAGGCAATGAGGTTGCTTTACCACATGCCAATGCTTCAATTTTGGGAATTGCTCCCTCTAGTTACCAGCACATGGAAATGCTATAAATTAGAATCTAATTTATAATATTTCCAGACTTGTGAAAAAATGAAAAAAATTAGAACAATGTGCAATCATTTATATACTAACTGTTTAATTTAAAAAAATAAAAAAAATTCTAGCGACACATTCCCTTTAAGCTTTGTATGACCTTGGTAGAAGGACGCGTCACCCTTATAGGGTGTTTATTCCCATGGGTGAAGAGGTTAATAAGAAGCTGATAGATTAGATTTGTAATGGTTTGTAACACTAAGTATGGATTTGGTATGTAGTGACTGCAGTGATATAAAATCTTGTACTGACATCTCGTCCACATGTAGAGTGACCATCTCTCTCTTCCTCTTCCTCGCCATCTCTTCTCCTCTTCCTGGGAAACTTAAATAAAAGAGAATATTACCATGAATATTTGGGAATGTGACTGACTGTGCGCATACCTGTACCATGTACAGGCTAGGGTGGATTATACATAAACCATACAAGTAATTTGAACGACACACAACTAAACTTTTAAACGTGGGTTGACACGAGGGTCGGCCACAGCTTTATTTATTATTTAAGTATTTTCAAAATAAAGTTTTCTTATTATACCCGTATGCCAGCCCGCCTAAGGAAGGGCATGTAGGTCAATTCTTTTAATAACAAATTACCGCCTGCTGTGACATGAGTTTCCAAACGAATCAAATGACCAGAAAAACTACAACTCCTTTTACAAACTTGGAGATGCTAAACAACATGACAATTGTACGGAGTATAATTCCGTATAAAATACACATAGTGCTTCAGAGACAAATATATATATATATATATATATATATATATATATATATATATATATATATATTGCTTTTGTCTCTTATTTAAAACATATTGTATCATTAATTATTTTTATATATTTTTTTATTTATTTTTTATTACTTTTCGTCAATATATATTTCTCTTTTCTTTTCAGTTTTTTTTTTTTTAAGAAAAATTAGGTTCAACACAAAACAAATAGGGAGGGAGGGTGGGACAAGTAACGGCCAAAAGAGGAAGATGTCTGCCCGCCCCCAAAGTAGGGGAGGATGGGCAAGACCGCCCCCAAAACTATCCAAAAAACGTTCAGTGGGGCGGGTGCAGTGGCGTAACTACCGCCGTAGCAGCTGTAGCGGCTGCTACAGGGCCCGCGGCATGAGGGGGCCTTTGTCGCCCGCCGCCACGGGCCCCCACCATGGCCGGAGGCTCCGCTAGCAGCCGCTATGGCTGCTACAGCGGGACACCACTGAACACGACTACGGCAGAGCAGGGAGGTATCTCCCCGCTCTGCCATTAAGCAAAAGACATGTATCCCCTATCCACATTATAGGGGATACGTGTGTGATTGCTGGCATTGATAGGGAGAACGGGGGACTGAAAGTCCGCTGAAGTTCTCCATCACAAACCTCGGACTTCCGGGGTCTGTGTCGGCAGCTCCGTAGAAATGAATGGAGCGCCGGTCGCGCTTGTGCGCATGCGTGACCAGCGCTCCTTTCATTTTAATTGAGCTGCGCAGACGCCGGAAGTCAGAGGTTAGTCATGGAGAACTTCAGGGGACTTTCAGTCCCCCGTTCTCCTTATCAGTGCCAGCGATCACACATGTATCCCCTATCCTGTAGATAGGGGATACATGTATTTTGTAGGACACACTGTAGGTCACATTTTTTTTGGAGGGGGGATGCTGCATGGCTTTCCCGACAGGGGGGGCTGTATGGCGTTCCCTATAGGGTGGGGCTGTATGGGGTTCACCTAAGGGGGGCTGTATGGCGTTCTCTACAGTGGGGGCTGTATGGCGTTCTCTACAGTGGGGGCTGTATGGCGTTCCCTACAGGGGGGCTGTATGGCGTTCCCTACAGGGGGGGGCTGTATGGCGTTCCCTACAGGGGGGGCTGTATGGCATTCTCTACAGGGAGGGCTGTATGGCATTAGTACCATACAGCCCCCTCTGTAGATAACGCTATACAGCCCCCTCTGTAGAGAGCGCCATACAGCCCCCCTGTAGAGAACGCCATACAGCCCACCCTGTAAAGTACGTCATATAGCCCCCCTGTAGAGAACGCCATACAGCCCCCACTGTAGAGAACGCCATACAGCCCCTCTGTAGATAGCGCCATACAGCCCCCTCTGTATATAACTCCATACAGCCCCCTCTGTAGATAACGCCATACAGCCCCCACTGTAGGTAACGCCATACACCCCCTCTGTAGATAACGCCATACAGCCCCCCCTGTAGGTAGCGCCATACACCCACTCTGTAGATAACGCCATACAGCCCCCCCTGTAGGTAATGCCATACACCCCTTCTGTAGATAACGCCATACAGCCTCCTCTGTAGGTAACGCAATAGAGCCCCCCTGTAGAGAACGCCATACAGCCCCCCTGTAGGTAACGCCATACAGCCCCCTCTGTAGATAACTCCATACAGAGTCCCCCTTGTAGATAACGCCATACAGTCCCCCTGTAGGTAACACCATACAGCCTCCTCTGTAGATAACGCCATACAGAGTCCCCCTGTAGATAACGCCATACAGCCCCCTCTGTAGATAACGCCATACAGCCCCCTCTGTAGATATCTACAAAGGGGGCTGTATGGCATTATCTACAGGGGGGACTCTGTATGGCGTTATCTACAGTGGGGGCTGTATGGCGTTATCTACAGGGGGATGTATGGTGTTCTCTACAGGGGGGCTGTATGGCGTTCTCTACAGGGGGCTGTATGGCGTTATCTACAGGGGGGGCTGTATTGCATTATCTACAGGGGGCTGTATGGCGTTATCTACAGGGGGGCTGTATGGCGCTATCTACAGAGTGGGCTGTATGGCGCTATCTACAGAGGGGGCTGTATGGAGTTATATACAGAGGGGGCTGTATGGCGCTATCTACAGAGGGGGCTGTATGGCGTTATCTACAGGGGGGCTGTAAAAAAGGCACTATCTACAAGGGGGGGTTGTGTGACACCCAGGGGAGGCGGGGGCCCCAGTCAAAAGTTTGCTATGGGGCCCAGTCTTTCCTAGTTACGCCCCTGGGCGGGTGCCCTCTATCCCTATAGGACCTGTGGCCCACCTAAATTTATCTTGGACAGACCCACCCCTAGCAGGATATATCCCTCCTTTAACCCCTTCCGTGCCACACAGTCATGACTAATAAGCCTGAGGGCCTCCAGTTTCCTGAAGAAGATGTTACAAAAACTTATATTAATATAAACATGTAGTGTGTGCGCTGGACTGACATTATAACTGGGGCGTAGCTATAGAGGGTACAGAGGTAGCAGTCACACCCAGGATCTTCCATAAGAAGACACCAGTATTATAAATGACACATGGTATAGAAAGGGCCCTGTTACAGATTTTACATTAGAGACCAGGAATATATTTATATATTATAGTAAAAACACAATAAGCACCCCTCTAACATTATCCACATCCCCGGACCCAATTTACACACATTATAGATTAAAGTAAATTTTAAAACTTGGTTGAAAATAAAAAAAGAAGAATCACAGGACAGCTGCACTGAGGTATAAAATGTATATACTATGAATATTAAGGGGGTTTACTCATAATTGAGTGTTATGGCATATTGCTAGGATATGACATAACATTCTGATTAGTGGGGTCTGATCTCCGGGACCCCTGCCGATCCTGAGAATGAAGAGACAGCATTGTGTAATCAATTAAATCAGACTATGTTGTAGTTCCCTGGAAACCGGGGTGGGGGGGGGATGCCACTGTGAAGGGCAAAACTGAAGAATTGGGGTGATGGTGCTGGCAGACTGATCAGAATATGGTGGAAAATCCTATTGATATCATTTTCTAGAATGGAAACCTCTCTAAATACAGAATAGTAATAAGCATACGATCCTACAGCTTGGGATCCATCAGCAAGATCTGAGGAAGGAGATGATACGTCGGGTTATTTTACTCTTGTCTCCTTAGTTTATCCAGATTTTGGGTATTTAGGTGAAAACCTTTGAGTTTATTAATAAAATACAATCAATTTCAGTAGTGGAAGAAGCATCTGTGTCTGTGTCTGGGATGACGTGGTCATTATGGTTAGTAAATGGCGGCACTTTACCTGTGAAGTCTTGAAGACAGTTGGTGTTGTCTCTCAGAAGACGCAGATACGCAGTAGTGTCTTCTCCTCCGATAAAACTAAACGTTTGTCAAATCGCTTTGAAGAACAAAATGGAGCCTGTCTTATCTCTGAAAAGAGCAATCGCAGACTGGCACCAACTGATGATTTTTCTCTATCTTTAAATTCAAATCCTGCGATTCTATTGGTTGTTGTTTGCGGCACTTGCCATGATGATTCATGCCTCAGCAAGTTTAAAGGGAAAGTACACTGAAATAATGTCATGGTGCGTTTTAATATAAGGCTTCTAAATTACAGCTTAGAAAAACGTTGTCATCCTTGTATTTTACATCCTTATTCCATCTGGTGACATTTGTGGCAGCTGCCATGTTGTACTATGTTGTTTCCACGGGTAATGCAGAATGGTCATGTATATTAAGTGTCTTTGTACTAAATTTACCTCATGTGCTCCAGATTCTTAACATTGATATATAATGTATGTATCTTTGGTGCAGGTGCTGGAGTTAGAAGCATGTTGGCTGATGTCTGACCTGGCGGAGGATGTCATCTTTACCATTTAACATCTTGCAGGCCTCTCATAAATTTGACGCATCCACAAATCCAAAAATTTGTTGGACGTGGGTAAAATGTGCAAAACTGAGGACCAGAAGCTTTATAATGTGATCTTATCATTTCTATTCAGATTTACAAGAAATTGACTGGCACTGTTGTCATACATGTGCCCCCATATGTCATACATTCATAGCCATATATATTTCTATTATATAAATTCTCTATATACTATGTATTGTCCTGATCTCTATGTACAGTGACATCACTATTAGTATACTGGTTGCATAGGTAGAGAAATGTAGTGTTACATTGTTACATGGTGTCCATTCAGATGAAAGTCATGCATAAGATATATTGAATTTATTATTTCATTGCTATAGATTCTAAACAGGAAGCGGTGGCAGAGCTATAGGGGTCACATTAGTCGCAGAGGTGAGTGGGCACCAGAGCTACATCAAGCCCTTCACAGCCCGCCACACAGGGTCTTGATGTTGTGTGTTGCGGTACATACAAGGTCTTTGTGCTGGCTGGCATCAGGACCATGTGTGCAGCGGCGCCCAAAAAGAAGAGAAGCCAGCGAGGAACAGTAAGTAAATAGAGCGGTCTGAGTTAATTTCCTTTAGTCTAATCTGGGGTTTTATTAATTTTGGGGTCTGATTTAGGCTTCTTGTCTGGGGTCTGGAATAATTTAAGGAACTGGTCAGGGGTTTGAACTAACTTAGGGGTCTAGTTAGTGTGCCCCTGTGATGCCGATTCTTGCGAGACTCATCATTGGTTTTAATAATTGTTTTGACTGCAGCATAAAAGATTATATATATTTTTTAGATATAATTGTGGCTGTTTGGCACTTATTTTATGTACAGTGTAGGTCACTTTCCCTTTTTCTTTTCTTCACATAGCCAAGACCGCCAAGACGACTTCGCCTAGCCATGACTTGTCTGCATTTCGACACACTGACATCTTTGGCTTCTTTCTTTTCAAGAAGAACACTACAAAGTGGAAAAATGATCAACTTCGGCACAAAATGCTGGACTATAAAAATATATACATTTTATTACAAACAGACATGTTAGAATAAAAAGATGAGTCACACAATGAGAAGGCGTCAGCCTATGCTAGACCAAAAAGTAAATGTGATGGGCATGTTTATGCATATTTGTAGTAGGATGCAGACACAAATGTATATCAAAGTCCAAGGGGGACAGCCAAGCCGCATGGGAAATGCATCAGATAGTTGTTAGATGTGAGATAGTAGTCAAAATGTGCAGTGATAGACAGTACAGATATATAGCTTATAGCCACATGCTAATATTCCCTATACACATCAATAAGGGGGCTAATGGTTATATGCTGCAAAATCCAAAGGACTGAATGACATAAACTGCCAACATGAGATAACAGACGAGTGTAAGGAATAAGTACATACCAAAAGTCATGGTCTCGCATAGGAAGGACACCAACACCCTACGTGCGTTTCGGCGAATGCCTTTGTCTGGGGGTGGCATCATCCTAGCGGGAGCCCCTCCTACCTGGCCCATGTGTTACAGATCAAAAATCACCGGTCAGAAGCGGAAGGAGGACACCGGCGTCAGATAGGGGGTACAAAGATGGCCACCGCCCCACTTCCGGAAGCCGCGTCGTCAGGGAGGATGTGGGACAGAGATGTCTGACAGCACCTCCCACATACCGCCCTGAACACAGACAGCGGATGGAAGGTGCATAAGCCACTCCCCCATCTGCGCACCCACCCACCGCTGAGTCCAGTAAGTAAGATCAGGAAAAAAGGAAAGTATATGTGACGTAGTCACAAAACATCAGATGGGATTGTAGCAGGTACCTAATACGTAACAATAAGGCAGAGAACTGAGTGGACATGAGTGTGATACTATCTAGACATGTTGTAAACATTGTTATGTGTATGCATATAATGTTTTGAAGAAAAGTGGGGAATGTCCTACAGTAAGGGATGATGATGGTGATCAAGCCAATGTATAAAGCAAAATGCTGAAACCGAAAATGGTGAAGGTGCACATGGTGTGAATATCTAGTGAGAATAAGAACCGCATGTGAAGAAAGAGAAGGGAGACGGTCTAGGATGAAAGTAATAAATAGGGGACCGATGTGTGACGAAAATAAAAAGCCAAAATCAAACAATAAACAAGTGAAAGATGAATGAAAAAGACAACCGACAAAAGAAAGAAGACAGAGGGAGGGGGGGTTCGGGAGCATGTGAGTGAATGGATATATTGGTAAACACTCTATGGATGGGATAGAAGTAAATGTGTGTATGGAGGGAACATATGTAGAACCAGAAAGAGGATCATAATCCGTGGAGTGTATATCTGTTCAATGTGAACAATTTTATATATGTGTATATATAAAAATGAGATGTGGCATGAAAACACATACACTACCGTTCAAAAGTTTAGGGTCACTTAGAAATTTCCTTATTTTTGAAAGAAAAGCACCGTTTTTTTTCAATGAAGATAACATTAAATTAATCAGAAATACACTCTATACATTGTTAATGTGGTAAATAAATATTCTAGCTGCAAACGTCTGGTTTTTAATGCAATATCTACATAGGTGTATAGAGGCCCATTTCCAGCAACCATCACTCCAGTGTTCTAATGGTACATTGTGTTTGCTAACTGTGTTAGAAGGCTAATGGATGATTAGAAAACACTTGAAAAACCCTTGTGCAATTATGTTAGCACTGCTGTAATGAGTTTTGCTGTTTAGAGGAGCTATAAAACTGACCTTCCTTTGAGCTAGTTGAGAATCTGGAGCATTACATTTGTGGGTTAGATTAAACTCTCAAAATGGCTAGAAAAAGAGAGCTTTCATGTGAAACTCGACAGTCTATTCTTGTTCTTAGAAATGAAGGCTATTCCATGCGAGAAATTGCCAAGAAACTGAAGATTTCCTACAACGGTGTGTACTACTCCCTTCAGAGGACAGCACACACAGGCTCTAACCAGAGTAGAAAGAGAAGTGGGAGGCCCCGCTGCACAACTGAGCAACAAGACAAGTACATTAGAGTCTCTAGTTTGAGAAATAGATGCCTCACAGGTCCTCAACTGGCAGCTTCATTAAATAGTACCCGAAAAACGCCAGTGTCAACGACTACAGTGAAGAGGCGACTCCGGAATGCCGGCCTTCAGGGCAGAGTGGCAAAGAAAAAGCCATATCTGAGACTGGCTAATAAAAGGAAAAGATTAATATGGGCAAAAGCACACAGACATTGGACTGAGGAAGATTGGAAAAAAGTATTATGGACAGACGAATCGAAGTTTGAGGTGTTTGGATCACACAGAAGAACATTTGTGAGATGCAGAACAACTGAAAAGATGCTGGAAGAGTGCCTGACGCCATCTGTCAAGCATGGTGGAGGTAATGTGATGGTCTGGGGTTGCTTTGGTGCTGGTAAAGTGGGAGATTTGTACAAGCTAAAAGGGATTTTGAATAAGGAAGGCTATCACTCCATTTTGCAACGCCATGCCATACCCTGTGGACAGCGCTTGATTGGAGCCAATTGCATGCCACAACAGGACAATGACCCAAAGCACACCTCCAAATTATGCAAGAACTATTTAGGGAAGAAGCAGGCAGCTGGTATTCTATCTGTAATGGAGTGGCCAGCGCAGTCACCAGATCTCAACCCCATAGAGCTGTTGTGGGAGCAGCTTGACTGTATGGTACGCAAGAAGTGCCCATCAAGCCAATCCAACTTGTGGAGGGGCTTCTGGAAGCATGGGGTGAAATTTCTCCCGAGTACCTCAGCAAATTAACAGCTATAATGCCAAAGGCCTGCAATGCTGTAATTGCTGCAAATGGAGCATTCTTTGACGAAAGCAAAGTTTGAAGGAGAAAATTATTGTTTCAAATAAAAATCATTATTTCTAACCTTGTCAATGTCTTGACTATATTTTCTAGTCATTTTGCAACTCATTTGATAAATATAAGTGTGAGTTTTCATGGAAAACACAAAATTGTCTGGGTGACCCCAAACTTTTGAACGGTAGTGTATGTGCTTGATATCGCTATCCTTTGCTTTACTGAGATATATGTAACTGAACTCTATATACTTTATGCATAATATGTTTATGTTTCATGCTTTATGTGAAAAAACCCCAATAAAAACTATTGAAACGAAAACACATATGTGCTCTGTAAATAAAAAATGCAAACGACATGTTCGTATATATAACAACGTGAGTATGAATTACATGCATGGTGTGGGAAACTGAAAAAAGGAAAAGAAAAGAAGGGAGGGTGGAAAGGAAATGGGAAGGGCAGGGAGGAGAGCTGGGAAAAGGTTGGGAAGAGAGGGCAAGAACTAAAACACTAATATGATACAAAATTAATAAGTATATCACTCATATATGTATGACTGCTTTGGGAGAAACAAGAATATTGAAGCAAAGGACACGTCCGTATACGGTAGCAGTATTCAAATAGTGACCGGTTTCTTCCTGCGTTCTTCCTATTGAGTCCACTCAGTAAATCCTTTATAGGGCTATATGTAACCAGTCCTGTAAAGGGAAAAGGAAGACAGGGAGAGGTTAATCAACAATATTAAATATACAATACATGGAACGATTAAAAAACCAGGCCCCTCTAGGAGTCAATGGTTATAGAAACAGAGCGAAGCTCAGAGATTCATTCAAGCCATGTGGATACATTGTCCCAAGGGTCCATATCCAACGAGTCTCGCATTGTGCCAGCTTTTGTTTAACAGCACCTCCCCTCATACCCGATATGATGTGGTCAATCCCTCTCACCTTTAATTGAGATGGATCACAGGAATGATGTAACCTGAAATGTCGGGCTACTGGTTTGAGACCTTCCAAATTGTCCACTTCTGTCGCTCGCTTGATGTCGGACATATGTTCCCTTACTCGGACCTTCAATTCTCTGGATGTAAGGCCAACATAGATTTTGGGACAGGGACATACCGCATAATACACTACAGCTTTTGTGGTGCAGGTTATTGAATGGGTGATGTAGTATATTTTTGTACCTGAGGCATTCGTGAATGTTGATGCCTTCTCTTTATTTGGACATGCCATGCAGTGTCCACAAGGATTACAGCCCCATTTCGGGCCCTTAGTCTCAAAAGGATACTTGGTTTTGATTGGATCGTAGTGGCTCCTCACCAGGTGGTTCCTCAGGTTTTTAGAGCGTCTTGCTGTAATGCTTGGGTGTCTGGTGATGAATCTCTCCAGTGTAGGGTCTGTCAATAAAATGGGCCAATATAGTTTAAAAATGTCCCTCATTTGTAACCACCTTGAGTGGTAGCTGGTTATAAACCTTACCTGTGTTTGTGTGTCTGTCTTTTTCTTTGGAAAGAGCAGGTCATCTCTAGTAGTGTGTTTCACCCTGTGATATGCCTTTTTAATGGACCTCATACTATATCCGCGGTTGAGGAAACAATTTTTTAAGTCCTCTGCCTGTTCTTCAAACAATTTGTCTGATGAACAGATTCTCCTAATCCGCAGAAATTGTCCAATGGGGACTGCCTGAATAGTCTGTGGGGGATGGGAAGAAGAAGAGTGTAACAATAATCTGACCGAGGTCTCCTTACGATACACATCGCTTTGCAGAAAGCCATGTATATCCTTGACAAGTTTAATATCTAGAAATTCTATTTATTTGCAGTGGAATTTATGGGTAAATTTCAGGTTTAACCCCTTAGTGACCGGCCTATTTTAGACCTTAGTAACCAAGCCATTTTTTTTCGTTTATCCATCGTCTCATTCAAAGAGCTATAACCTTTTTATTTTTGCGTCGAGATAGCTGTATAAGGTCTTGTTTTTTGCGGCACAAGTTGTAATTTTTAATAGCACCATTTTGGGGTACATAGAATTTATTTATTAACTTTTATTAACTTTTTTGGGGGGGAATAGAAAAAAAACAGCAAATTCGCCACACTTTTTTGCATCCTAAATTTACGCCGTTTACCGTGTGGTATAAATAACACAATAGCAACGATACCAAATTTGTATCGTTTTTGTATGTTTTACTACTTTTACACAGTGAAAACCCTTTTTGTTCAAAATTATTTGTTTTTTGTGTTTCCATATTTTTATTTTTTCGCCGATGCAATTGTAGGAGGGCTTTTTTTTGCGACGACTTGTAGTTGTCATTGGTACCATTTTGGTGTAGATGCAACTTTTTGATCACTTTTTATCACATATTTTTTAAGGCTGGATTCAAAGAAAACAGCAATTTTTGCATGGTTTTTTTATTTTATTTTTTACGACGTTCACCGTGCGGGTTAAAATATGTAATAAGTTTATAGTTGGGGTCGTTACGGACGCGTCGATACCAAATATGTGTAACTTTTTTACTTTATTTTGTTTGTTAATAATAAAGCAGTTTGTAAAGGGGAAAAGTGGGTTTTTCATTTTTTTTCTTCACTTTTTTTTTTCACTTTTTACTAAAATGTTTTCACTTTTTTACTAGTCCCACTAGGGGACTTCACTATGCGATCCTACGATCGCATTTATAATACACTGCAATACTTCCGTATTGTAGTGTATTATGCTTGTGCGTGTAAAACGGACAGGCATCTACTAGGTCATGCCAGAGGCATGATCTAGCAGGCATTCACTAAAGGCAGACCTGGGGGCCCTTATTAGGCCCCTCGGCTGCCATCGGAGACACAGACATTCGGTGATTTTATTGCCGGGTGTCAGTGGGATGAGAGGGAGCTCCCTCCCTCTATCCAAAACCACTCAGATGCAGTGCACGCTATTGAGCACCGCATCTGAAGGGTTAAACAGGTGAGATCGATACTAACTTCCATCTCACACGTTCGAGCAGGGCCACCCCCCCCCCCCCCCGAGCCCTCAGCTACCTCTGGCAGCTGAGAGCAGGGAGATTTGACAGCTCCCTGTTCTGTTTACTTATTCCAATGCAGCGACATAAAAAGTCTATTGCGTCGGAATAAAACCTGATAGTGACCGACGTAAAAACACTATGGGGCGGTCACTAATGGGTTAATGTATTCTCATTTAGATTGGTCATGAATGCATTCAACTAAGACATCGCTGTCCCACATCCTCCTTGCAGACGCTATGACCATCGATTCCAATCAAGGAGAAGTTCCTGTCTTCTGTGTTCATGACGTCATTGGCTTCTCCTGGAGTGGACTCCCCGGTCATAGAATCTGCAATGCTGTGACCGGAGATTCTGCTTCAGGAGTTTCCCCTGATGTCACTGTCCATATATGGACAGATACATCAAGCAGCGCTCCAGGAGCGGAATCCCCGGCCACACGGGGATTCCGCTCCTTCAGGGACCTACAGTGGCGCTAGTAGACAGCAGAGCAGGGAGATACCTCCCTGCTCTGCTATAGTGCCCCCGTGTAGATAGCAACCCCCCCTTCCAGTAGAGATAGCGCCACTGTAGCTCCCTGAAGGAGCGGAATCCCCGTGTGGCCGGGGATTCCGCTCCTGGAGCGCTGCTTGATGCATCTGTCCATATATGGACAGTGACATCAGGGAAAACTCCTGTCCTGGGATACCTCCCTGCTCTGCTATAGTGCCGTCGCTACCGCTATAGCAGCCGCAGCAGCTGCTAGCGGCGCCACCGCCCTCATGCCTGGTGTCACCGCTAGCAGCCGCTATGGCTGCTACAGTGGTAGCGACGGCCAATAAGTGAAGAAGCGCCCGGGTGGAAAGGCGACTGCAGTTAGTGTGTGTATCCCCGCTGGTAGTTGCAACGGCGCGGGGATAAACTCACCCGCTGGCGCCCCTCTTGCAGTGTGGCGGCTGGCGCCCTGTGTGACCGCACTGGTCGAACATAGCTAAGGCCGGCCATGCTTGAGGCCTTATCTTGACTTTTTCAATGACTTTTCAATGGATTTTGTTGTGTGATATAACGCTGCAACAAATGATATTTTATTTCACATATAGCGAAAGGTAGTAATCCAAAAATAGGTTTTTAACGTTTCGGTCTATACATTCGACCTTCTTCAGACACGGATTATGACCGTAGATAAGGATATGCGGCGCTTGTGACCTCGGTCGCTGTAAGGTAATTGCGCCATTACTTTTAGATTACTACTTTTCGCTATATCTGAAATAAAATATCACTTATTGCATAAAACCGTGGAGTGCTGAGTTCCCATGTTTTATACATTGGCGTGGAAGCCTACTCACGCACCCTTGAAACACAGAGTGCTGTGGGATCAAGAAAGTATCACGCTGCAACAAGATATCAGAGTCAAGTTAAAGATGGCTACATCTGTATAACAGTATAAAATCCATCTAGTAACAGATTACACGTTTCATACATTACATGTTCTTAGTCGTAGCCCCTATAATCACACATGTATCTTTCTTCCATGTTTATAAAACAGCAGCCCCATGTAACGCCTATATCCAGTGTATATACAGACAGTCTATCCAAGCAGTAGGAGATAATCGATGATGTAACTGATACTGCAGCCGCTTGAGATGTCACTGATGATGTCATAGACAGTACTAGTCATTAGGTTCTATGTTCAGCTGGATTACACTCACTTTGCACTTGATATTGGATCAGTGTGTATCCTACAGCTCACGATTTTTTGACTTTTTCTACAATTTCTGGCAATGACATTTGGACCAGGACTGTGATTGACTGTGTGATTGACAGGTAAGATGCAGCATTTTATCATTAATTCTACATGTTACTGGATACATGAAGTATATATACGCTCTAGAAATCTCATATAAGGCCAGATTCACACTGGACATTACTGCAGCAATTTCCAACCACACCAACACCTCACCACAACTATATGGTTGTAGAAGGATTTTTTTCTGGTGATTGTCGGGAGTTGCTGTTGCTTTTTTTTAGACAAACAGTTCAAGTTCCAGTAAAATGTTTCTATTAATGCAACTAACAACTGAACATTTTACATTCAGATTTCAATGTTTCATATTTTCTCATTAAAGTTACAACTTAGTACAACAGAGTATGTTCACACAGCCTATTTTCAGCCGTTTTCCTGGCCGTAAACACCCCAAAAAACAGCCGAAAATACGGAGGCTGAACGCCTCCAAACATCTGTCCATTGATTTTGATGGAAAAAACGGGGGTTTCGATGGTGCGTTTTACGTGGGCGTTTGATAAAATGGTGTAAAAAAAATGCCCCATAAAAAGGTTTTTTTATGCATTTTTAGCATACAACAATTATAGGCCATGTCCCTAAACATTCTTAAACTATCAGCACTGATTGTATAGTATCAGACCATGGCCATGGACAAAAGGAAATAGCAGCACGCAGTTGTAAATTTAGTCTTACATTTCCAGGAGTAAAAAAGAGGAACGCCACAATGAAGCGCTCTATCATGGTCTCAGGTCCAGGTGTAGGAGGGCTGCTCAAAGTATAAGGAGAGCACCCAACTAATGCCCAGCATATAAAGTAGGAGAGTCCAAGGTAAGTGCCGAATATTTCTTGTATCTCTACACAAGTCATGGACACCAGGGCCTGGGTGTGACTGCAACCTCTTCACCCCTATAGTTGTGTTCTCTGGGTTTACACTAATATTACAAAATGTGTTCAATGTCTGACTCGTCCTGTGATAGAAAATGAAATGTGTGAATGTAAATATATTATTATTCATTCTAGATATGGGGTTATTTTATGTTTATTCCATTATGTATTTTACAGACATTTATAACATCTGATTATGTGGCACCAGTGACAGCCGACATGCTAGGATATATACTGTATATATGTAAGTATTATAGCAAATAACAACCTATAGAAATTCTATAACCTGATGTCACCCAGAATGTTCCTATAGAGACACATGACAAGACTGTGGGAACTAATTCCCCAATGTTGTTAAACCAGGGCCGGTCTTAGGGGTGTGCGAGCTGTGCGGTTACACTGGGTGCATCACCTGTCACTACTGAATGGGGCGCCACTGGTCTTGATCTCTGGGGCACCCATTGCTTGAATACTCAATCCCACTCTTCATGTAAAAAAAAGTAAAGGGCACTGCTCAGGGTGCAGATACATTTCCTTGATAATGGATTACATTACAGTGTGGCAGACAATATCTGTCTGGGGGTGTTATTTGGGCACTGTATGATTGCATTATTTCAGTACTATATTCTACGCCATAAAGCTGAATTCACACGCTGCAGATTTGCTGTGCGGCAAAATTCACAAGTGTTACAGGTGAATAGTTACAGTTACAGTTTCAAAACCTTATCCACATGTAGCAAAAGTAAACGCTGGGAATTTTGCTGCAGCTCTATATTATTATTATTATTATAGACATGCTACATAAAAAAGATATTATGATATTAGTAATATAAAGGGGACTTGTTATTTATGTAATTTCCTAATACATTGTTGGAATATGGAGGCAGTACACAGCGCACACAGTGTCTACATTACCAGTACTGCAGTCTGTGCGCCACATACAGGTCCGTCCACATGAAATTGCTGTGTACATGAGCCCCAGTGTATATTTCCTTCATTGTTGGGTTGTCTATACTGAGCATATGTCTGTCTGGAGAAATAAAACTACACAATTATTGTTTTTTCCAGAACACCTTAAGATCGGCTGCCAGCTGCCAGGGGACTCTCTGAAGCAATATTTCATCTATGCAAGGTATGTCTATTATTAGTTACTATGACACTTTTTGTATGTCCTGGGTCAGAATGCCCCTTTTGTATGGCCCCACAGTAATGAAGCCCCTTTTGTAAGCCCCCACTGAGTCCTTTTATTCCCTATATTAATAGTGCCCACTTTGCACCTATAAAATAAAAAATTATACTCACCTAATAGACGACCAACCGGGTCAGACGTTCCGCTTACTACGAAATCAGCGGCCTGGCGCAGACGGCGTGATTCAGTGACGTCATCCTGCTGGGCCGCTGACATCATTAGTATACTCCCGATGCCTCATTGGTTACAGGCCTGAACTAGGCCATGGCCTATGAAATCATACTGCAGAGCAGGAACCCAATGGCTCCCTGCGCCGTTATTGTTTCTCCAAATTTCACGGGCGTACGGAGCCCCGGAGCAGTGGGCCACCCCAAATCCTTGAACCCCAGGCGGTCACCCTATTTACCCCTTTGGTAATCTAACAATGGTTGAGGACTGTACTCTGTTCTAGATGAAAATATTGCCATTGATAGAGATTTGTCCTAATACATTGTCTTTCTTTCTCCTAGAATTAATTCCTCATAAGAGTTAATGATAACCACATGTCCCAGGAGGCCAAATCAAAGATTAAGCAAAGCCCTCCACCTCACCTCACATAATGTTCTACATTCAGCCGGATGTATTCAGTAGGAGAGTCCAAGGTCAGTGTATTTTATTAACTGCATCTCTACACGATCGCACAGGGCGCATTACTGGTCAATACTGAAGAGGGCACCACCACCATAGATGGCCTGAGCACCCTCAACTTGCACTCCCGATCCGACATTTAGGGCACAAACCTATAATATAAAAAAACAGAAAGATACAATCCCTAATTTATTGACTAGGTGATGTTATTTGGGCACTGTGTGATTAAATTATTATCTGTTAAAATCCATCTTGTGTGTTGAATGCAGGGAACTTTGGCACGCACTGCCGTTGCTTAGCAACGGATCCGTGATAAACGGGCGGCACACGGATGTCGTCCGTGTGCCGTCCGGTTTTATGGACGGACGCATAGATTTCAATGGGCCCCACGGTCACTGAACGATGGACAAAAGTAGGACATGCACTTATTTTGACGGAATGGACGAACAGAACCGTCAAAACAACTGAAGTGTGCCTGGCCCCATAGAAATGAATGTGTCAGGGTGCTATTAGTTACAAAATCAGATAGCACCCTGAATAAAATACTGAAGTGGGCATAAGGGCTTTTAACTGAAGTGGGCATGAGGCCTAATGCCTCATGCCCACTTCAGTTATTTTCTTCAGGGTGCTATCCGTTTTTTTAACTGATAGCACCCTGACACATTCATTTCTATGGGGCCATGCACACTTCAGTTGTTTTGACGGTTTCATTCGTCTGTTCCGTCAAAAGTAGTGCATGTCCTAGTTTTGTCCGTCGTTCAGTGACCGTGGGGCCCATTGAAGTCTATGGGCCCGTCAAAAAAAGGACGGCACACGGACTCTCTTTTCTCTCTACTCCAGTCCAAAAGACTCCACAAAAGACAAATTAGAAGTTTTCCATTAACCCCTTCCCGCCATTGGACGTATATGTACGTCCTGGAAAGCATTGACTTCACGCAAAATGACGTACAATGTTTGGCACCGGCTCAGAAGCTGAGTCGGTGCCATCATCACCGGATCTCAGCTGTATCTTACAGCTGACATCCGACTGTAACGGTGGGGACCGAACTAGGTTAATAATGACTAAAATTGTTTTTTTTTTTAAAAATTATATTGCACCCATGGGGGGGATAGAGGAGCCATGGGGAAGCTGTGCAAGACCGGGGACAGCCGTGTACGAGCTCCGCAGCGCCCGTTGCAGACTTCCAGGTTTCGAGCGGTAGACGCGGCCACCTCATGCCGACCTCCTAGAAGTCCCCGTCGGCCTCGCTCGCGGGTCGGTCCCGCTGATTTTTCTACATTCTTAATAAAAAAATCTTTTTTTTTTTTATGGCATTTTCGGAAGCCCCAAGCCCACCTGGAGTTGCACGAGCAAGGCCACGTCGGCGACTCCTTCCGAAAGCGGCCGGGAGCCAGCTCCGTGTATGAGCGGTGTGTGCCTGCCTATTGCAGCCGTGGAGGGATAGAGGAGCCATGGGGAAGCTGTGCCAGCCCGGGGGCAGCCCTGTAGGAGCTCCACAGCGCCCGCGGCGAGTCCCGCCGTGTCCACCCGGCTGCCAAGCACTTCCTGTCCGCGAGTGATGCATGACAGCGGCCGGGAGCCAGCTCCGCCTATTAGCGGCGGTGTGCCTGCCTTCTGCACCCGTGGGGGGATAGAGGGGCCCCGTGGGAGCTGCTGCATGCCGGCAGCTTCCTTGTGGGAGCTCCACAGCGCCCGCGGTCCTCGGCGGACTTCCAGGGCAAGAGCGGTATGAGCGGCCACCTCATGCCGACCTCCTGGAAGTCCCCGTCGGCTTAGCTCGCGGGTCGGTCCCGCTGGTTTTTTTTTTACCTTCTTAATAAAAAAATCTTTTTTTTTTTATGGTACTTTCGGAAGCCTCAAGCCCACCTGCAGTTGCACGAGCAAGGCCACCTCGGTGACTCCTACCGAAAGCGGCCGGGAGCCATCTCCGTGTACGAGCGGCGTGTGCCTGCCTATTGCACCTGTGGGGGGATAGAGGAGCTTTGGGGAAGCTGTGCCAGCCCGGGGGCAGCCCTGTAGGAGCTCCACAGCGCCCGCGGCGAGTCCCGCCGTGTCCACCCGGCTGCCAAGCACTTCCGGTCCGCGAGTGATGCATGACAGCGGCCGGGAGCCAGCTCCGCCTATTAGCGGCGGTGTGCCTGCCTTCTGCACCCGTGGGGGGATAGAGGGGCCCCGTGGGAGCTGCTGCATGCCGGCAGCTTCCTTGTGGGAGCTCCACAGCGCCCGCGGTCCTCGGCGGACTTCCAGGGCAAGAGCGGTATGAGCGGCCACCTCATGCCGACCTCCTGGAAGTCCCCGTCGGCTTAGCTCGCGGGTCGGTCCCGCTGTTTTTTTTTTTACCTTCTTAATAAAAAAATCTTTTTTTTTTTATGGTACTTTCGGAAGCCTCAAGCCCACCTGCAGTTGCACGAGCAAGGCCACCTCGGTGACTCCTACCGAAAGCGGCCGGGAGCCATCTCCGTGTACGAGCGGCGTGTGCGGCGTGTGCCTGCCTATTGCACCCGTGGGGGGATAGAGGAGCTTTGGGGAAGCTGTGCCAGCCCGGGGGCAGCCCTGTAGGAGCTCCACAGCGCCCGCGGCGAGTCCCGCCGTGTCCACCCGGCTGCCAAGCACTTCCGGTCCGCGAGTGATGCATGACAGCGGCCGGGAGCCAGCTCCGCCTATTAGCTGCGGTGTGCCTGCCTTCTGCACCCGTGGGGGGATAGAGGGGCCCCGTGGGAGCTGCTGCATGCCGGCAGCTTCCTTGTGGGAGCTCCACAGCGCCCGCGGTCCTCGGCGGACTTCCAGGGCAAGAGCGGTATGAGCGGCCACCTCATGCCGACCTCCTGGAAGTCCCCGTCGGCTTAGCTCGCGGGTCGGTCCCGCTGTTTTTTTTTTTACCTTCTTAATACCTTCTTCCTTGTGGGAGCTGGGCATCGGCCGCGGCGAGTCCCGTAGTTCACCCGCCCGACAAGCACTTCCGGCCCGCGGCGGACTTCCAGGGCTCAAGCGGTAGGCGCGGCCACCTCATGCCGACCTCCTGGAACTCCCCCTCGGCCTCGCTCGCGTGTCTGTCTTCATTCACGTTTTGGAGAAAAAACCCTATGAGGTTTTTATTTTGGCCTTCAGCCAAGCAGCAGTTCCAGGAGGCCGGGCATTTTGGCACCTCCCACCGGTGTAATTGGCGAGGTGACACTTTTAGGGGTGTGAATATCTCCTACGCCTGAAATACTGTGAGAGGGAGAACTTGCTCCGCCTCCCAAGTCCAACACTTCCAGGACGAGAGGAGGGCGGGAGGCGTTCCCTGCTTAGGCCGAATGCTGCTTCCACGGCGATAGCGGCACCAAGCCGCCCTCTCACGCCGCTGCCCTGGATGTCCCCGTCGGCCTCGCTCGCTGGTCGGGTCCGGTGTTTTTTTACCTTCTTAATAAAAAATTTTTTTTTTTTTTATGTTATTTCCTGAAGCCCCAAGCCCACCTGCAGTTGCACGAGCAAGGCCACCTCGGCAACTCCTACCGAAAGCCGTGAACGAGGAAGTACAAACGGGAGCTGCTCCCGTTCCAAGCCGAGAAGGACTTCCATGGTGTGACCGGTAGGTAGTGGCACCTCCTGCCGTCCTCCTGGAAGTCCCCGTCGGCCTGGCTCACGGCTCGGTCCCGCTGTGTGTTTTACCTTCATAATAAAAAACACTTTTTTTTTTTATGGTATTTTCTGAAGTCCCAAGCCGACCTGCAGTTGCAGGAGCTCGGCCACCTCGGCAACTCCTACCGAAAGCCGTGAACGAGGAAGTACAAACGGGAGCTGCTCCCGTTCCAAGCCGAGAAGGACTTCCATGGTGTGACCGGTAGGTAGTGGCACCTCCTGCCGTCCTCCTGGAAGTCCCCGTCGGCCTCGCTCGCAGGTCTGTCTTCATTGACGTTTTGGAGAAAAAACCCTATGAAGTTTTTATTTTGGGCCTCAGCCGGGCAGCAGTTCCATGAGCCCGGGTACTTTGGCACCTTACCCCGGTGTATTTGAGGTGGTGACACTTTTAGGGGTGTGAATATCTCCTTCACCTGAAATCCTGTGAGAGGGCATCTAGGTTTTGAGTTCCAAGTCCCAACGGTTCTTCCTAGCGGGAAGTCCTAACCGTTCCTGGCCGAGAGTGACTTCCAGGGTTTGAGCAATAGGTACCGGCCCGCCCTCTCACGGTGCCTCCTGGAAGTCCCCGTCGGCCTCGTTCGCTGGTCGGTCCGCTGCACCTTAACTTCCATGAAAGAACTTTGGTGCATTCTTTCAGGAGTCCCAGGCCGACCAGCAGTTGCAGGAGCTCGGCCAGCCCTGTGACTCCAACCGAGTACCATGAAGGAGGACGTGCTGCACGTTCTTGCGGGAGCTGCACCTGGTCCAACCCGAGAAGGACTTCCATGGTGTGACCGGTATGTAGTGGCACATCATGCTGGCCTCCTGGAAGTTCCCGTCGGCCTTGCTCGCTGGTCGGTCCGCTGCACCTGAACTTCCACGAAAGAACTTTGATGCATTCTTTCTGGAGTCCCAGGCCGACCAGCAGTTGCAGGAGCTCGGCCACCTTGGCGACTCCAACCGAACACCTTGAAGGAGGACGTGCTGCACGTTCTAGCGGGAGCTGCACCTGGTCCAACCCGAGAATGACTTCCATGGTGTGACCGGTATGTAGTGGCACGTCATGCCGGCCCCCTGGAAGTCCCCGTCGGCCTCGCTGGCAGGTCTGTCTTCATTGACGTTTTGGAGGAAAAACCCTATGAGGTTTTTATTTTGGGCCTCAGCCGGGCAGCAGTTCCAGGAGCCCGGGTACTTTGGCACCTTACCCCGGTGTATTTGAGGTGGTGACACTTTTAGGGGTGTGAATATCTCCTTCACCTGAAATCCTGTGAGAGGGCATTTAGGTTTTGAGTTCCAAGTCCCAACGGTTCTTCCTAGCGGGAAGTCCTAACCGTTCGTGGCCGAGAGTGACTTCCAGGGTGTGAGCGATAGGCACCGGCCCTCTCATGGTGTCTCCTGGAAGTCCCCGTCGGCCTCGTTGGCTGGTCGGTCCGCTGCACCTGAACTTCCACGAAAGAACTTTGGTGCATTCTTTCTGGAGTCCCAGGCCGACCAGCAGTTGTAGGAGCTCGGCCACGTTGGCGACTCCAATCGAGAGTACCGTGAAGGAGGACGTGCTGCACGTTCTAGCGGGAGCTGCACCTGGTCCAACCCGAGAATGACTTCCATGGTGTGGCCGGTATGTAGTGGCACGCCATGCCGGCCTCCTGGAAGTCCCCGTCGGCCTAGCTCGCAGGTCTGTCTTCATTGACGTTTTGGAGGAAAAACCCTATGAGGTTTTTATTTTGGGCTTCAGCCGGGCAGCAGTTCCAGGAGCCCGGGTAAGTTGGCACCTTACCCCGGTGTATTTGAGGTGGTGACACTTTTAGGGGAGCGAATATCTCCTTCACCTGAAAACCTGTGAGAGGGCATTTCTGCTCCGCGTTCCAAGTCCCAACGGTTCTTCCTAGCGGGAAGTCCTAACCCTTCGTGGCCGAGAAGGACTTCCATGGTGTGACTGGTATGTAGTGGCACGTCATGCCGGCCTCCTGGAAGTCCCCGTCGGCCTCGTTGGCTGGTCGGTCCGCTGCACCTGAACTTCCACGAAAGAACTTTGGTGCATTCTTTCTGGAGTCCCAGGCCGACCAGCAGTTGTAGGAGCTCGGCCACGTTGGCGACTCCAATCGAGAGTACCGTGAAGGAGGACGTGCTGCACGTTCTAGCGGGAGCTGCACCTGGTCCAACCCGAGAATGACTTCCATGGTGTGGCCGGTATGTAGTGGCACGCCATGCCGGCCTCCTGGAAGTCCCCGTCGGCCTAGCTCGCAGGTCTGTCTTCATTGACGTTTTGGAGGAAAAACCCTATGAGGTTTTTATTTTGGGCTTCAGCCGGGCAGCAGTTCCAGGAGCCCGGGTAAGTTGGCACCTTACCCCGGTGTATTTGAGGTGGTGACACTTTTAGGGGAGCGAATATCTCCTTCACCTGAAAACCTGTGAGAGGGCATTTCTGCTCCGCGTTCCAAGTCCCAACGGTTCTTCCTAGCGGGAAGTCCTAACCCTTCGTGGCCGAGAAGGACTTCCATGGTGTGACTGGTATGTAGTGGCACGTCATGCCGGCCTCCTGGAAGTCCCCGTCGGCCTCGTTGGCTGGTCGGTCCGCTGCACCTGAACTTCCACGAAAGAACTTTGGTGCATTCTTTCTGGAGTCCCAGGCCGACCAGCAGTTGTAGGAGCTCGGCCACGTTGGCGACTCCAATCGAGAGTACCGTGAAGGAGGACATGCTGCACGTTCTAGCGGGAGCTGCACCTGGTCCAACCCGAGAAGGACTTCCATGGTGTGACCGGTATGTAGTGGCACGTCATGCCGGCCTCCTGGAAGTCCCCGTCGGCCTCGCTGGCAGGTCTGTCTTCATTGACGTTTTGGAGGAAAAACCCTATGAGGTTTTTATTTTGGGCTTCAGCCGGGCAGCAGTTCCAGGAGCCCGGGTAAGTTGGCACCTTACCCCGGTGTATTTGAGGTGGTGACACTTTTAGGGGTGCGAATATCTCCTTCACCTGAAATCCTGTGAGAGGGCATTTAGGTTTTGAGTTCCAAGTCCCAACGGTTCTTCCTAGCGGGAAGTCCTAACCGTTCGTGGCCGAGAGTGACTTCCAGGGTGTGAGCGATAGGCACCGGCCCTCTCATGGTGTCTCCTGGAAGTCCCCGTCGGCCTCATTGGCTGGTCGGTCCGCTGCACCTGAACTTCCACGAAAGAACTGTGGTACATTCTTTCTGGAGTCCCAGGCCGACCAGCAGTTGTAGGAGCTCGGCCACGTTGGCGACTCCAATCGAGAGTACCGTGAAGGAGGACGTGCTGCACGTTCTAGCGGGAGCTGCACCTGGTCCAACCCGAGAAGGACTTCCATGGTGTGACCGGTATGTAGTGGCACGTCATGCCGGCCTCCTGGAAGTCCCCGTCGGCCTCGCTGGCAGGTCTGTCTTCATTGACGTTTTGGAGGAAAAACCCTATGAGGTTTTTATTTTGGGCTTCAGCCGGGCAGCAGTTCCAGGAGCCCGGGTAAGTTGGCACCTTACCCCGGTGTATTTGAGGTGGTGACACTTTTAGGGGTGCGAATATCTCCTTCACCTGAAATCCTGTGAGAGGGCATTTAGGTTTTGAGTTCCAAGTCCCAACGGTTCTTCCTAGCGGGAAGTCCTAACCGTTCGTGGCCGAGAGTGACTTCCAGGGTGTGAGCGATAGGCACCGGCCCTCTCATGGTGTCTCCTGGAAGTCCCCGTCGGCCTCATTGGCTGGTCGGTCCGCTGCACCTGAACTTCCACGAAAGAACTGTGGTACATTCTTTCTGGAGTCCCAGGCCGACCAGCAGTTGTAGGAGCTCGGCCACGTTGGCGACTCCAATCGAGAGTACCGTGAAGGAGGACGTGCTGCACGTTCTAGCGGGAGCTGCACCTGGTCCAACCCGAGAAGGACTTCCATGGTGTGACCGGTATGTAGTGGCACGTCATGCCGGCCTCCTGGAAGTCCCCGTCGGCCTCGCTGGCAGGTCTGTCTTCATTGACGTTTTGGAGGAAAAACCCTATGAGGTTTTTATTTTGGGCTTCAGCCGGGCAGCAGTTCCAGGAGCCCGGGTAAGTTGGCACCTTACCCCGGTGTATTTGAGGTGGTGACACTTTTAGGGGTGCGAATATCTCCTTCACCTGAAATCCTGTGAGAGGGCATTTAGGTTTTGAGTTCCAAGTCCCAACGGTTCTTCCTAGCGGGAAGTCCTAACCGTTCGTGGCCGAGAGTGACTTCCAGGGTGTGAGCGATAGGCACCGGCCCTCTCATGGTGTCTCCTGGAAGTCCCCGTCGGCCTCATTGGCTGGTCGGTCCGCTGCACCTGAACTTCCACGAAAGAACTTTGGTACATTCTTTCTGGAGTCCCAGGCCGACCAGCAGTTGTAGGAGCTCGGCCACGTTGGCGACTCCAATCGAGAGTACCGTGAAGGAGGACGTGCTGCACGTTCTAGCGGGAGCTGCACCTGGTCCAACCCGAGAAGGACTTCCATGGTGTGACCGGTATGTAGTGGCACGTCATGCCGGCCTCCTGGAAGTCCCCGTCGGCCTCGCTGGCAGGTCTGTCTTCATTGACGTTTTGGAGGAAAAACCCTATGAGGTTTTTATTTTGGGCTTCAGCCGGGCAGCAGTTCCAGGAGCCCGGGTAAGTTGGCACCTTACCCCGGTGTATTTGAGGTGGTGACACTTTTAGGGGTGCGAATATCTCCTTCACCTGAAATCCTGTGAGAGGGCATTTTGGTTTCGTGTTCCAAGTCCCTACGGTTCTTCCTAGCGGGAAGTCCTAACCGTTCGTGGCCGAGAGTGACTTCCAGGGTGTGAGCGATAGGCACCGGCCCTCTCATGGTGTCTCCTGGAAGTCCTCGTCGGCCTCGTCCACCTGTCGTTAAGCTGTGAGAGGAGCACGTGCTCCCGCGCCGTTTGAGTCTTTGGAATTTGTCCAAGACTCCTCAGATCGATCTGGCTCCCCGCGACCCGGCGGCGGAGGGACCACTCGCTCGGCAGTGCTTTGGAGCCCTGTCGGTTACGGCGAGCGCGTCTTCCTCCCACACCGTCCGGGTCTGTTTCGCCCCCGGCCACCTACGGCCGGTGTCCCAAAAAGCCCGGCGGTCCTGCTAAGGCGGGCGCCGGTACCTCTCGCTCCCGCGAGGTGCGTTTGCTCAGTGCTGCTTCTATCACTCTAAAAGGCGTCCGAGAGTGCGCTGGTGTCGCCGGAGCCCGAGGCGCGAGAGAAAGCTTTAAACGACGGGGAGGCAGTGACCGCCCCCGTATGTCCGCTGCTCGCAAGGGCCTCTCTAGCCGAGGTGCTCCCAGGCGCACCCGCGCATGGGGCACGGTTGTTTCTCGCAAGTAGTCCAAAGCCGTCTTCCGCCTCGCCCGAGGCTGGAAGTGTCGGCGTGGCTCCCGCATGCAAGCCACACGCGGCTCCACGGTGGCTTCCCTCCCCCCCTCTCCGGAGGGGGCGGCCCCATCCCATGTGGAGCCGCTAAGCCGCCGGGAAAGCGGCCTCGGTTCCCCGTGGGCGACAAAGGCGTCCTCCTCGGCACTTTGCGAGCTGGGCCGCCGGAGAGAGCAGTTAACCCGGATTGTCGAGGT